>NC_041214.2:134180409-134329747 GCF_002837175.3 Physeter macrocephalus | reverse complement strand
TTCACTAGGAGGTGGGTCAAAAAGAATCTTGCTGTGATTTATGTCAGAGTGTTCTGCTGATGTTTTCCTATAAGAGTTTTATAGTGTCTGGTATTACATTTAGGTCTTTAATCTATTTGAGTTTATTTTTGTATATGGTGTTAGGGAGTGTTCTAATTTCATTCTTTTACATGTACCTGTCCAGTTTTCCCAACACCACTTATTGAAGAGGCTGTCTTTTCTCCAATGAATATTCTTGGCTCCTTTATCAAAGATAAGGTGACCATATGTGTGTGGGTTTACCTCTGAGCTTTCTATCCTATTCCATTGATCTATATTTCTATTTTTGGGCTAGTACCACACTGTCTTGATTACTGTAGCTTTGTAGTATAGTCTGAAGTCATTGAGCCTGATTCCTCCAGCTCCAGATTTCTTTCTCAAGATTGCTTTGGCTATTTGGGGACTTCTGTGTTTCCATACAAATTGTGAAATTTTTTGTTCTATTAGTGTGAAAAATGCCATAGGTAGTTTGAGAGGGATTGCACTAAATCTGTAGATTGCTTTGGGTAGTAAAGTCATTTTCACAATGTTGATTCTTCCAATCCAAGAACATGGTATATCTCTCCATCTGTTGGTATCATCTTTAATTTCTTTCATCAGTGTCTTATAGCTTTCTGCATACAGGTCTTTTTCCTCCTTAGGAAGATTTATTCCTATGTATTTTATTCTTTTTGTTGCAATGGTAAATGGGAGTGTTTCCTTAATTTCTCTTTCAGATTTTTCATCATTAGTGTACAGGAATGCAAGAGATTTCTGTGTATTAATTTTGTATCTTGCTACTTTACCACATTCATTGATTAGCTGTAGTAGTTTTCTGGTAACATCTCTAGGATTCTCTACATATAGTATCATGTCATCTGCAAACTGTGACAGTTTTACTGCTTTTAGGATTTGGTTTCCTTTCATTTCTTTTTCTTCACTGATTGCTGTGGCTAAAACTGCCAAAACTATGTTGAATAATAGTGGTGATAGTGGGCAACATTTCCTTGTTTCTGATCTTAGTGGAAATGGTTTCAGTTTTTCACCATTGAGAACGATGTTGGCTTTGGGTTTGTCTTATATGGCCTTTATTATGTTGAGGAAAGTTCCATCTATGCCTACTTTCTGGAGGTTTTTTTCATCATTAATGGGTGTTGAATTTTGTCAAAAGCTTTTTCTGCATGTATTGAGATTATCTTATGGTTTTTCTCCTTCAATTTGTTAATACGGTGTATCACATTGATTTTGTTTATACTGAAGAATCCTTGCATTCCTAGGGTAAACCCCACTTGATCATGGTCTATGATCCTTCTAATGTGCTGTTGAATTCTGCTTGCTAGTATTTTGTTGAGGATTTTTGCATCTATGTCATCAGTGATATTGGCCAGTAGTTTTCTTTCTTTCTGACATCTTTGTCTGGTTTTTGTATCGGGGTGATGGTGGTCTCACAGAATGAGTTTGGGAGTGTTTCTCTCTCTGCTATATTTTGGAGGAGTTTGAGAAGGATAGGTGTTAGCTCTTCTCTAAATGTTTGATAGAATTCTCCTGTGAAGCCATCTGGTCCTGGGCTTTTGTTTGTTGGAAGATTTTTAATCAAAATTTCAATTTCATTACTTCTGATTGGTCTGTTTATATTTTCTATTTCTTCCTCCTACAGTCTCATAAGGTTGTGCTTTTCTAAGAATTTATCCATTTGTTGCAGGTTGTACATTTTATTGGCATATAGTTGCTTGTAGTAATCTCTCATGATCCTTTCTATTTCTGCAGTGTCATTTGTTACTTCTTTTTCATTTCTAATTCTGTTGATTTGAGGGTTTTCCCTTTTGTTCTCGATGAGTCTGGCTAAAGGTTTACCAATTTTGTTTATCTTCTCAAAGAACCAGCTTTTAGTCTTATTGCTCCTTGCTATTTTGTTCTTTATTTCTTTTTCATTTATTTCTGATCTGATTTTTATGATTTCTTTCCTTCTGTTAACTTTGGGTTTTTATTGTTCTTCTTTCTCTAATGGCTTTAGGTATAAGGTTAGGTTCTTGATTTAACTTGTTTCTTGAGGTAGGAATGTATTGCTATAAACTTCCCTCTTAAAACTGCTTTTGCTGCATCCCACAGGTTTTGGGTCATCGTGTTTTCATTGTCATTTGTTTCTAGGTGATTTTTGATTTTCTCTGCGATTTCTTCATTTATCTCTTGGTTAATTAGTAGCATATTGTTTAGCCTCCATGTGTTTTTATTTTTTACAGTTTTTTTCCCTGTAATTGATATCTAGTCTCATAGCATTGTGGTCAGAAAAGATACTTGATATGATTTCAATTTTCTTAAATTTACCATAGCTTGATTTGTGACCCAAGATATGATCTATACTGGAGAATATTCCATGAGCACTTGGGAAGAAAGTGTACTCTGTTGCTTTTGCATGGAATGTCCTATAAATATCAATTAAGTTCCTCTTGTTTAATGTGTCATTTTAAGCTTGTGTTTCCTTATTTATTTTCATTTTGGAGGATCTGACCATGGTGAAAGTGGGGTGTTAAAGTCCCCTACTATTATTATGTTACTGTTGTTTTCATCTTTTATGGCTGTTAGCATTTGCCTTATGTACTGAGGTGCTCCAATGTTGGGTGCATAAATATTTACAATTGTTATACCTTCTTCTTGGATTGCTCCCTTGATCATTATGTAGTGTCCTTCTTTGTCTCTTGTTATAGTCTTTACTATGTCTATTTTGTTTGATATGAGAATTGCTACTCCAGCTTTCTTTTGATTTCCATTTGCATGGAATTTCTTTTTCCATCCCCTCACTTTCAGTCTGTATGTGTCCCTAGGTCTGAAGTGGGTCTCTTGTAGACAGCATATACACGGGTCTTGTTTTTGTGTCCATTCAGCCAGTCTATGTCTTTTGGTTGGAGCATTTAATCCATTTACATTTGAGGTAATTAACAATATGTATTTTTCTATTACCATTTTCTAATTGTTTTGGTTTTGTTATTGTAGGTCTTTTCCTTCTCTTGTGTTTCCTGCCTAGAGAAGTTCCTTTAGCATTTGTTGTAAGGCTGGTTTGTTGGTGCTGAATTCCCTTAGCGCTTGCTTGTCTGTAAAGGTTTTTACTTTTCCGTCGCATCTGAATGAAATCCTTTCTGGGTAGAGTAATATTGGTTGTAGATTTTTCCCTTTCATCACTTTAAATATGTCCTGACCCTCCCTTCTGGCTTTCAGAGTTTCTGCTGAAAGGTCCACTGTTAACCTTATGGGGATTCCCTTGTATGTTTTTTGGTTGCTTTTCCCTTGTGGCTTTTAATATTTTTTTCTTTGTACTTAAGTTTTGATAGTTTGATTAATATGTGTCTTGGTGTGTTTCTCCTTGGATTTATCCTGTATGGGACTCTCTGCACTTCCTGGACTTGACTGACTATTTCCTATCCCATATAAGAGAAATTTTAAACTATAATCTCTTCAAATATTTTCTCAGTCCTTTTCTTTTTCTCTTCTTCTTCTGGGACACCTATAATTCGAATGTTGGTGTGTTTAATATTGTCCCCGAGGTCTCTGAGACTGTCCTTAATTCTTTTCATTCTATTTTCTTTATTCCGCTCTGTGGTAGTTATTTCCACTATTTTATCTTCCAGGTCATGTATCCATTCTTCTGCCTCTGGTGAGTTTTGACTTTGCTCCTTCATCTTCTGTATATTTTTTTGTCTTCTCATTTTGCTTAACTTACTGTGTTTGGGGTCTCCTTTTCGCAGGCTGCAGGTTTGTAGTTCCCATTGTTTTTGGTGTCTGTTCGCAGTGGGTAAGTTTGGTTCAGTGGGTTGTGTAGGTTTCCTGGTGGAGGGGACTGGTACCTGTGTTCTGTTGGATGAGGCTGGACCTTTTCTTTCTGGTTGGCAGGACCACATCCGGTGGTGTGTTTTATGGTGTTTGTAAACTAATTATGATTTTAGACAGCCTCTCTGCTAATGGGTGGGGTTGTGTTCCTGTCTTGCTACTTGTTTCGCATGGGGTGTCCAGCATTGGAGCTTGCTGGTCATTGAGTGGAGCTGGGTCTTAGCATTGAGAGGGAGATCTCTGGGAGAACTCTCACTGACTGATATTATCCATGAGGTCTCTGGTTGTCCAATGTGCTGAGCTTGGCTCTCCCACCTCCAAGTTTCAGGCCTGACACCAGGCCGGAACACTAAGACCCTATCAGTCATATGGCTTTCAACTGAGACATTTTCCCCTTTTCTTTGATAGGAGAGGGGAACACAAAAGACTTTGTCTTGCTTCTTTTCTGTAGCTAGTTTTGCAACAAAGATGCAAGATGCAGGCATGCAACCTTCATGCAAGTGGAGTTTCTCTTGACTGAGGCAGCAGATGGACTTTCAGGGAATCCAGATGGAAATGCACACCTTGCAAAACAGACTGAAAAGTGATTTTTCCCCCAGTTGCAACTTTAGGTAATGTTGTGCTGCAGCTACATGATGGGCCTGTGCTGACAATATTTTTTATAATGGAAATCATTGGATAAATTCTAATTACAAGTCTATATATTACACACACTTAATAAGTACAAATGTAAATTTTTTAGGGAAAGAAGGGTTGTACTTTTCCTTAACTGTTAATATATCTTTGCTTTCACAAAACAATGAAGACACATACAATATCCAAAAACTTGCTATATTGAAAGCTAATTACCAAAGATAGTTACTGTGACTAAAGAAATAATATCTGCTGATTACTTTACAGGGTTTTTATGTGACTCAAGAGAAGTAGTGCATGTGAAAATGCTATAAAAAGTGTAAGATGTTCTCACTAAAAATATCATAGTCAATAGTAATAGTGTGTTTTTATGCCACCTTAGAAAAGAGATGTGTCTTTCACTGTTATTTCACAGAGGTAAAGTAGAGACTGTTACACATAGGCTTAATATAAGTTAGTCTAGGATCAGGTGTGACACAGTAGTGAATGGTTCTGGTTTCAATTAAAGAAATAGTTGAATAAATACTTTTCAGGGAAATATAGTGATTTTAAAAAAGGAAAGTTACCTGAACATTCTGTCAAGCTATTTTATATGATGTATGTCATTTAGTACATACAATTTCAATACATAAATAAAATTCAGTTTAACATTGAATACCTCAATGAGGTACACTACCTCAGCTCAGCAATAAAGGTTAATGTCAAGAGTTATACATCACATTGGTAGCATATAATCTTGATACAATTTGTTAAGATTGGCACATTATCTCTGTGATCTTCCTCCCAAAACCCACAACCCCAAACTAATATTGAGGAAAACATCAGAAAAATCCCACTTGAGAAACATTCTACAAAATACCTGATCAGGACTTCTCAAATACCTGATCAAGACTTCTTAAAACCATCAAAAACAAGGAATGTCTGAGAAACTGTTGCAACATAAAAAGATATGATGACTAAATGTAATATGGCATGCTGCATGGGATCCTGGAATAGAAAAAAGATGTTAGGAAAAAAACTAAGGAAATCTGAATAAAGTATAAACTTTAGTTAATAATAAGGTATTGTGACAATGCACTGTACTAATGTAAGATATTAATAATGTAATGTAATAATGTAATTAATAATAGGGGAAACCAGATATGGTATATACTGGAATTCTCTGTACTACCTGTCAAATTTAAAAAAAATAAACCTAAAGCTATTCTAAAGTAAATGTTTTTTCATAAAAAGGCATTTTATTTTAAATATAGCTGTGTGTACATGTCAATCCCAAATGTGGAGATTATCATACTAAGTGAAGTAAGTCAGACAGAGAAAGACAAATATCATATGATATCGCTTATATATGGAATCAAAAAAAATAATACAAATGAACTTATTTATAAAACAGACTCACAGACTTAGAGAACGAACTTATAGTTACCAGGGGGGAAGGGTGGGGTGGAGGGATAGATTGGGAGTTTGAGATAAAGTAAACTTTTGTTTTTTTAAAATTAATTACCTAGTAGCAGGAATTTTCTTTTAAATGCTGCAAATAACCAGCTGTTTGATTTTATTTTTGTTCAGGGGAGAATTTATTGATTAGTTCCTGCTTCCTAATTTAGTTGTTATTGAATAGTTTGGATGTTATGATAAGTTTCAATAGCTCCTGGTCATTTAGGGTAAACTTGATTAACATATTTAGTTTATCCATTGAGGAAACTCCATGTGTCTGCTGGAGTGTTCTTCTTTTCCCCAGACTCAGAGTTATATAGGTTTATCTCCTTCTGAAGAACTCCATATTAAGACACATCAAAACGAAGCAGAACACTTTGACCTGATTCTGTCAGCACAGCCTCAACCATATCTTAGCTCCTGCCTTCCCGACAGAAAAGCATATAGTTTCCAGGAACTTCTAAGGCCCCACTAATCCCTTTGCAACTCTACAAAAGCATTGCTCCTATTTTATCATGTCCTTTAAGCCATCTCTCTTCCAAAGTTCCAATCCTCAGCATCAACCAGGTAAATTATTGTTCTAGCTTGATATAATTCCAGACTACATCATGTACATGTTGCAAAACCTAAATATATCTAAATTTGTAACCAGTGTCAGGGTTAGAAAATTAAACTACAAAACACCCTGAATTCAAAGGAAAATTGTTTCAAATCATATTCTGAAAGATACTGCACTGAGATCTAAAAATAAGAGGTGTTCTTTTACTTTTTGCATTAATTTGAAAGGGCAAAATATTTTCAAGAGAATTCCTTCTGCAAACTACTTGGAACCCTTTTGCTCTTACAACTTTTTATGTGGTGATGGCTCTCAATACTTCTCCAGAAAATGTATTTTGTGTTTTTTGTAATTATGTTCACTAAAGGATGAGTTTATTAAAGTATCAGCATAGGGTTTTTCCACCTTGGCACTATTGATATTTCTGAAAAGGGGAAGAACAAATCTGACTCCATATTGCATCTGTGTCTTTTACTTTAACCTTTGTATTCTATTGCTTTTGCTACAGGTTAAGAATGTTGCCTATAGCCTGAAATATACAGGATAGCCCATTCGCAAGGCTCTGACCTTTAAAGGTATAACACTTTTCCATTCATACAGAGATAAAAAGTTGCAGAACAGAGAATAACATTTGTCTTGGATACTTATAGGAATATCGTGACCAGACCTATGTGGACAGCTGAAGAACAAAGGATTCTGACACCAAGAAATTTGCAGCAACCAACAATACCTCCTCCCCTTTTAGTATAAAAGAAGGCTGAATTCTAACTTGGGGAAGATTGTTCTTTGGAACACCAGTCCACCATCTTCTCCATCTGCTGGCTTTCCAAATAAAGTTGCTATTTCTTGTCCCACAACTCATCTCTCGATTTACTGGCCTGTCATGCTGTTAGCAGTGTGAACTTGCATTCAGTAACATTTGGAGCTGGATAATCTTTTGTTGTTGGAGACTGTCCTGTGCATGTAAGATTTCCAGTAGCATCCCTGGCCTCTAGCCACAAGGTGCCAGTAGCAACCACTCTCCAGTTATGACAACCAAAAGTGTCTCCAGACATTGTCAAATCACCTCCAGTTGAGAACCACTGATCTAGTATAATGATCAGAATTCAATTTTATTTAAACTGTTGAAATATTTCAATTGATTTGGCTGTGAGAAGAAATATAGTCCATTCCCAAAATGCAGGAAAGACACCTCAGTCATTCCTTTCGCTAGGTGAACACTCTCTGTATTTTTCTGTGCCATGCAAGTTGCAACATTGCTATGGATGGAGTGGAGACTGAGTGCAGGAGT
The DNA here is from genome assembly GCF_002837175.3 of Physeter macrocephalus. Classification (NCBI taxonomy): domain Eukaryota; kingdom Metazoa; phylum Chordata; class Mammalia; order Artiodactyla; family Physeteridae; genus Physeter; species Physeter macrocephalus. The sequence goes on along the minus strand of NC_041214.2, from coordinate 134,321,990 downwards.
CTAATTGGAAAGAGGCCTATGGAATTTGTATTGATGCTTCCATTGCATTGCCAGCCAGCTTTTCGCCTAGAGACATTTATTAGCAGAAGCTATGGGAGTTGGAGCTTAGCCTTTCCCTTTGACAATAAACCTCATAATCAGCCACTTTCATTCTCTCCCCAAGAGCCATGCTTTGGCTCAGCTCTGGTAAACATGTTAATACTTTAGAGCGGGAGTTGTTAATAGTTCAGTGCAGGTGCACAGCCACGCCCATTATTCTACATATGATCAATTGCTTCCTTCCTGCTCCAACAGCAGATTTCTGTAGTTGTGGCAGAGTATGGCTCATAAAGCCTAAAATATCTGCTGTCTCTCCCTTTACAAAAACAAATTGACAACTCCAGTTTTAAAATCCTAAAATGTGCAAATTATTTAAACTGCTCAACCTAAATCCTTTGTCCCATACGTTGCATTCATTTAGCTATAACAGTAACAGTCATATTTGTAAAAGTATCTGATTCTCTACAGTTCATGCCAGGGGCAGGATTAATTTAGACACAATCCTCAGCCTTATGGGAATAAGCAGCTTGCCACTTCACATTCAAAGACAATTTTTTGCACTTTTGCATATTCTGTCTTTCCATAGGCTCAGCAAATCTAATACATTTTTACCTGCTGTTGTAGATGTTCTTCCTCCAGCCCTTGGGAGATCGAGACTACCTAGGAGCCAGTTTACTGTCACTGGATGTATTCATTTACCTTTAATTAGGATTGAGTGATGCAGAAAAGCAGATGACCTTGGCATAGGAAAGAGTACCTAAAACATTCTTCTTCCTTTTCCAGAATCAGTGGTCATGTTTAAACTTTTCTTCATTGCTTTGTTTTTGCTGTTTAAAAGGAGAGTAGACACTTCTGATAAAGTTTGTCTAGTTAGTCTGCATAATTTTCATTTTGTTTGTTTTTGCTAATAATCATGGTTCTGGGATGGTTTTCCTATCATGAACAGTTAGTGCTGTTATAGTTTGCCTGAGGCTTACGTGATGCTCTACAGTATGGGACTCCTTAAAGTGCTCCTTTAATTATGTGGCCGCCTGGATGGGAGGAGAAAATGTGTAAAGGCTGAGAAACAAAGCATTCATATGATACTTCATTACCTGTGGTCATGTGATGTGTGGAGGAACATAGGAAGGGAAATGGGATATACAACCTACTTACCACGTTTTACTCCATAGATTATGCCTTGCTGTTTTCAGTTGTATTAGAAATAACTATTGTGAAGATATCTTGACAAGCCTGTAATCCTCATTTTTGTTCATTTCCAGAAAAGACTAAATTGGGAATAATAAGACTAGATACAGTATTAAAGGCATCTTTGCATGCAATGCTTATTTGCACATGTATTTGTATTTTTCTTGTGAACTAATAAACCGAGAGTAATATTGCAGTGCTGGAGCTTAGAGAATATTTACATGACTAAACTGTATGTTCAAACTGCTGCCCCCTTCATCAGCTGTTCTGATCCACCCTAGCATGCTGAAGGGAAATCACTGAAGCCAGAGTGAACTAGAGCATTACCAGTGAATGCAAGTGTGGTTCCCACTCACCCACACTGGTCTTCATTCACATTTTAAACAGATCCCTGCTAAATATAAACTTAAATTTGCCTTGCATTTTGTTATAGTAAGGTTGGAGCTATAATAAAATATAGAAACCCTACCTATTAATCAAAGGAATATTCAAGTACAGTCAACATCTAAATAGTTTCTGGGTTTGAAATGAAAGAAAAATGTCTATTGGGTGGTACTACTTCTGCACATGGCTCACTTGCAAACATTCACATCTAAATGACCATAGAGTCACTATGTTAAGCTTTATAAATTGAGAGGAGGGAGGAGACAATTATGAGATTGGGGGAAGTGCTGAAGAAATGCAAAAAGACTGAAGAGGTTTTGAATGTGCATAGTAGACTAGTGGAAAGACTATGTTGGAACACCATTGGAAAGTCTATTGGAGAGATTACCTTGGAACAACATTGAAGGAGGAATAGGTGGAAGTGGGAGAAAAAGGTAAAGAGATAAGATCATTCATAATCCATGCTCCAAAAATAAATGGGTTTTCATTTTCTTTGAGATAAAGGTTATGATTTTGTACCCAATGCTAATGTGTGGGGTTTTCCCCCACATGACCAAGCAATTCTCAGACACAAGCTGGGTGTCCTATGGTTCAACTCAATTCAACTTACTTTCTACCTGGAGATACCATCAGATTCCACAGGTTAAGGGCTCAGTCCTACATGACAGCCTCCCACTTCAGATACCAATTGCAAGCCCAGGTTTTCTCTTGTGCTTCTGATCAACTGACTATAGACTAGAGATTCCAACAACGCCTTTTTTGGGTTGGATTAATTTGTTAGAGAAGTTCACAAAACTCAGAGAAACACTTTGCTTACTAGATTACCAGTTTATTATAAAAGAATGTAATTCAGAAACAGCCAGAAGAAAGAGATGCATGGGGCAAGGTATGTGGGAAGGGGCATGGAGCTTCCATGCCCTCTCCATGTGTGCAACTCTCCCCACATCTCCAATTGTTCACCAACACAGAAGCTCTCCAAACTCTTTCCTTTGGGGGTTTTATGGAGGCTTCCTTATATAGATATGATTGATTAAATCATTGGTCATTGGCCATTCACTCTCCAGCCCCTCGCCTCTCCCTGGAGTTCAGGGGATGGGACTGAGCGTTCCCACCCTCCGTCACATGGTTGGCTCCCTTAGCAACCAGCATCCTTAGGTGCTTTCCAAAAGTCATCCATTAACATAACAAAGACATCCTTATGCTCTATACTTGGGAAATTCCAAGGGTTTTAGGAGCTGTGTGCCAGAAATGGGGATGAAAACCAAATATATATTTATTACAAATCACAATATCACAAACATCAAGGTCTTATCCTAGGTTGAATTCATAGTTTGTCACCTAATTACTGAATTTTCCACCTCTTCCACCTGATCACCTTTCCCATGCCTAGCCCTAAGCCTTTGTTCACTCTGGTTTCTCTCCTCTTTTCCTTCTGAAGTGCCCTCCATTCTGTCCCTCGTGCTCCAAGGCCCTTCTCAAACTCCCTCTTATTTATGAAACTTTTCCAATTGAATGCAAACTTCAGATGTTTCTTCTCTAAAGTAATATACCCATCCATTATACAACCTGCCTTTGGACACTTGTTAATTTGCTCTATGGAACAGAGTTCTAATTATTTGTGTATTGACGACTTATCAGTAACTGTATTGAAGGAGGGTACTATGTCATTCTTTTATGACTATTATAGAAAATGGTACAAACCTGTGAACACGATATTTCTCATTGGAGAGAGAGAGTGAGAGAGAGAGAGAAGTTCTGTTTCATAATATCATAGTCATATAGTCATTTACTGGAAAGTCACAGTTTCTCATCAGCTTGTCACATGAAATTCAAGGGATCAGTATTAAATGATGCTCTTTTCATTAGGTATTGTAATGGGTTGAATTATTGTCCCCCAAAAGATATGTCTCAGAATGTGACCTTATTTGGAAGAAGGATCTTTGCGGATGTAATTAAGCAATTTCAAGAGCCATCAGATTCTAGAAGATACAAAGAAAGATTCTTCCCTAGAACATTTTAGGGCAAATGTAGCCTTGCTGACAACCTGATTTTGAACTTTGGGCCTCCAGAACTATGAGAATAAATTTCTGTTGTTTTAAACCACAAGCTTTATTTGTTATGTCAGCCTTAGGAAACTAATACAGGTTTTTTTCCCCCCAAGTGGATGACATATAGCAAAATATAAGCCATTATTATATTTTAGGAAAATGAAATGTTTAAGACCTGCTTTGAAGAAGGTAAGTCTATTGGACAGAAATACAGGTATTATAAAATTTCCTGTTTTATACCATAAAATTAAGTTAAAAATAAGATTTGTTAAAATATCATTCAGTAACTTACCATTTTGGTATAATCTAGCCATCAAGAAGTCACTATCATTGCAAGTATTCCATGCCACATGACAAAAAATACATGTCCCATGACAGAATCTCCAGACATTGAAACAATAACTGAACACTGGAAAACAACCTCAGAAAATACCAAGAACTTCACAAAAATGCTTTCTCAGAGAAAAAGAAGAAGGAGAAGGAGGAGGAGGAAGAGGAGAAGTAGGAAAAGGAGAAGGACTTCTGATTTCATGATGAAAGAAAAAAATCAGATTTACTCTCCTGCCTTTAGCAAAGAGAGAACTGGACAAAGTATACTAAAATGCATTAAATTACTATTTGGATGAAAGTGGTCAAAAGGTGTAAACTTTCAGTTATAAGTATTAGAGACGTAAGGTACAGCATGATGACAATAATTAACACGGCTATATGGTATATATGACAGGTATTAAAAGAGTAAATCCAAGATTTCTCATCACAAGGAAGAAAGAATTTCCTTTCTTTTTAAAATCTATATGAGATGATGGATATTAACTAAACTTATTGTGGTACTTATTTGACAATATATATGTCAAATCATTATGCTGTTTACCTTAAACTTACACAGGTATTTCAATCATATCTCAATAAAACTGGGGAAAAACACAGATAAGGTTATATCAAATAAAAATGCACTAAAAATACAATTAAAGGGTAAAATAATAAAATAATTTTTAAAACTACTCTTTCTGTACATTGGACAATGGCTAGTGCAGGACTGTGATCCTTAAGAGACTAGGAACAAATACGGTGAGCCTTATGATTGCCTTAGATTTCTATCTGGAGTTATATATTCTAGAACCTGGAGTAGGGAAGATGGTTTTAATCAGATCATGGCTGTATCAATAATTTGAGAAGAAAGAGACTGTAATTCAAGAAGTTTAAGAAGGATGGAAATAGTGAATTGGAGTTCCAACGAGGAGGGAACTATGTAGAAAAAGAACACTAGAAATCTTAAGAAGGCCCTTTGAGACTTAGCTGAATAATAAGATGTAAACACATGGGATGAAACCTCATGACAATAGGCAAAAACTGACTGGTGAGATGGGGATCCATCGGTTTGCTCCAGTCACTGTGGCGAGTCCTCACTGATGACTCTTAAAATTCAATAGAGATTTAGAAAAAGCCACATTTTAGGAGGGGAGCCAAATTATACCTAGAGTAAAGGCTACCCCAGTCATATCCAAATAAAAATAAAAATAAACTTATAAAAAGATGAAGATAAACAGCAGGTAACTTAATTGCATTCTAGAACAAAGGTCACCACTCTTTAAAGGAGGACAACAATTACTGATCATCACCACTGTAAAGTGTACATATCCAGCATCCAGCCAAAAATTACTATGCATGCTAAAAAACAGGAAAATGAGACACATAACCAAGAGAAAAGCTACCAAAATTAAGCAGAACAAGGAATCATAGAAATGATAGAAAGAGAATTGGAAGAAAAGGATATTAAAACATCTATTATAGTTTTGTTTAATTGAGTACAGAAAAACAATCATAGTGTAGAGACACAAGAAATATTTTGAAAAGAACAAAATAGAATTTCTAGAGATGAAAAATAGGATACCTAACATGAAAAATTCACTACATGGGATTAATGGCAGATTAGATACTGCAGAAGGAACGCTAGAGAACTTTTAAAGAATGTCAATAAAAATTACCTAAAATGAAACACAGGGAGGAAAACAAGAGTGAAAAAAATTTGAAATACATTTCAGTGACCTGTGGGACAATATTAAGCAGTCTAAAACTTGTATAATTGAAGTCCCAGAAAGGGGTGGTGGCAGAGCAAATATTTAAAGCTATAATGAACAGTTTTCCAAATTTAAGAAAAAACAGCTATGTAAGATTCACAATGAACCCTAAGCAGGAAAATATACCGAGACAAAGTGAGAAGACATATGTGACCAATATCAGGAATGAAAAATGGGTCATCAATATAAATTCTACTGACATTAAAAAGATAAGTGAATACTATGACCAGCTTTAAGCCAGTACATTTAAATAATTGATGGAAAGAATAAATTCCTTGAAAAAAGGTATGAATTACCAAACTGACTCAAAAAGAAATAGAAAATCTGAATAGCCATACATCAATTAAAGAAATTGGAATTAAAATTTTAAATGATCCCACAAAGAAATCTCCAGATTCAGATGGCTTCACTGGTGAATTCTATCACATATTTAAGGAAAAATAATACCAATATTATGTAAACTCTTCTGGAAAGTTGTGGGATACTGGAACATTGCTTAATTCATTTTATGAGAGAGTATTACCATGATTCAAAAAAATATAAGAAAAGTACAGACAAATATTCCTCATGAATTTAGACACAATAGTCCTGAACAAATACTAGCAAACTTCATCCAGTAAATCTGTAAAAACGAAATATAACCATATGGTGCTTTCTCAGGAATGAACAGTTAATTTAACTTTTTAATTTCAATCATTATAATTCATTAAGTTAACAGACTAAGGGAGAAGAAACACTAGATATTTAACTAGATTCAGAAAAAGCATTTGACAAAATTCAACACCTATTTATGATATAGTAGCTCAGTAAACTAGTGACAGAAGGCAACATTCTCATCCAGTCAAGCAGCTCATGCAGCTCAATATCAAAAAAACAAAAAACCCAATCCAAAAATGGGGAGAAAACCTAAATAGACATTTCTCCAAAGAAGATACACAGATTGCCAACAAACACATGAAAGGATGCTCAACATCACTAATCATTAGAGAAATGCAAATCAAAACCACAATGAGGTATCACCTCACACCGGTCAGAATGGCCATCATCAAAAAAACCTACAAACAGGGCTTCCCTGGTGGTGCAGTGGTTGAGAGCCCGCCTGCCGATGCAGGGGACACGGGTTCGTGCCCCGGTCCGGGAGGATCCCACATGCCGTGGAGCAGCTGGGCTTGTGAGCCATGGCCACTGAGCCTGCGCGTCCGGAGGCTGCACTCCGCAACGGGAGAGGCCACAGAAGTGAGAGGCCCACGTACTGCCAGAAACAAAAAAAAAAAACAAAAAAAACCCTACAAACAATAAATGCTGGAGAGGGCGTGGAGTAAAGGGAACCCTCTTGCACTGTTGGTGGGAATGCAAAGTGATACAGCCACTATGGAGAATAGTATGGAGGTTCCTTAAAAAACTAAAAAGTGGCACATATATACAATGGAATATTACTCAGCCATAGAAAGAAACAAAATTGAGTTATTTGTAGTGAGGTGGATGGACCTAGAGTCTGTCATACAGAGTGAAGTAAGTCAGAAAGAGAAAAACAAATACTGTATGCTAACACATATATATGGAATCTAAAAAAAAAAAAAATGGTTCTGGAGAATCTAGGGGCAGGACAGGAATAAAGTCACAAACATAGAGAATGGACTTGAGGACACGCCGGGGAGGAGGAAGGGTAAGCTGGGACGAAGTGGGAGTGTCATGGACATATATACACTGCAAAATGTAAAATAGATAGCTAGTGGGAAGCAGCTGCATCACATAGGGAGATCAGCTTGGTGCTTTGTGACCACCTAGAGGCGTGGGATAGGGAGGGTGGGAGGGAGACGCAAGAGGGAGGAGATATGGGCATATATGTATATGTATAGCTGATTCACTTTATTATAAAGCAGAAACTAACACAGCATTTTAAAGCAATTATACTCCAATAAAGATGTTAAAAAAAAAAGAATAACTATAAAAAACTACAACTAACATCATACTGAAAAATGAAAGACTGTTTTCTCCCTAACATTAGGAAAAAGAAAGGGCCTCCACACTCAACATCCCTAACCAACTGTAGCGAAGTGCAATAAAGCAAAATAAAGAAATAAAGACACAATGTGAAAGTAAGAAGTAAAACTGTTTTAATTAGCAAATGACATGATGACATATGTAGAAGCTCCTAAGGAGTCTACAAAAAAGGCTACTAGGATTAACAAGTGAGTGTAACAAGATTGCAGAAGATAAGATCAATATAAAAATCAACTGTATTTCTGTGTAGTAGTTATGAACAAAAGATAATTTTAAACTATTTACAATTGCATCCCAAACTATGAAATATCAATACTTAGAATTTAACAAACTGCCAGGCCTGCACACTGAAAACTATAAACATTGCTGAGGAATTAAAGATCATTATGGAGAGCAATACTATGTCATGGATTAAGGTACTCAATATTAAAAGTTACCAATTCTCCCTAAATTGATCTATAGATTCCACACTATCCCATTCAAAATCCCAGCAAGCTTTATTTTTGAGAATTGACAATCTAATTTAAAAAGTTATAGGGAAATACAAAGGACCTAGAATAGCCAAAATAACTTTATAAAAGAACAAAACTTGAGTATTTAGATTTTAAGATTTCCAAAAATCTACAGTAATCAAGACAATAGTATTGTTGAAAGAATTCACATACAGATAAATGGAGCAAAAAAAAAAAGTTTAAAAGTAGACCATGCATATGTTGGTCATTTCATTCTAAACATAATAATCTAGACAAAATAATTCAACGGGGAAAGGAGAGTTTTTTCAACAAATGGTGCTGGAAAAGTTGGAAGTATCTACAAATAGATTAAAAAAAAATCAACCCTTACCTCAAAATACACAGAAAAATTAAACTCAAAATAGATCACAGGTACAAAAATAAAAGCTAAAATCATAGAACTTCTGAGATAAAAATGCAATAGTTTAGTCTTGACATAGAAATATTTTCATAGGTAGTTCAAAAAGTAATCATTTTAAAAATGGATAAAATGTACTTCATCAAATATAAAAACCGCTTTACAGTAGAGTGTTTAAAATTGAAAATGCAAGCCACAAACTTAGGAAAAGCATTTGTAATACATATATGTGATAAAGGAGTTGTATTCAGAATAAATAAAAATCTCTTAAGACTCAATGATAAAAAGTTTTAAACAAGTCAATTTTTTAAATGGGCAATCTATTCAAACATATTTCACAAAAGAAGATATACAAATGGCCTCTAAGTATGTGAAAAGATGCTTGACCTCGTTAACTTACCTAATATGTATTAGGGAAATGCGTATTAAAACCGTAATGAGTACCATTATATTCCCATTCTAATGGCTACGATTTAGCTGACTGACACTTTCAAGTGTTTGAGGAGCTACAGAATAACTGGAACTCTGATACATTGTTGTACATTGTGGGGACTGTAAATTGGTAGGATCACTTTGGAAAGCATTGGGGGCAGTTTCTTACTCAGATTAAACATATACTTTCCATGTGACCCTGCAAGTCCACTCAAGACAAATGAAACATGCCCATGGAAACACTTATACTTTGAATGTTCATAGCAACTTTTGTTTTCTTTCTAAATGAAAGTCCAAATCTGGCATCAACCAAAGTGTCTACCTACTGTTGAATGGAATGGATAAAAATATTCTGATAAATTCACATAAATTCACTCAATGCAGTGGTAGGTAGCTTCTAAGATAGCTTCCAGGGATCCCAGGTTCCAAATGGTATTCACAGCTTTCTGTAATCCCCTCCCCATGAGTATTATATTTCTAACTAACAAAACACCTCATTGTTAAGGGGACGTCAGTTCTATGATCGTATTACTAGAGATTGTAGCATCTTACTAGCAGACCCTCTCTCTTACTGGTTTTGATGAAGCAAACTGCCATCTCCAGGAGGCCCACAAGGTAACAAATTGAAGGAAGCCTCTGGCTAAAAGCTATCTAGTATCTGAGGCCATCAGTCTAATAACTTCAAAGAACTGAATCCTGCCAACAATCACATTAAGTGGACCCTTCCCACTGAAAGTGGGCTGTCCCCAAGTTAACTTTCAGATGAGACCTCAGTGCTGGCTGACACTGTTTGCAGGCTTGTAAGCAACCCTGAATCAGAGGATTATTCACAGAAGCTATGCCCAGATTGCTGACCCACAGAAACTCTGAGATAATGATTGTGTGTTGTTTTGACACTAAATTGTTGGTGATTTCTCATGCAGTAGTAGATAACTCACACTCACCAATAAGAAGGAACAGTTCAATGACATATACAATGTATTGGTTTTCTATTGGTGCATAACGAATTACCACAAACTCAGCAGCTTCAAGGAATGCCCATCTATTAATTCATAGTTCTGTCCACCAGAAGTCTGGGCATGGCATAGCTGGGCTCTCTGCTCAGGTCCCACCAGGCTGAACTCAAGGTTTTGGCCACTACTGTGATCTCCTGAGGCTCAAGGTCTCTCCTAAGTTCACTGTGGTTGTTGACAGAATTTAGTTCTTTTTGGTTGTAAGACTGAGGTTGCAGCTTTCCTTGCTGCCTGTCAACACAGGGTTGTTCTCGGCTCCTAGAGACTGCTTGGTGTTCTCTGTTATGACTCCTCTACAACGTGGAAGTTCTATCTTTAAAAGTCAATAGCAGAGCTTCTCTCAGACTTCAGATATCTCTGACTTTTTGTAAAGTCTCATCTGCTTAGTGCAGGCTCACTGAGGAAAATCTCCCTACTTAAAGTAAACTTATTAGAGAATTTAATTACATCTGGAAAATACCTTCACAACAGCATCTAGATTAGAGTTTGACTGAATAACTAAGAGAAGCTTAGAATCCTGTCCACCATTTCTAGAATATGGATAAATTTCAGAAACAGTCTGCTGAGTAAAATAAGCCAGATTTAAAGAGGATACATATACGATTCCACTTATTTGAATCTCTAGGAAAGATAACTATCATCTGTGGTGATAAAAAGCAGAAATCAATAGTTGCCTGGATCAGGGGTGGATGATTAACTGGAAGGAGGCACTAGAAACTTTTCTGGGGTGAGAGAATTATGTACCTTCATACTGAGACTGGTTACACGGGTCTACACATTTGTCAGAGCTCATCAAACTATAAACCTAAAATGTATATTCTATATAAAGTGTACCCCAATAAAGGTCACTTATATTCTATATAATGTGTATCCCAATAAAGGTCATTAAAAATAAACAATCAGCCAGCCATGTGACCTTTGCCTCGCTGTCACCTTCTAAGTGTTATGCAAGGTCATCTGGTTGGTCAAACATCATTTCACCCAGAAACCAAGCTGCAAAGCAGTCTAGCAAATGCAATTTCAGTTTTAGGTACCATTCTTCACGGTAAAGAATTGGACACTAGAAAGTAGACTGTACAGATGTTGAGCTATGCCAGGTCCTTCAGTTTAAGGTAAAAATATTTCTCCTCATTTCTTTGGTGTATTTAGCAGATTAATGAGTCAAACAAACACACACATGTATACACATACGGGCACACAATCCCCATGGACAAGCACTATAATTCATAAAGAGAAACAATGTACATAATGATAGCTGCTTATAATAAATAGTTTTCCATGTGATTATACAGAGCTGTTTTAGCCCTTTGACTGTTCCACAAACTAAGAGCCAGAGGCCTGGTTTCAAGTCCTGAAATTCACTAACCAGAAATATTACCTCCGTGGATAAATGCCCCCATAGAGATGATCACTTCTTGTTTTAAAACTGTGCTGCAGTTTTGATACCTAGGAATGGAAACTCTTCTAGGATCATATGATTCTTAATTGGAAGAAAAACCCTGAGTTATACACAGATCCTGCAGACATCTTTAAAATATTTTTTCCCTTTCATTTTTGGATCAGCTAAATTTATAGGGCAGAGATTTCTTCAATAATCTCTATTTGAATAATAGGGGTGGAGCGGGCAGGACATGAATCAATTATTCTCAAGGCCAAGTAATCCTCCGGGATTAAAAGAAGGGTGTTTTCTCTTCCAGTCACAATCATGTGTACTTACTTATAAAAAATAAAGTACACAAATTAATAAAAAAAATTTGAGCACATCTGGGAAGGATTTCCAGATGATGAGCTGTAGGAGCACACCACTTGAGAACCACTGACACAATAAATTATACAAACGGGACAAAGAGCAAGATTTAAGCAGATCACCAATGTTCATTGATTGTGCTTCTGCAGTATATACTAGACCCAGAGAGAAATGAACTTAATTAAAGCAACATTATGTAAGGGGTGTTGCTTATTTGACTTTTGCCAAACCTAGGCATATATATAGTAATTGAATTCATCTATTGATATACACAGAAATTACATATTTACCTCTAAGACAACTCTCATATGTTCTTTAAACTTAAGCTTCAGGAAAAAGTAACAAAGAAATATTCATACACCATATGTCATTCAGTACTATTCCCCTGCACCATGGGCAGAGATGGAGTTATTTCAGTAGAGTGGTTTTGGCCATAGAAAGTCTCATCAGACTTGAAAGTCATGTGCTCCCCTTTTCCTTGGAAGGGCAAATGTATCAGAACTGTGTCTGGTTTCAAGAAACCTCAACAGTGAGTTACATATGTGGTTTACTTGTCTTATGCAACAAGCCATGGATAGGAAGATCAGGATGAGTACCGTGGCCCAGTGTCATCAAGGATCCAGATTTCTTCTGTATTCTTATTGGGACCAATCCTAAAACGTGGATTTAATGCTTACGATTGCAAGAGGATTGCTCATCCAGACATCTATCTGAGAGGAAGGCAAAGGGAATAAAGGAGCATCCCAGTGAGTTTCTCTTATAAAACTTTCCTGGAAGCCCTAGCAAGAGGCTTCCACCAATTTTATGTTTGGCCAGAATTGGTCTCTTGTCTACTAGCTACACCTGAGGCTGCAGAGCAAAGTTTTCAGCTGAACATAATTCTCCGTAACTGGAATGGCTGTTAAGAAAGAGAGAAGTGGGTACAGAGTAGGCATTGGGTAGTGGCTGCCACTGCTAGTGACGAACAAGATAAGATCTGCCATCTTGACACAGCTTTTTCCCATCTAACCTTCAAATTACACACACACACACACACACACACACACACACACACACAGACGTGCACTTGGGCCACTTCATTTTGCTCACTTGCATTCAATATCTATGGATCTCCTCAGTAGATTCCTTCACTGAAAGGATAAGCATACTCTTGGAGGAATATAAAAACATAAATGCTATTTGCCCAGCTTTCTATTTCTGTAAATCAAGTGCTCAGAAGTTCAGAGGTTCAATTATTGTTTAATCAGAATTGAAATAAAAAGAGATCTGGACTGTCCTAACTAACCTTGCAGCATGTTTCCAGAGTTAATCAAAGATTAATATTCATATCAATTGAATGCATTGCAGTCAAGAAACATTTATTGAGCATCAACAATGTGTCAGGTCCTGTGCTAAAATAACCAAGAGGAAAGAGACTGAGTGCCTCCCATCAGGAAACTCACTGTCTGATACAACAGATAGGTATGTGAACATACAACTACACTAGAGGAAAATATGAGAGCAAATTAGAGGACAGCACATGGTGGAAGAATGCTTAGCTTTATTGGGAGAGGGGTGCAGAGAAGACTTCTCCAAAGACATGATATCCAACCTGGATGAGTCAGTGTTAGGACCAGTCCTCATGTTTGCTGGTTTTCAGTCTAATGCATGTCTCACCATCTAAAAATGGAAATCTAAAAATGGCAATGAGAAATGTATCTTCAGTAATATGTTTAAATCTATCTATGAATAACTATACAACCCAAAATGTTGGTCTGGATTTTAATGAAGTATTTGGGTTACTGCTTTGGCTAACCCAAAATTCATTATGTTATATTCACAGTTTGTCATAAGTTTCATAAATAGAGAATATTTCACAGTATGCTTGCGCCTACTGAAAAACAAATAATAAAGTAACTAATAATCCAAGAAATTATTGTCCACAAAATATGCTAGACATTTTCATAATGGGCTGGAGAAATACTTACATTCCCATTTGTATTCTGTACTAAATATTTCAGTCAGAGAGATTAAATATTTTTTAATGAACTCTACTATATAATAGTGGTCTAAACTGCAAGTTGCACTGTAGTTGAACCTCTTGATGACTAAGTTACACATTCTGGAAGGTCTATATATGCATTTTAGATTCTGAGGTTGGGGGTGGAATTTCACAGCAGTCCTACATAATTGTGAACTACGGCTTGTTTCCCCTTTTCCCAATGACTCCCTGTTTTCATCGCCATCTTTCCATTCAAGACACATTCCCCAAACCCAATTCTGTTTGGCTGGGAAAATAATTCACATTTATAAAAATGTATCAGAGTGCTCGCAAATATTCTATTCCTTTAATTCTTAACAACATTCCTGAAAGTTTGAGTGAACTATCTTATGTGGGCTTTGTGAACTTAGGACACTCTATTTATGTTCCCAGAAGTCTGCTAAGAAAAAAATAGATATAATAAGCTTCAGTTTCTGTCTTCTAGGAAATTACAGTTTATTTTACTAATATAAGCATTATGATGGCTAGAACTTTAATAACCACTTTGCCCTAAATGCCTAGAACAGTGCCTGGTGCTTAATATATTTTTAATAAGAATATACAATCATACATGTAATATTTAAGTGAGTTTTCAAGACTAGAAAGCATATTATGGGTGTAACTGTGAAGGAAAATAATGTAGCCAATAAGATACAGAGTGTGAAATGGAAAAACAGCAAAATTCTAAGCCCAGACTCTCAAAGACAGTACAAACATTCTGGGATAATTAAGAAATTCCTGGCAGGCTTAGCCAAAGTGTAGAAAAGCCAAACCTCTTTTGGACTTGTGTCTATCAAGAATCTTAACATAGACTTTGAGCTATTTACAAATTTTAGAACATTTCCTGCAAACAATAGTATGTGCTTACAGGCATCAAAGTAACAACATATCAGCACAATCCTTTTATAAACATGAAGGTAACATTTTCTGAAGCAGGGGGGCTAGAAGAAATGAGGCTCTGGAAAAAGGAAGAAATTTCACAGTCAGATGAAATGAGCGCAGATTAGAAATAACAACTATTATCTTAGCTAAAATCGGTGCAAGTGTCTGGGTTTGGGAAAACTGGAAACTATACTAAATCTCATTGTATACCAATTAAATTTCCATTAGGTTTGAGTATATATTGCCAGTTTTAAAAGAACCTATTCATTGTTTTCATTTCCCAGTGTGGGCTTAATCATTCTTGACCTGTCCTCTGTCATCAAAATATGAGTCTGTCTTTTTCGAGATAGATGCTTAGTTTATACAAACCTTGCCTGACTACTATGAGTGGGTATCCTTTGCAAGATGCTGCTTCAACAGCTATAGTTAGCTAAAATTTACTGAACAAATCCTCTGTGTCAGGCAGATAAAGGAACTGAGGCACAGAGGGTTTGTACAAGGTCTCATAACCAGTTAGTGGTAGATCAGGATCCGAGCTCAGGAAGTCTGGCTCCAGAGCTGGGGCTCTAAACCCCTACACAAGGCTTGTATTCATCTATATCTACTACATGATGCAGGTATAAAGTTCAATTTATGCGAATGTATTCTGCCTTCTTGGTGGATTTTCATGACAAGAATTTAACCCTAGAATGATGTCCCCTTGCCATGCAATATTGATTGTTTTGTATCTCACAAAGTCATCAGTTTTTGTATGCCTAGGAAATATGATTTTCATACTAGCCTGAAATCAACAAGAGGCAAACTAAGAAGGGAAAAAGTGCATTTTGTGATTTTAAAATTCCATCCAAAAGGAAATATGATGGCATGTGATTGATAAATCTAGTAACTTTAATTTTCCAATCATCCAGGAAAATTTTAAAGAAGTGAAAACCTAACAATAGTCACCCACACAACATGGGCATGAAATTGTTAAACTGCAAACCCAACTGGTTAGGGAAGATTTAGCCCTGGAGGGGATGAGTTCCCTATAGAAGAGAAAACTCCAATGAAACAGGAATTAAAAAGACATAAGGGAAGTGTATGGAAGCAATGAGAGAGAAGTTTAGAAAGTCCTCGACAAACATGTTCTCTAAGCCTGACTCTCCTTGACAATGGTTTGCAAACTTTATCATGCAAGAGAATCACCTTGTTAAAACACAGATTTCTAAGACCCATCCCCACAGTTTCTGATTCAGTGATTCTGAGACTGGGCCCAAGCATTTGCATTAGTAACAGTTTCCCAGGTAATGTTAATACTGCTGGTCCAAGAGCCACACTTTGAGAATCACAGCTTCAGAGTAATTGCTCTCAATAGATATGCGTCCATCAGAAGGCGCATTCTCTAAGATATCTACGTTGTAAGATTACACCTTTATAATTAGGATCACAGTATATGCTAGGGAAAAAGGCTAGAATGACTAAATCCTGAGCAATAGCAGAAAAAGAGAAGGGAAATCTACCAAAAATCATTTCAGCTCCAGGAGCAGCAAGCAACTTGTCTGTTAAGGGCTGCTCAACTTAGATAATAAAAGGACAATAACCAGACCAGAGATGATGACCACCTTCTTCATTTTTGGCTAACACTGTCATCAATAAACCAGTGAGAGGGAACACCACCCCATATTGATGGTATTATAGGTAAACTTACATATTAGCTATAATTAGATAAAGATTTGCACTTTTTCCTATATGAAATGGTGAGTCCTGAAGATTTTTAAACTGGAACGTAACCTATTAGATCTGAATTTTAAGAAATGAAAATATATATCAATTAGGGCTCTTCCAGTTGAAAATGAAACAACTCAAATTAACTTCAGCAAACTGGAAAGCATATTGTCTCCTGTACCAAGAATAAGTGAGAAAACGTATTCTTGGTTGTATCCACACGCTCACACAATATTCTCAAGGTTTTGCCAATTTTCCCAATTGTTCCTGAGATGGATTGTATTTTGCAAGACTTTAGTCTAATGCTGAACCATGAACCAATGTCTATGGCCTCAAGTAGCTGGAGGGTTGGGTTGGTTAGAGCCTAGGCACAGTCATGTTGGACCATGAGCAGCCTCATCCAAAGTCTCAATTCTCCCCTGGTTTATCCCAGTGTTCCATAAGAATATTACTATTTTAAATGCCTAGAGATGAAAGAATTTGAAAAAAATGCTCCAGAAAACAAAGTATCATAGGATAAGAAATAAGCCATGTGTTTTCCAATTATTCCTATGATGATTCCTGTGAAAAGAAACTTCAGCTGTCTTAAAGTCAAAATGAAGTATATAAAACCAACATCCCTAACTGTTGCCCTGTCACCTAAGTTAGGTAGGTAATAAATCCCTTATAGAAATGGCTTCTGCACTCTTAAAAGATGAAGAGCTGGGGGAAGTGGATAGAGAGGGCTGAGAGAGAACACCAGGGCTCTGCCTCATCCTTACTCCAACCTGAGTGATTTTGGATCTGTTTATTGTTTTCTTTCTTTCTTTTTTTTTGGCCGCACCTCGAGGCATTTGGGATCTTTGTTCCCCGACCAGGGATCTAACCCATGCCCCCTGCATGTGGGAGTTTTGTTCCCCGGCCATGGATCGAACCTATACCCTCTGCATTGGAAGTGCCGAGTCTTAACCCCTGGACCACCAGGGAAGTTCCTGGATCTGTTTCTTTCTATTTTCCAGATAACCTTTGCTTGAGGTCAGGATTCAATAGCTAAAAAAACTTGCAAAACACCTCCTTCAGAACAGGCCTAAACAGAGGCTCCTCCATTGTAGCTAGGGCAGCCTTCAAGATAGGAACTCAAGAGATATTCTTTTCTTGAAAAACCCAAGCTAAAGATTATATGAACCCTATACCTTTCAGTTCCCTCTTAACAATAGTATAGGGAGTAAACTCTCTGGGATTTTGAACTTTTGATGTAGTTATGGTGCAATAGCTTAGTTAGTTTTAAGGACATGGATTTAACTAAAGCTCAGAAGTAACTTGTTGGCTTCCCCAGGCTTCCAAGCAGGGCATGTCATACACTGGTTTGGGACAATTCTGGCAACAGTCCAGCACAAAAATATCGTATGCCAGATTCACACTCAGCTATCTACAGTTTGAAAAAAAGCTTTTTCTCTGCATTAAAAAAAAGTGAGGGGGGAGAAAACTCATAAAATGATAAGCAATACAGACCCTTTAGGATTAGGAGAACTTTTAGCTTTTAAGTGCCTCCTTGCTGAGTCACACAAAGATGATTTTCAAAGCCAAATTTTGAAGTGAGATGTATAGTTCTGGGTCTTCAACAAATTCTGACAAGATTTCACACACTGTCAGAGAGGTTCTTTGCTCTTGCCCAGCTTCCCTGCGGTGGGAGAGGGGAAAGAGCCAATGCCCCAACCTCTTTGCTCTCAGGGAGCCACTTTGACCCAATTCCAGAAGCCTAAGGGCTGTCCTTAATTAGCATTGTAATTTATATGGCACAATTATGCAAATTGGGTACATAAACAAAATTATCCTTTCAGTTTGGCTTTGCTACCCAAGAAATGCAAAGCCAGTTAAAGATAAGAATAAAAAAAAGAGAATACATTTGCTCTAATTCAATGCACCATTTCTTAATTTATCCATTCTTTTGTTTTACTCTTTCACTTTGCACCTGGGGTTATTCTAATTTTCCTTTTCTCTTATTTTGCTTTTTCTTCCTTTTATGCTGGCTTTTTCTTCCTTTATCTATCCTTGGCTCTTCTCCTTGAGAAATTTTCCATCTCATTAATTCTGCTGTAGCGATTCATAACTCTTCGGTCTATTTCTTTGTTTTTGGATATGACTATTACCTTGACTGTCTATAGTTTCCATTTTCTTTTTGCTTGCAGATTCTCTCCTTTCTCCTGCCATCCCTTTCCATTTTATTCTATTTTTCCATTAGTTTGACTTGTTTTTATAGTTGTGTGATGCTCCTTGTCCGGTACCTAACAAACACCCTCAGGACCCAAATCATCTTTACTAAGAAAACTGAAAATAAGCATGGAAAATAACAGAGCTTGGAAGATGGGAAATTGAAGATACAAAACCCAATGAAGGAACCTTCAAGGTGGCAGAGGAGTAAGACATGGAGATCACCTTCCTCCCCACAAATACATGGGAAATACAACTACATGTGGAGCAACTCCTACAGAACACCTCCTGAATGCTGGCAGAAGACCTCAGACTTCCCAAAAGGCAAGAAACTCCCCAAGTACCTGAGTAGGGCAAAAGAAAAAAGAATAAACAGAGACAAAGAATAGGGACGGGACCTGCACTTCTGGGAAGGAGCTGTGAAGGAGGAAAAATTTCCACACACTAGGAAGCCCCTTCACTGGTGGAGACGGGGGTGGCCGGGGCTGGGGGAGAAGCTTCGGAGCCACAGAGGAGAGCGCAGCAACAGGGTTGCAGAGGGCAAAGCAGAGAGATTCCCGCAGAGGAT
Source organism: Physeter macrocephalus (assembly GCF_002837175.3). Classification (NCBI taxonomy): domain Eukaryota; kingdom Metazoa; phylum Chordata; class Mammalia; order Artiodactyla; family Physeteridae; genus Physeter; species Physeter macrocephalus. The sequence continues at coordinate 134,302,823 of NC_041214.2, read as the reverse complement.
CGGTGCCGACCGGCACTCACCAGCCCGAGAGGCTTGTCTGCTCACCCGCCGGGGCGGGCGGGGGCTGGGAGCTGAGGCTCGGGCTTCGGAGGTCGGATCCCAACTGGGGTTGGCGGCGTGAACACAGCCTGAAGGGGGCTAGTGTGCCACGGTTAGCAGGGAGGGAGTCCGGGAAAAGGTCTGGAGCTGCCGAAGAGGCAAGAGACCATTGTTTAAGTGTGCACGAGGAGAGGGGATTCAGAGCACCGCTTAAACGAGGTCCAGACATGGGTGTGAGCTGCGGCTATCAGTGCGGACCCCAGAGATGGGCATTAGATGCTAAGGCTGTTGCTGCAGCCACCAAGAAGCCTGTGTGCGAGCACAAGTCACTATGAACACCTCCCCTCCCGGGATCCTGTGCAGCCCGCCACTGCCAGCGTCCTGTGATCCAGGGACAACTTCCCCGGGATAACACACGGTGCACCTCAGGCTGGTGCAACATCACGCCGGCCTCTGCCGCCGCAGGCTAACCCCGCATCCGTACCCCTCCCTCCCCCCAGCCTGAGTGAGCCAGAGCCCCCAATCAACTGTTACTTTAACCCCGCGCTGTCTAAGCGAAGAACAGATGCCCTCAGGTGACCTACACTCAGAGACAGGGACAAATCCAAAGCTGAACCCCAGGAGCTGTGTGAACACATCTCTGGAAATCTCTCCAAGCAACCTCAGGAGCAGTGGATTAAATCTCCACAATCAACTTGATGTACCCTGCATCTGTGGAATACCTGGATAGACAACGAATCATCCCAAAATTGAGGTGGTAGACTTTGGGAGCAACTGTAGATTTAGGATTAGCTTTCTGTATCTAACTTGTTTCTGGTTTTATGTTTATCTTAGTTTAGTATTTAGAGTTTATTATCATTGGTAGATTTATTTATTGATTTGGTTGCTCTCTTCCTCCTTTTTTTTATATATAGTTATGTATATATTTTTCCTTTTTCTCTTTTTGAGAGCATGTATGCTTCTTTGTGTGATTTTGTCTGTATAGCTTTGCTTTTACCATTTGCCCTAGGGTTCTGCCCATAAATTTTTTTAGTATAGTTTTTAGTGCTTGTTATAATTGGTGGATTTGTTTTTTACTTTGGTTGCTTCTTTCTTTCTTTTTTTAAATTACTTTAAATTTTTATTTTTAATAATTATTTTTAATTTTAATTATTTTCCTTTCTTTCCTTTTTTTTTCTTTCTTTCCTTCTTTCTTTTTTTCTCCCATTTCCTCTGAGCCATGTAGCTGACAGGGTCTTGTTGCTCCAGCCAGGTGTCAGGCCTGTGCCTCGGAGGTGGGAGAGCCAAGTTCAGGACATTGGTCCACCAGAGACTTCCCGGCTCCATGTAATATCAAACAGTGAAAGCTCTCTTAGAAATCTCCATCTCAACGTTAAGACCCAGCTCCACTCAACGACCAGCAAGCTCCAGTGCTGCACACCCTATGCCAGACAACTAGGAGGACAGGAACACAAGCCCACCCATTAGTAGAGTGGTTGCCTAAAATCATAATAAGGTATGACAGACACTGCAAAACACACCACTGGACGTGGTCCTGTCCACCAGAAAGACAAGATCCAGCCTCATCCACCAGAACACAGGCACCAGTCCTCTCCACCAGGAAGCCTACACAAATCACTGAACAAACCTTAGCCACTGGGGGAAGACACCAAAAAACAACAGGAAATATGAACCTGCAGCCAGTGAAAAAGAGACCCCAAACACAAAAAGTTAAGCATAATGAGAAGACAGAGAAACACACAGCAGATGAAGGAGCAAGGTAAAAACTCAGCAGACCAAACAAATGATGAGGAAATAGGCAGTCTACCTGAAAAAGAATTCAGAGTAATGATAGTAAAGATGATCCAAAATCTTGGAAATAGAATGGAAAAAATAAAAGAAATGTTTAACAAGGACGTAGAAGAACTAAAGAGCAAACAATGAAGAACAACACAATACATGAAATTAAAAATTCTCTAGAAGGAATCAGTAGCAGAATAACTGAGGCAGAAGAACGGGTAAGTGACCTGCAAGATAAAATAGTGGAAATAACTACTGCAGAGCAGAATAAAGAAAAAAGAATGAAAAGAATTGAGGACAATCTCAGAGACCTCTGGGACAACATTAAACTCACCAATATTCAAATTATAGGGGTCCCAGAAGAAGAAGAGAAAATATCTGAGAAGACTACAGTTGAAAATTCCCTAATATGGGAAAGGAAATACTTAATCAAGTCCAGGAAGCACAGAGAGTCCCAAAAAGGATTAATCCAAGGAGAAACATGCCAAGACATATATTAAACAAACTATCAAAAAATAATACAAAGGAGAAATATTAAAGCAGCAAGGGAAAAACAACAAATAACATACAAGGGAATCCCCATAAGGTTAACAGCTGATTTCTCAGCAGAAACTCTGCAAGCCAGAAGGGAGGGTCAGGACATATTTAAAGTGATGAAAGGGAAAAATCTACAACCAAGATTACTCTACCCAGCAAGGATCTCATTCAGATTTGACGGAGAAATTAAAACCTTTACAGACAAGCAAAAGCTAAGAAAATTCAGCACCACTAAACCAGCTTTAAAGCAAATGTTAAAGAAACTTCTCTAGGCAGGAAACATAAGAGAAGGAAAAGACCTACAATAACAAACCCAAAACAATTAAGAAAAAGGTATAGGAACATACATATCGATGACTACCTTAAATGTAAATGGATTAAATGCTCCAACCAAAAGACATAGACTGGCTGAATGGATACAAAAACAAGACCCACATAAATGCTGTCTACAAGAGACCCATTTCAGACCTAGGGACACACACAGACTGAAAGTGAGAGGATGGAAAAAGATATTCCATGCAAATGGAAATCAAAAGAAAGCTGGAGTAGCAATTTTTTATATCAGACAAAATAGACTCTAAAGTAAAGACTATTACAAGAGACCAAGGACACTACATAATGATCAAGGGAGCAATCCAAGAAGAAGATATAACAATTGTAAATATTTATGCACCCAACATTGGAGCACCCCAATACATAAGGCTAATGCTAACAGCCATAAAAGGGGAAATTGACAGTAACACAATCATAGTAGGGGATTTTAACATCTCACTTTCACTGATGAACACATCATCCAAAATAAAAATGAATAAGGAAACACAACCTTTAAATGAAACATTAAACAAGATGGACTTAGTTGATATTTATAGGACCTTCCATCCAAAAACAACAGAATACACTTTGTTCTCAAGTGTTCAGGGAACGTTCTCCAGGATAGATCATATCTTGTGTCACAAACAAGGCTTGGTAAATTTAAGAAAATTGAAATCATATCGAGTATCTTTTCTGACCACAATGCTATGAGACTAGATATCAATTACAGGAAAAAAATCTGTAAAAATTATAAAAACATGGAGGCTAAACAATACACTACTAAATAACCAAGAGATCACTGAAGAAATCAAAGAGGAAACAAAAAATACTTAGAAACAAATGACAATGAAAACACGATGACCCAAAACCTATGGGATGCAGCAAAAGAAGTTCTAAGAGGGAAGTTTATGGCAATACAATCCTACCTCAAGAAACAAGAAACATCTCCAATAAAAAACCTAACCTTACATCTCAAGCAATTAGAGAAAGAACAACAAAAAACCCCGAAGTTATCAGAAGGAAAGAAATCATAAAGATCAGATCAGAAATAAAAGAAAAACAAATGAAGGAAACAATAGCAAAGATCAGTAAAACTAAAAGCTGGTTCTTTGAGAAGATAAACAAAATTGATAAACGATTAGCCAGACTCATCTAGAGAAAAAGGGAGAAGACTCAAATCAACAGAATTGGAAATGAAAAAGGAGAAGTAACAAAGGACACTGCAGAAATACAAAGGATCATGAGAGATTACTACAAGCAATTATATGCCAATAAAATGGACAACCTGGAAGAAATGGACAGATGCTTAGAAAAGCACAACGTTCTGAGATTGAACCAGAAAGAAACAGAAAATATAAACAGACCAATTACAAGCACTGAAATTGAGACTGTGATTAAAAATCTTCCAACAAACAAAAGCCCAGGACCAGATTGCTTCACAGGCAAATTCTACCAAATATTTAGAGAAGAGGTAGGTCCTATCCTTCTCAAACTCTTCAAAATATAGCAGAGGGAGGAACACTCCCAAACTCATTCTACGAGACCACCATCACCCTGATACCAAAACCAGAAAAAGGTGTCACAAAGAAAGAAAACTACAGACCAGTGTCATTGATGAACATAGACGTAAAAATCCTCAACAAAATACTAGCAAACAGAATCCAACAGCACATTAAAAGGATTATACACCATGATCAAGTGGGGTTTATTCCAGGAATGCAAGGATTCTTCAATATACAGAAATCAATCAATGTGATAAACCATATTAAAAAATTGAAGGAGAAAAACCATATGATCATCTCAATAGATGCAGAAAAAGCTTTCAACAAAATTCAACATCCATTTATGATAAAAGCCCTTCAGAAAGTAGGTTTACAAGAAACTTACCTCAACATGTTAAAGGCCATATATGACAAACCCATAGCCAACATCGTTCTCAATTGTGAAAAACTGAAACCATTTCCTCTAAGCTCAGGAACAAGACAAGGTTGTCCACTCTCACCACTATTATTCAACATAGTTTTGGAAGTTTTAGCCACAGCAATCAGAGAAGAAAAAGAAATAAAAGGAATCCAAATTGGAAAAGAAGAAGTAAAGCTGTCACTGTCTGCAGATGACATGATACTATACATAGAGAATCCTAAAGATGCCACCACAAAATCACTAGAGCTAATCAATGAATGTGGTAAAGTTGCAGTATACAAAATTAATGCACAGGTATCTCTTGCATTCCTATACACTAATGATGAAAAATCTGAAAGAGAAATTAAGGAAACACTCCCATTTACCACTGCAACAAAAAGAACAAAATACCTAGGGATAAACCTACCTAAGGAGACAAAAGACCTGTATGCAGAAAACTATAAGACACTGTTGAAAGAAATTAAAGATGATACAAACAGATGGAGAGATATAACATGTTCTTGGATTGGCAGCATCAACATTGTGAAAATGACTATACTACCCAAAGCAATCTACAGATTCAATGCAATCCTTGTCAAATTACGAATGGCATTTTTTACAGAAGTAGAAAAAATTTCACAATTTGTATAGAAATACAAAAGACCCTGAATACTCAAAGCAATCTTGAGAAAGAAAAACGGAGCGGGAGGAATCAGGCTCCTGGACTTCAGACTATACTACAAAGCTACAGTAATCAAGACAGTATGGTACTGGCCCAAAAAAACAGAAATATAGTTCAATGGAACAGGATAGAAAGCCCAGAGATAAACCCATGCAAATATGGTCACCTTATTTTTGATAAAGGAGGCAATAATATACAATGGAGAAAAGACAGCCTCTTCAATAACTGATGCTGGGAAAACTGGACAGCTACATGTAAAAGAATGAAATTCAAACATCCCCTAACACCATACCCAAAAATAAACTCAAAAAGGATTAAAGACCTAAATGTAATGCCAGACACTATAAAACTCTTAGAGGAAAACATAGGAAGGACACTCTATGACATAAATCACAGCAAGTACCTTTTTGACCCACCTCCTAGAGAAATGGAAATAAAAACAAAAATAAACAAATGGGACCTAATGAATCTTAAAAGCTTTTGCATAGCAAAGGAAACCATAGACAAGATGAAAAGACAACCCTCAGAATGGTAGAAAATATTTGCAAACGTTTTAAATGACAAAATATTAATCTCCAAAATTTACATGCAGCTCATGCAGCTCTATATTATAAAAACAAACAACCCAATCCAAAAACGGGCAGAAGACCTAAATAGACCTTTCTCCAAAGAAGATATACAGATTGCCAATAAACACATGAAAGAATGCTCAACATCACTAATCATTAGAGAAATGCAAATCAAAACTACAATGAGGTATCACTTCACACCAGTGAGAATGGCCATCATCAAAAATCTACAAACAATAAATGCTGGAGAGGGTGTGGAGAAAAGGGTACCCTCTTGCACTGTCAGTGGGAATGTAAATTGATATAGTCACTATGGAGAACAGTATGGAGGTTCCTTAAAAAACTAAAAATAGAACTACCATACGACCCAACAATCCCAATCCTGGGCATATACCCTGAGAAAACCATAATTCAAATAGAGTCATGTATCACAATGTTCATTGAAGCACTATTTACAATAGCCAAGACATGGAAGCAACCTAAGTATCCAGTGACAGATGAATGGATAGAGAAGATGTGGCACATATATACAATGGATTATTACTCAGCCATAAAAGGAAATGAAATTGAGTTTTTTGTAATGAGGTGAATGGACCTAGAGTCTGTCATACAGAGTGAAGTAAGTCAGAAAGAGAAAAACAAATACCGTATGCTAACACATATATATGGAATGTAAAAAAAATTATTCTGAAGAACCTAGGGGCATGACAAGAATAAAGACACAGATGTAGAGAATGGACTTGAGGACACAGGGAGGGGGAAGGATAAGCTGGGACAAAGTGAGAGTGGCATGGACTTATGTATACTACCAAATGTAAAATAGCTAGTGGGAAGCAGCCTCATAGCACAGGGAGGTCAGCTCAGTGCTTTGTGACCACCTGGAGGGGTGGGATCGGAAGGGTGGGAGGGAGACACAAGATGGAGGAGATATGAGGTATATGTATAGCTGATTCACTTAGTTATAAAGCAGAAACTAACACACCATTGTAAAGCAATTAGACTCCAATAAAGATGTGAAAAAAAATACCCAGTGAAATTGAACTGGAAGCCAATGCCTAGATCAATACACAGTATTTAAGTACATGCTAGCCAAGAGGTAATCAATCAACAAATCAGCATTAAAAAAGATATTTTTCCAACATTGGATGATATTCCAGTGAACTGGCTCCTTCAAAAAGCCTTAATATTATATGGAAAAATCAGAAAACCTAAAATATTTAAAACTGGTATGAAATATAACCTATATAAAGCTGGCTTTGAAAGAATCGTGGCTAGTGGTGCTTGACAATATACGGGAACTGTTAAAGGAATTTATAACAGCGGTTCTTGAACAGAACTGTGAAGAGGGCAGAATTGTTCATTGCTTTATCTGCCCAGAACCACAGCTCCCACTGGGAAATATCCATCCTCCTTTTACAGCCCTCTGGCTGCAGCAACAGCAGCCAAATTAAAATATAACCCAAGGGATCAGACCCAACTTGGGCAAATGAGAGCATCATCCCTATGGCTATAACTTTTTCCACTTTGAATAACTTTCAAATGTCTCCATACAGATTTTTAGTCCCTGTCTTCTTCTATGACTCCTAACTCATCCTCTGTCTTTCTCCCATTCACTTACTGATTTCTAGCCATCCTGGCTGACTAATAGTATCAGCTCATTGCTTTCGTACTTTTCATCTTCTCCTCCTGGAATGATCTTCCTTGATTTTTTCATGGTTGGTTTCTTCTTGTCATTTGAGTCTCTACTCAAAAGTCATCACAGAGAAATATCCTCTGATGTTGAACTCCATCCCATCACTCGCTTGTATATATTATCTTGTTTTAACTTAGCACCATTGGCTTATATATTTATTTAATATATGTACTTGCCTCAGATATTTATAATTTTAATTTATTTATTGCCTGTCTCTCCCCACTATGAACCAAAGACAGTAAGCCAGTGAGAGGTGAGGGGTGGGTAGATGGTAGAGGGAAGAGCCGGGGAGGGAGCAAGTAGGGGTTGGTGGGATAGGGTGATGCAGTGAGAGTAGAGGTGGGTGGAAACCAAGTTTGGACAGTGTTTAGGGCCTGGTTTCTGACGTTCCTGAGGCCCAGCTTCATTCCTGTCTTTGGTTTCTATGAAACCCCTCAGGCTCCTTTCTATGATTTCTACTTTTTTATAAACTATAAGTTGGATTTCAATCCTTTGCAATCAGTAAAAGTAACTCATAACAACATTACAACATTGTGCTTAAGAACTTAAAATCAGGTACAAAATTAGAGTCTGAATCAAGATTCTGCTGTTTATTATCTGTATCATGGAGGACCAATTTCTTAATCTCTCCAAATTTTAGTTCCCCTTATCTAAAAAATGAAGGATAATAATAGAGTCTACCTGACATGGGCATTGGAAAGAGTAAATGTGATTACATATGCAAATTTCTTAAGCACAACGCCTGATATATAGTAAGTTCCCAATCAAAGAAGAAATTACAGCTTGCTTCAAGGGTGAAAGTGTGCTTTGAATTGGTATTTCACACCTACCCTCACTGGTGTGAAATCCTTACATTCCCATTTATTTTAGACTATATTCTAAATTATTTTTTATGATTAAGTATATTTAGAGTTGGCCTTCTTTACTTTCCTCTATGATACTCATTTCATCTTTGACATATCAGTTTCTATTAGATGTCCCAGGTTGGGCATTTGTGAATGAAAAAAATACTTGGTGCTAAGAAATTGGAGAAATGATGATATAGACTGATCCTCTTCAAGTGTAAGTTCACAAGTGCTAGGTATCCCAGTCTATGAAAAGTTCACAGAATGATATCCTGGAAGACAAACAGTGGAAACGTGTCACTCTTAATGCTCGCTAATGGTTCTCGTTGCCTGTTATAGAACATGGGCTGTTACAATAAGAAAAGTGAGTTGTAAATGAGCATGAAATCGGGAAGAATTTGGACTAGATCCACCTTTGTGAATGAGCCTTGAGATACCACTTTGCTGCTCTCATGGTACAGTCCTGTGTCCTAATGTCCAGTCTACAAAGATCTTGTAAGTCAGCTCTGCCATCACCACATCAGTAAACAGGATGAGCCACAACAATTGGGAGAGGGGGTAGGGGACTGTGTTTGTGGGGAAGAGGCTATCCCAAGGCCAGTAATGCTGAAATCCACGGAGTGATGATGGGATAAGAAAATACAGTAGAGAGTAAAATGCAGGCCTCTAGTAATTATTGATATTTCTCAAAAATGTATCATATCTGCTAAAAGTAAAAAAATTTAAAAGAGGTATTTTATAAAAATTACATAAAATGAAACAAAAGTATATAAATAAAGAAATTTCAAAAACCCTCCACAAAATTTAATGATATTGATAAAAAATGTTGACTTTTTAAAATATGTCCCTTTATCTGAGCTGAAACTGGAAGTCATATTCTGCTAAGTAGCAGAACTAGAACTTTAATGGGCTTGCAATTCCCGAGCAGCATTTAGGAAGAGATCCTGGGGAGGGGGAAATACATTACTGAGAGATCGAGCATTTTCTAACATAGCAGATCAAAGTAGATTTAAAGAGATTGAACACTTTGTTTTACTGAAAAATTTTGGATGTTTATTTGAGAGAAAGATTAGATTATGGGTGCTGTATTTTCTCTTTACATCCAAATTGCTGTGTGTATGGAATTTTGTGACTCTTCTAGTCCAGCGATAACCAGGTGATAATATAATGGAAAAAATTCTGATTCAAATTTGCACAAAAATATACAATTATAATACAGTTAGAACATATTTATGGGTCCTATAAGAAAACTTGAATATATGGAGAGACATACTGTTGTTATATGACCAATATTATAAATTAGTCATTAAATCATCTATATATGGTAAGGTAAATGGAAGTATTGATGGATTATTGGGTATTATTTTAATACTCTGTGAAAATTATATTTGCTCGTATTTCATCAAGAAAATTGCAATTACCTTCTTGAACAAGATTACACTTTACATTTTTTTTTCATTTCCTATTTTTGTATTCTCTTTCTCATTTCTAATTTATTATTTTTTCTTTTTACTCTTTGCATAAAATTAAATGGATTTTTCCTTAGAAAAAGAGATTTAGTTCTAATTCACTTGTTGATTTTACATTTCTCTAATTCAATTAAATTTGTGTTGCTTCTGTTCCTAACCTTTGTCTCTTTGGTTTATTGCAGTCTACATAAGTTCTTTAGGTAAATATTTGATTCATTTACATTTATTTTTAATGTAGAAAGGCTAAAGCTTATGAATCTGTCTCTTAGAACAGCTTTGGTAATACACCTCTGTTGAAACATTGTGCTATAATGTTAGTAGATCTCTAATGTTTACAGCTACGATTTTATTTTTCAATTTGTCCCAACAGTTACTTAGGCAAATGGTGTGTTTATTTAATGTTGTTTTTATTTTATTGTTTGTTTTTAGTATTTGGGAGGGTAGTTTAATTTTTTAGCACTGTATAATTGTGACCATATGTTATTTCTGCAATTTCTCTTATTTATCATTTATTTGTTCTTGAATAATACTGACCTATTTTGGTAAATAAAGCACAAATGCTTGAAAAAAGGTGTAGTTTCTGTTTGTAGGGTAGAGGTATGTATAGATATCAATTATTAACTTTCCCTTTTATTTCCTTAATTTTAGTTATTTAAATGATGCAATTTGGGACTTCCCTGGCAGTCCAGTGGTTAAGACTTCCCCTTCCAACGCAGGGCGGGGTGTGTTCGATCCCTGGTCAGGGAGCTAAGATTCCACATGCCTCACCACCAAAAGACCAAAACAGAAAACAGAAAAAACATTGTAACAAATTCAATAAAGACTTTAAAATTGTCCACATCAAAAAAATCTTTAAAAAAAAAATAAACGATGCAATTCGTCTGTAGTGACTTGGTAGTTATACATCATGTTTATATTTTACATTATTTTATATTTCCCTTAAAATGTCCACATATATTCTTTATACCTTATACTTGTGTCATTATCAAAGCCAAGAATGAAGCAAAATAGTTGGCTACTCCCTGCTAAGATGAAAATCTTGCTACATGTTCCCTTTTATAATCCTCCCACTCTTCCTTCCACTGCCATGCCCACATTTATCTTTCTAATTTTTGTCAATATAATCTATATTTTAATACCAACTCGTTGTTTAATTTTAAAAAAACATTTAAGTACTTTATTCTGTCAATGGTTTTCACATTTTCACTCAGTTTTCTGAAAAGCATCTTACCTTTATGTTCCTTCACTGCTGTATTCTTATCCCTGCACAATGACTGGAACATCATGTGCTCTCAGGAATTCTGGTTAAGGAACTAACACAGTAGAACAGGAGAGAGAAGATAAGAATCCGACCAAGTAAAATTTAAACCAGCATAATAAACATTGCTTCTGTAAGTGCACATTACCAGAAACATGTTACCACCAAGATTATGGTAATTCCATAGAGTGGATTCCACCTTGATAACCCCATCTCTGCCATGGTCAAAAACACAGGCAACACACAAATCCATACAAATGGGATGAACACTTTACTATTTCCCATGTGCTCAGACTCTTGGAATGTGAGGTGCCTACACTAACTTCGTTGTCATTAGCCCTTTTAATGGATTCACCTGTAAGTAAACATTGGTCTCAAACTTGGCTACACATTGTAATAACATGGGGAGATTCTTAAAAGAGCTTAATGATCTAGCTACTCACCAGATCAATTAAATCCAAATCACTTTTGGTTGAGACCCAGGTGTCAGTATTTTCTAAAGTTTCTCATGTGACTACAGAATGCAGACAAGGATAAGAATATAGGAGACTTAATGGAATCTGAACACTCAGTCCAGTTTTGCCTGTGGATATAACACAACCCAAGCTTTTTTGGACACTTAAAAGTGATCCTGGGAGACAGAACTTTGTTCTGGAATAGGATAATCACATCAAAATGATAAAAAAAACACTTGTATCATTGCAATAACTGTTTCATCATTTTTAACATGCAGATGAATGGAGAGTCCAGCTGCATTTTGGGGTAGGAGGGGAGACAACAAAAGGGTTCCTCAGAGTTGATCACATAGCTCAGTTAAAACTAATATGGAAAAACAGACTATAATCCACTTTTTAAAAATTAAGAGTTTTGTTTCAAAATTTGGTTTGGGCTCTATTCCACACACACACACACACACACACACACACACAAAACAAATCGAAGTTACTGCCCTGACATTGAGGTCCTACAATCTTTTCCTTTATTTTTAGGCAGATTACCACATAGATGTTTCCTAATTTTATAAGCCTCAGATATTTGAGTTCAGAATATGGACCAGATTATTTTATTTTGAAGTTTGCCTGAGTAGAGTCAAAGAAATAGTCCCTCTGGAAATGTCTTTTGAACATTGTTACCATAACTAATATAATGCTTGACTTGAGATAAGAAACAGAAAAAACAAACAAACAAAAACAAAATCCATGCAAACTTTTGGTGGTATTTTATATACACATCTTCCTAAACACATTGTTAGGTAATATTTTAGCAGAACTGTTCAGTCTATAGTTAGCATTACTTTACAAGGGAAAGAGCCAATTAGCTGTTTTATATATGATGACAATCTTTATTTTATTGTTACTTTTTTAAATTTAAAATTTGTTTGACAGCATCAATCAATTTTTTTGTTACTTTTTCTTCCAGCTTCATTGAGGTATAATTGACAACTAAAACTGTAAATATGTAAAGTGTACAATGTGATGATTTGATATACATATACCTTGAGAAATTATAACTACTATCAGGTTAATTAGCACATTCATCACCTCATATATTTACCAAGTTTTTTGTCTGTAATGAGAACAGTTAAGATCTACACTCTTAGTAAATCAAGTATATGACACAGTATTATTAACTATAGTCACCATGCTGTACATTAGAATCGATCAATTTAATAGTTAACATACTCAGATATCTTAGGAAAGTGAAAACATCTACAGATAAGAGTGAGTTAAATTAGCTTCATGGAGCTATAACTTCTCATTATTTTTGGTCTATTCACTGCTAGGTGATATCTATTCATTTTTTTTTTGTTTGTGTCGTTGTTTAGAAATATGTTGTTAGGGCTTCCCTGGTGACACAGTGGTTGAGAATCCACCTATCAACGCAGGGGACACGGGTTCGAGCCCTGGTCTGGGAAGATCCCACATGCCGCGGAGCAACAGCCCTAGCTCCACAACTGCTGAGCCTGCTCTCTAGAGCCCATGAGCCACAACTACTGAAGCCCACACGACACAACTACTGAAGCCTGTACGCTTAGAGCCCGTGCTCCGCAACCAAAGAAGCCACCGTAATGAGAAGCCTGCGCACCACCACGAAGAGTAGCCCCCGCTCACTGCAACTAAAAAGAAAGCCTGCGCGCAGCAATGAAGACCCAATGCAACCAAAAATAAATAAATTTATTTAAAAAATATGTTGTTAAAAATATGCCCAATGCACTTGTCAGACAGCAGCCTTAATTATATTTTAAGAATGTTTTCTTTGTAATAGAATCTGGATTTCCCAAGATATACAGCTTGATTGAAAAGTACTGAGCAAAATATAAGATCCTTGGACTCTCATCTTATTGAAAAATAATCAAGAAGATAATGTGAATTAAATGCCTTCTACAGTGATTTTCATATAGTCCAGTGGTTCTCAAATGGGACCCCTGGACGAGCAGCAACAGCATCCTTGGGAATTTTAGAAATGCAAATTCTCAGACTCCACCCAGCCCTACTGAATCAGAAACTCTGAGGATGGGGCCAGTCTGTCTTAACACTCCTCCTCTGTGATTCTGTTACACTCTAAAGTTTGAGGATCTCTAAAACAGTAGAAGTGCAAAAAAAAAAAAAAAGGCAATAGAATAAACACAAAATAACAAAAGCTATGTCTCCTCTACCACCTTTTTGTTTTATCTTGTTTAGAAAATAATTTGTATTAAAACATAGTATTTGCCCAGGAAATTTGTTTTTATCTCCAGCAGAATTAATCAGGGTACCTATCATTCTATTATATTTTTCCATTACATGTCAAAGATTCATGACTGTTTTTCAACATCTTTTAATGTACATTAATTCCTTAAATTTGCTTTCAAAAATTCTTTCAAGCAGCAGAGTGTTAGGTTTCACATGTGCTTACTTCCCTCATTGAGATAATGTTACTATAATGATCTCACTTATATGTTGCATAATTAGATCTAATATCTCTCTAATGAGATACACCATGTTATCTGGAACCAGATGCTCTATTATGGATAGGAAAGGACACGCTACACTAAAATTTCCAAGACATTCAAGAATAATATAAGTAGTCATTTCATACAAATTATTTTTTCCTCCTTTCTTCGAGAATTTAGTTGTTTCTAGATGGATATTAACATTCAGAATAAATCAAAAGACTAAGGGAGTCACCTGGCTTTGGCACAAAACATAGTGTATAACAATTATTTGCTGGAAGAATAAAGACTGGCTTTCAGTTATTAAAAAAAAAGCTTACTGAGAACATAGACCACATTGCTCTAACATCCTTGCATTTGTGCATTTACAGTATATGTTAAATTTTATGACATTATAGTTTAAGAAAGAATTTTTTTCATATGAAGAATATATCAATTAAGAAAGAGCTACCTACATGTAGGCTTAAGAATGTGGTAGTCATTTTTTCAGTACCTGCTTATGTATGTTCAATAAATATGAGATGGAAATAAGTACATTATCTCTATGGAGCTCGCTTAATTGGTTATTCACTCATATTAAAATACCTATGGGCATATTTAACATACAAAAATGAATACACAGAAGACATATGTAGATACACAAAGTAAACTGCATGGAGGCATAGCTACTAATATATGTTCAATGGTATTTTCATCTCTCTGCTGAAGGTAAATATGTAACTATATAAACTGTATTTTCTTGTTAATGAAACCAGAGCATGCAGCGTCTTATGAAAGTGTGGTGAATTAACAGTTAAGACGACCTCACCTTCCTACAGCCTTCTGAGTCTCTACAGAAGAGGAAATTACGGGAGACAAACTGAACTGTGATGCTCTGGGACTCCCTTGATTCTGCTTGTCACCGTTTTAAGCTGGCTCAAAGCCTCAGGGGAGTCTGGCTGTTCCAGCCTTCCTCAGCCAGCCAGAAGGTAACGGCCCACTGCTTTTATTCATTACCCTGAATGTAATGCACTAAATTTAACAAGTAACACACTCAGCGGGAATTTACTGGGCCTTTTGCAGCATGATTGCAAGGTAGGATATGGATATGGATTCCAATTACTGTTGACACCCAGATAAGAACAAAGCCTGTATATAATTATTAGTCAAAGTTGATATTTTAGGAAAATGACAATAATAAATAAATAAATAAACAAACAAATACTTCTGTATTATTTGAAGCAAATGTTCCCAGGTGAAAGAACTCTTCCTGGTTACACAATAGGAGCATTCCAATTAAAGAGAATAGCAATAATAAAATAGCAACATAGAGGCAAAGTGGTCCTATAAAGCAACAATTTTCACATAAAAATAGCCGTGTGGAGCACATGTACAGTAGAGAGAAGACTAACAAATTCCAAACATAGACTCCTGTGTACTATGTAAACAAATGGTCAACTTTAAATAAGGATTTAATATTTTAAGGAGAAAAAATAATCCATTTAATATTTTTCCAGATGGTAACTATAGATCTATTAAAATGTGGCAGGAGGAGTGATGGTGAAAAGATATGGTGTTACACTTTCATGTCTATAACACTGGAGTTACCTGATGATGAAAATTCAATATTGTTGGCATATGGATATTTATGATGTCAAAGTCTTTGGGCTGCAATAAGAAGATGGGAGAAGCTAGAATTTTTACTCAGTTTGGGCAAGGGCTTGTTGTTGTTATTTTTTATTTTATTTATAAAGGCTATGGGAACACGATAAATGTAAAGGCATAGGAGAAAGAGAACCTGATTTTATTTTTCCAGACTGTATGTGAATGAAATATGTTGAAAAATATAAGGCACATGAAAACAAAGGGAGCATCACTTTCTCTGTTATTAACCCAAATAACCAACTTAAATTATTGAAATAAGAGGCAACATGCATTGCTGTTAAAGGCTTGCACCCTCACATTACACAGAATCATATCCTAGCTGTAATAATTACTAGCACTCTGACCTTGAGCCACTAATTTAATCTCTCTTAGGCTGTGTGCTCGAGTGTAAAATAGGAATGATTATAGTAACTACCTGTGTTGTTATATTGACAATACTGTATCATATACTTCAAAGTTGCTAAGAAACTAGATCTTAAATGTTCTCACCACAAAAAAGAAATGCGGATCATGGGACACATTGGAGGTGTTAGCTAATGCTACGGTGGAAAGCATATAGCAATATATAAATGTATGAAATCAACATGTTGTACACATTAAACTTATATTTACAATGTTATGTGTTAATTATATCTCAATAAAAATAATCTGGTCAATTATTTAATATAGTTCTAATCACAAAGTAAACACAATAAATATTAGCAAATTTTGTTATTTTGTATTATTTTAATCAACTCAGCATCAAGAATCATTAAACCAGGAAACAAATACCACCATAATCTTTCTTTTACACATGGATATGCTTCAGCACAAATCTGAGCTCAAATATTTAGATGGGAAGAAGGGATATTTTATTCCTCTCCTGATTAGTTTGGAGTTAAGGATCATAATTTCATGGTAAAGCCTTGTCATGTAACTGTGAAGTTAAAGTGCATTTCTGATACTCAGCGTGCTAAGGTGTGACATTGGTCTAATGATAGCTGCCTTTGAGGGCAGATGGTAAAATCGGAGGAAATATACGTGTATGTATATGTCCATGATCTATAGATGGACCCTTGTATTTAATTATTACTGCAATGAGATCTTGGTAGATCTCATCATATCCCCATTACTTAGCAAATGAAATGAAGGATGAAACACATCAATTGGTCTTTTCAAACATGTTAATTGGTCTTTTTAATAGCAAGAGCCTCACTCACCATAGATCAAAGTGACCATAAGTCAGTGTTCATTCTACTATAGTAACCTCCCTTGGTAGGTGAGAAGATAAAGGTGGATCACTGACAAACTGTATTTGTGTGAGTGTGTGTGTGTGTGTGTGTGTGTGTGTGTGTGTGTGTGTATGAAAAAAGCATGTGCTCTTGGTAGTTAGTACAGAGTTTGGGTTAAACAGAGAGCAGGTAATGAAAATCATCTATGTTAAGCCATGGTTTTCTCTGACTTTCCTAAGAATGTCATGGAACTTACCTATTTAAGGCCTTAAATAATTGAAATATTGAGATAAAATTATCTACAGAAGTGTAAAGAGGGACTTCTACCTCAGTGTCATCTACTGATGCTTCAGGGGAATCAGTGTTCATAAGGCCCATAACACCAAAGAAAGCAGTCAAGTAACATGAATTCCATCAACCTTCAGGGAATCTCAGCATAACAATGGAATGATTACTTAAACCGAACAATTTAACCAAAACTACCAATCAAAGAGTATTATAGTATACATATGAGTCTTAATATGTTTACCATTGAATTCTATCAGTACCCCAGAACAGTTTTTATTCTACAATATAGAGGATCCACATGAAAAAACTATTCATATAACTTAGAGGCCAAGACTTCTCAATCAGAGAAACATGAATAATAAGACTTTAAAAAAATTAAGATGAAATAAAATATTTTAAGTAACTCATGAGTTACTTAAATGAGTTACTTAAATGTTTACATTGAAGGAAATTCATTCATTCATTCACTCATTTATTCAACAATGTTACATGAACTGCCCTCTCTTGGCCAGTTCTGTGCTAACTCTGAGGATACAGCACTGAATCAGACAGTGTCACTTCCCTTATAGTAATGGAGAAAGATATGAAATAATCATATAGTTACAATTTTAATGAGGATGTTGACTGCAGTGGAAGTCTATATTAGGATTTAAATCTGCTCTTGGACAGCGGGTCATAAGGGTATCATCAGAAGATAACTTCACATGCGCTAATGCACTAAATCCTACACCAACCCAATGAAATCAGTACTACTACAGTCATCCCATTCACAAATGAACAGAGGAAAGAAAGGTACTAAATATCTTAAATCATAGAGTCAGTAAGGGTTTGATGCAAAATACAAACACAGACCATCTAGTCTTAGATTCTGCTCTTAACTACTATACCATAGAAGTTCATGTGCATTTGTGAAGGGATAATGAAAACACACTCCAGATAGAAAGAAATGCATATAGGATGAACCAGAGCAGCACTGTCCAACAGAAATGTGAGCCACATACATATGATAATTTTCTAGTAGCCATGTTAACAAAAAGTAAAAAGAGGTTGGTACAGTACTCTGGAAAAATGATTTGACAGCTCATAAATCTAAATATGCAAATACCATATGACTGATGGACTCAAGCGTTTACCCTAGATAAATTACAATGTACGTTAATACAAAAACATTCACAGGAATGTTTATGGCAGCTTTATTTATAATAGCAAAGACTAGAACCAATCCAAGCGTGTCTCAATGGGTGAGTAGTTAAACAAAGTGTGGTACCTCTATACCATGGAATACTACTTGGCAATAAAGAGGGATGAACTATTGATGTATGTAACAATTTGGGTCAACCTTCACAGAATTATTCTAAGGGAATAAAAACAATTCCCAAAAGAAATATCTTGTAGGATTCCATTTAGTTAACATTCTTGACACTCCAAAATTACAGAAATGGAGAACAAACTAGTGGTTGCTAGAGGTTAGGGCCGGGGGGTGGGGGGATGGAGCACAGGAATGGGGTAGTTGTGGTTATAGAAGCACAACACAAAGAATCTTTGAGATGAAGGAACTGTTCTGAATCTTGATGTGGTGGTGGAAACATGTATTTACAAATGTGATAAAATTGCATAGAACTAAACTCACACACACACATAAATACAATTAAAATTAGGGACATCTGAATAAGATGTATCACTGTCAATAGATATGGTGACAATAGATTTGCAAGATGTCACCATTGGGTAAAAGTGAGTAAAGGGAACACAGGATTTCTCTGTATTGTTTCTTCAACTGCATGAAATCTAGAATTATCTCAAAATAAATATGTTAATTAAAAGAAGACACAGATTAAGTTTATTTTATTTTATTTAAGCCAATATATCCAAACTATTTTCATTTCAACCTATCAAACAATATAAAACTTCGTGAGATATTTTACTTTTTTTCATACTGTCCATTTAAACTGCTCACATTCCAAATGCTCAGTAGCTACATGTGGTTAGTGGCTACCATATTGGACAGCACAGGTGTAGGGAATACAAAGACAAGAAGTGAATACAAGGTTTAAGAGGTAGGCATGGTTCAGGTTATGGAGATAGCACTTGTAATAAAATCCAGAGTCTTTGCAATGGTCTACAAAGCCCGATGTTACAGTCACCTCCACTGCTTTCTCCCTCTCTCATTCTCCTCAGCCATGCTGGAGCCCTTGCTGTTCCTGGGAAATTCCACGCATGCTCTGACCTCGCTTTGCTCTTGCTGTTTTTCTGAGTGGAACCCTCACCCCAGGAGATCACTTTGACTTGCTTCCACACTGTCTCTGCTCAGATCTCTGTCAAAAGGTCTTTCCTGACTTATAAAAGAGCAAATTCCACTCTTCTCCAAAACTATCACCCATTCCACTGCTTTAATTTTCTTGATGCTACTTATACCATCTGACATTCTATGTACTTACTTGTTTATTGTCAGTTTTCCACAGAACCTGGGACAGTGCCTGGCACACAGAGTACACAGAGTGAATATTTGCTGAATGAATTGTTTGATGATGCTTAACTCTCACAGTTCTCAAATAAACTGCCTGCCTCAGATAAAATCTACATTTTCCTTGAATTCAAAAACTGACTTAATAAATTTCAAAATGAATTTCAGAAATAGGTGTAAAGTCTCCTGAGTTTAAAAGTACAAAGTACAGAAGCAATCTGTTGACATTCCAATAAGATCAATAACATATTTTTAATACAAAGATTAAGCTTTCAGCTAAATTTTTTCTAAGATTGCCACTTATTTTAGAGAACTCACTTCTGATATAAGATTATTTTATTTATATTTTGTCCCTATATTCATAATAAATTTATTTACATCTTGCCCCAAAATTCACTTTTCTTTTTTTCTCTTTTTTAGCTTATGTGCTGCCGAAGTGAGCATAAAATTCACTTTTCTATGAAGTAAATTTTATTCAGAAATTCTGAAAAATGGTATTCACTATTCCAGAAAATGCTGTCAAAGCCCTCCTAATGTTCTGGGCCTTCCATGACATATCACCTTCTTAGAGACGCATTCTCCAATAACTGCAATCAGAATTTCTTTTTCTCTAGCACTTCCATTATTGCAGGAGATATGTCCCTTAATTCAACACCTTTTGCAGTCTACTTATATCAAAGATATTTATGAAAATGTTCTCTCTCCAGGAAGGCAGAAACTATCTTTATTTTCTCTCTGTCACTAGCATAAAGCTTTACACTTCTCGATTGGACTTAGATAAATATTTGATGAATTGAATGAATTCTGTTTTGTTTTAATAATGTATGCATATATCTAGTGTAAAATATGTAGTAGGCAAACATTGTATAAGATACCTCTCAAACACAAATTCACACCAGACAGTAATTTTTTCAGAAGAGAACTAATAGTTCTTAAGTTCCTATGATACATTAAAGATTTTGACATGTGATCTCATTTAGTCCCCTTAATATATAGATAACAATTATTATTAACTTTGTATCTATGAAGAAATGGAAGCTCAGAAAGCACACATAACTTTTACAAGGTCTAATGGCTGTTAAATGTCAGGATTCTCCTTGTCTGCAGAACCCTCAAGTCCAAAGTATTATTTCACACTTTATAGTAGGGACCAAATACTTCAACATAGAGAGATGGGTTTGGAGACCTTTGGAGGCTTTTGGGGTGATATGAGGTATATATTTTGTTACCAGAGTTACACAAAGTTTCTGAGACCCCAAGGAAGACATTAATAAATTAGGGATTATCTAGAGAAAATGCAACCAAGATATGTTGAGCTCCTGAAACTATATTTTATGTAAGATTAAGGAACTGAAGTCTTTTCTCCAAGAAAATAGTAAATGATACTGCATGATAAGGATTTGGCCTTACATAAAGAGAGGTCTGACTTTTGTATCTGGCTCCTGGGAGGTAACCTCTGAACCCTTGGAAATTCCCAAGTGGTTGGAGTATCTATTATTCATGGTGGACCTTTTGGACAACCTGGTAAATCAATCAATCAATCATGCATATATAATAAAGCCCCAATAAAAACTGGATGTTGAAGCTCACATGAGCTTCTCCTGTTGGCAATATATCATGTCTGTTATCACACATCATTACTTAGAAGGGAAACACATTCTAAGGACAATGGAAGCTTCCACGTGGATCCCTCCCAGTCTCTGCGTGTGTCTTCTTTTGGCTGATTTTCAGTACCATGTCCCTGTAATAACTGAAACTGTAAGTATAGTAGATTTAATTTATTTCTGTGAGCTGCTTTAGTGAATTATCAAACCTGAAGGTAGGTTTGAGAAACCCTGAACTTTCAGAAGAAAGGGTGGTCTTGTGTGGATTCTTCCCTTTAACTTTGTAGTTGGCCCCTAACTCCTTGTAGTTAAGCTATAAAATCTTGGGCAGACTGGAAGATCATACCAGTCTGGAAGACCATACCCTTTACTCTGTGTAGATGTACAACAATAATACAATAATTTTAGAGATCCTTGAAGACGGATTATAGCATATTAAAAATGTGTGAAGAGGAGGGGCATGAAAAATGACCTTAAATTTTCAAAGTATTGTCATGTAGACATATTTGATATTGTTGGAAAATATTTGGCTCAATGTAGGAAAGAACTTTCTAAAAATTAGACCTATCCAAAGATATCATTAACTGCCTATGAAAGGAGTAAACTCTCTACCTTTGAATATATTAATTCCCAGTGTAGAGTGCTATAAGCCAGATGGATTATTAAGGGATTCTGGCCTCAGAGGACAGTGGGTAATTTTTAAGATATCTTCAAACTCTAAGATTCTGCCATTTTATGATCCATATTTCTTCAAAATAGCAACTAATTGAACCAAGATTACATATTTAATAGGGCAAGTTCTTCAATTTGGCTCTTACAAAATCTGTTAATTTTGTTTTGCTTAAAAATACCAGAAAAAAAAGAATGCCCTAGGATAGAACATTTAAATTTATAAAGTGCTGACTCAATCTTCCCATATAAGTTTCTGTCATTATCAGGATAAATTAAGGAATACTTACTTTTAAATATTAATGGAAATTATCTTTTTTCTGAAAAACAGTTCTATCACCAATACAGAATTTTAATCATGTACCATAAGAACTGATATTCGGTTGCAAATGAATCAAACTCCAGAAAAGCTTTTTCAAATGAATCATAAGTGAATATAAACAAAATGTAAAACTGTCACACAAGAACATAAACTACACACTTAACAACAATTTAATTTAATGCAAAATATATTTACTTGCATTTCATTAAACTTTTTTTCACATTATGATATCCCAATAAATGTCACATCAACAGCTCATGAAAAATGCCTCCTGAGGTTTCATGAGTAATTGCCATTTCTTTACACTTAACTGAATTTTAGGTTCTTGAGTAAAACTCTCAGAGTATGGGTTTTATTGAACAAATAGAAACTAACTTGCTCCTTGATAGAAGAAATATTACATTTCACACATTCTGTTAATATTCTGATCAGCACAAAGCATTGTCAGAACAAGCAACACAAAAGCACTTTACTAAAGGGGGCTAATTTCATGGACCTGATAATGTTATGAAATATAAAATAAAATAATAAGAATCCTGCCGTATGAGAAGTGTAATCATCCCTGGTCCAACATAGCTCAGAATGTCTTATTGCTATTGCTCTGTAGACCCTATAAGTTTGGGGTTGCCTCGGGATATCCTTGCCTATTTTCACAATAACATCATCATTTTGTTCTAAAGGCTCAGCCTGCTCCAGGTTTCTAACTGTGACAAGTAAGATATGATATGAAATAATAATTTTAAAATTATATATTACGTTAAGTATCTTAACTAAAACAGAAAATTCTTTTTAAAATTGGTAACAATGATATAACAAAGCAATATGTCTCTTTTCTTACTTTGGGGGCAAAAGCAGTAGGAAGAATAGAAGTTTAAGAAGTGGGTCATAGACTCCCATATTTCATTTTGTAAATTTATATAACTTCTTGGAAAAATCTCTCCAATTCTCAACATGGAATTAAAATAGATTCAGGGAACCTTAGAACTTGAAGAAAATTCATTAATGTAATCCAGTTCTCAGAGTCTAAGTAAGATTTTCTCCCAGCTTCAAAATAGAATATAGGTCTAATTTTAGTGATGTATTATTGAAAAATTGGAGTATTTTATATGTGATAGCAAAGCTTTGAACTCAAAGCATCCATACCAATAGAAAACTAGCTATGACTTATCCCCAATAAATATATAAAGGAAAGATATATCCTCTTCATATCTGGCAAGGGATATGAGATTAAAGCACTGTAAATAATGAGCTAACTATAAATTAACTCCATCTAATTTTCCAGTTGTTTTTCAAAAGAGGAATCAAAAAGACAACCATAGAGGTGGCTATTTAAAAAGTCATACATTTCTGAAAGTCCATAAACAATTACATGCCTTTTATTTGTATTCCCAAGAATACACACATACTTCTGTTTTTAAATGACAACATTTCATATAATGTCTTCACATTTTTATCTCAACTCTGCACTCCTCAGGATCGTGACAGAGTTGTACCATCTTCTTGGAGCAGGCTAGAATTGTTCACGTGCTCCACCACAAGATAGTTCTGAAACTTTGAATTGTCCCTGTAATTTAGCCCATACTGATCTTCTCTAAAGTTCTTATAAAGTTAAAGGTCACCACAAAAGTCTAGTTCTAATGCAATATTCCTCATTTCTTTCTGAGAATGAACTAGAATTATTTTATATTGGAGAAGGTCTACATATGTACCTTGTGTTTGTTCAAAGCTACTTCCCCTGGAATTTCTCCATAATTTAATCCAATTTCAGACATACAAGTGGAATAATCCATAGTTTGATATTTACTAGGGTAAATGTGCTCAAACCTGCTCAGTTGACAGAATCCCTGGAGATTAAGGTGTTCTTTTTGAAATATCGTAAAATAATGTTATATTAAATTCTAACATATGAGTTTGAAATATTTGATTCCTGGATGATGCAACCACAATTAAATACTTAGAAAATCACAAACTTCCTCCCACTTAGCCACAATAAAGACAGGTTTTCTATGCACCTCCTGGTGGGATGTATACAATACCATTTGCAAACAAATCTTACTAAAAAAGGAAAAGAATCTGAATGTAGCATTTCAGTGATCACCTGGTTTACAGGAAACACCAGTAGAGAAGAACATGACTAATGACACCTTAGGGATGAAATCAGCAAAATCCAGAATGAGAAAGACACTAAAGGGTAACTGATTCTGTTTCATCAACAAATAAATTGCAAAGAACTAAAAGAAGAGGAACCTATATATTGAAAGTGACTTTGGACATATGTCAACAAAATGCCATGTGTAGCCCATGTCTGCATCCTCATTCAAACAAATTAACGTTTAAAAAATGAGACAATCAGGAAACTTTGTACACTTATGGGATATTTGATGATATTAGGGAACTATTGTGAATATTTGTAGGGTAATAGTGATATTGTGCTTTGAAAAAGGCAGTGCTCTACTTTTAGAGACACATAGTGAAATATTTATAAATGCCTGCATATTATATGATAGATGAGCTTGCTTTAGAATAATCCAGGAAATTAGAAATGAGTGAATGGTGGGTACAGATGAAACCAGATTGGCCATACATTGATAAAAGTTGAATAGTTGGGTGCATATCCAAAGAAAGTGAATTCATTATCTCAAAGAGATATCTGCAGCCCCATGTTCAGTGCAGCATTATTTACAAATAGCCAAAACATGGAAACAACCTAAGTATCCACTGATGGATAAATGGATAAAGGAAATGTGGTGTGCATGTATATGTTTGTGTGTGTATATATAATATATGTATATATAATATAGTGGAATATTATTCAGCCATGAAAAATAAGGAATCCTGTCGTTTGTGACAACCTGGGTGAACCTTGAGGGCATTGTGCAAAATGAAGTAAGTCAGATAGAGAAAGACAAATACTATATGATCTCGCTTATATATGGAATCTGAATAAAAAACGAATCTTTAGAAACAAATGGTAGGTTGATGGTGGCCAGGAACTGGGGAGTTGGGGAAATGAGTGATGATGATCAAAGGTACAAATTGCCAGTTATAAGATGAATGAGTTCTGGAGATGTAATGTACAGCATGGTGACTGTAGTTGACAACACAATATCCAACACCTGAAATTTGCTGGGAGTAGATCTTAAATGTTCTTCCCACAAAAAATTGTAACTATGTAACTATGTGAGGTGATGGATGTGTTAAACTAACCTTATTGTGATAATCATTTCACCATA
Source organism: Physeter macrocephalus (assembly GCF_002837175.3). NCBI lineage: Eukaryota > Metazoa > Chordata > Mammalia > Artiodactyla > Physeteridae > Physeter > Physeter macrocephalus. The sequence continues at coordinate 134,277,371 of NC_041214.2, read as the reverse complement.
TACAACACAACGTTACATGTTAAATGTATCTCAATGCAGCTGGAAAAAATATGTCAATTTTCCCCCTCCCCTCTAATAAATCATTGACTAGTTGAACCTCTAAGGGGGATGAGCATTTAGAGGTTCATTATGCTATTCTCTCTAATTTGTATATCTTTGGAATTTTCCATAATAGAAGTTCTTTTTAAAAGAAAGCTGATTACCTAAAATGTATTTTCATTAATATTAGAATCTGCAGGAAACCAAAAGAAAATGTAGTAAATATTACATATGGAAGAGTTTACTGAAACAGAAAATACAATTCATTCAGTAATATTTAGGGATTGGGGGGCTTCTGACCAGGGTTTGGTTTGAGGTATTCCATTGTTAAACTGTGTCTTCTAGAACAAAGGGCCGTCAAGAATTAGAGGAGGATAACCACCACAAAACCAATATATTTGAATTATGTGCTAATAGATGCACAGAGAAAAAGATTAAGATTAGCTAAAAGGTTAAAAGGAATACTCTCATTCTTACCTTATTTCACAGACCAAACACTAAGTCATATCTTTTATACAAGTACAGAAAACTTTATAGATTGAAGAGAATGAACAAAGCATACTAGAGGGTAAATAATTTAAAAAGCACTTTTATGGTATTTAAAACAGCATATATTAGCCTTTTCTCCTAAATACTGAGTGATTAAACCTAAGCTGTGTATTCATCTCTTTCAGAGTCTATATTTTTTTTCAGTAATTTCTTTTAGATTGATGTCCATTTTGGTGTCTGGTCATTCAAACCGTTGTCAATATTTTGCCTGTTATTCTGCTAGCATTGTCTACCTGGTGCTGAGCAGTATTGTTAGTAGCCCAACACCATAAGACATCCATGTTACTAATTTAATCTGAGCATTTACCTCAAAGCTTGAGTGAAAACTTTAGCTTTTGTTGGCCCAGCCCTGGTCTTGCACTCATCGGAGTATATTTGTTAGAATTACAGTCAAATTGAACCCACTATTCAATCAATAATTGAACTATGCTCCTAAGATGCTTTTTATTCAACACTGAAGGAAAATAACACAGCTTGACCCTTGTGAAGTGTTACGAAGATCTGCAGTCAAGTGGAGACTTCTTTTATTCTGGTTGGAGTATTTTGTTGCTATTTTAACCTTGAGCTGGGCAGAATCATGAACAGCTACATAAAATTCCTTTATCTTTGTTGTTTCCATGTTAAGAGGCCTTATTAACACAAAGGCATTAAAATTGGATTGGGTCTGTAGCTAAACATTTAATTTTAATGCTTATAAAAACTTAAACTAAGAGGATAATAGCTACCATTTACTGAGTATGTATTTTAACGAAACACCGATCTAAGGGCCTTACACACAGCATTACATTTATATACTTTTTCATTATTTATTGGCATTCCAAGAGGTCATCCAGCCATTTGCACCCATCAAGCCCACCACTGTCCTACAGATTTTGCAGTGGCGGTGAGGAAAGTTATTGCAGCTTTTAAATATGTATCCCGCTGTGCGCTGGAGCCAGCTCATACTGATTCAGGAGACTATTATGTGCAGCTTTCTCCAACTTCAAGGTTAAGTGACATCATATTGGTAGTTTAAAATGGCCATGGTGGGAGAATTTACACTACAGAAATTAGTAAACATCTTTTTTTCTCCCCCAGAGAGACAACTGTTAGACATTTACCAATACATCATTGTTATTGCTACTGCAATGACTGTTTAAAGTTAGGAAATGACTGATATTGAGCAAAGAAGGAGAGAGAAAAAAAAAACAGCCTCAGTAGTGTTCTGCCTACTCTGGGAAGCAATTCCCCAAGTTGTTTCATTTCTTGAAAGAATCAGGTGAGAGAGCCATGGTCCTTTGGGCATTCTCTCAATAACTTGGTGGGAGGAGAAATTGGGGAAAAACTCTACATCAGGGGCCAGCAAACTACCGTCTGTGTGCTGAATGTGGCTGATTCCCTGTTCTAATAAGTAACATGTTATTGGAACGCAGCCACACCCATTTGTTTATGTGTTGTCTGTGGCTGCTTTCACACCTCAACAGAAGTGCTGAGAAGTTGTGACACAGACTGTATGGCCCACAGAGCCAAAAGTCTCTACTATCCTTCACAGAAAAAGTCTTCCATGAGTGAAATGGGTTTGGTTTATGGATGATGCTTTGAGTTTAATGCATGCAAGGATGAGGTAGAACTAAGCTTAATTTCCTTGTTTTATCTCAATCTAATGAAGAGAGTTGCAGAAATATAAGCTATGCCCCTCAATGTTATTGTATCTATTCCAGCAATTTCATCATGTAGGATGAGATTTCGTCCACTGTGTTGGGAACACTCATTACTGGTCTCACATAGGTTGGGATACCCAGGCCTTCTACCTGGATCTCTTTATTCAATCATTCATTCACTTATTCATTCAACAAATATTTATTAAAATCTACTAGGGTCCAGCCTACTAGGTTCTTAAGCATTAGAGGTATACTCATGAATAATCAAAGCTCCTGCCCATAAACAGCTTATATTTTAGTGGGAAAGGCATGCACTTATTTGCTTGTTGTCTAATATCCTATCAAGAAGTGAAAAGCACTATATAGAAAACTTAAAGCCAGAAAGGTAATAGACAATGAATGAAATACTTTTTGAGATGTTTAGGGAAAGCACATTTGAGGAGGTGACATTTGTGCAGAGAGACCAGAATAAAAGTAAAGGAATGAGTCATGTGTTCCTGGCAGAGGGAACAGTAAAGTCTAAGGCTCTCCAGTGGACATGTACTCAGCTGGCTGAGGAAAGGCAAGGTGGAGAGTGAAAAGAGGGGAGCGATGATGTCAGCAAGGTAGGCAAAGGCAAGGTCACGTAGGACCTTGTAAGCACAGTAAGGATCGTGTACTCTGTTCTAATTACATGGAAAACCACTGGGAAGTTGGAAGGAGGGTGTTGACTTTGACTGATATGCATTTTCAATGAACGCCCTATCTTTTGTGTATAGTAGAGACTACAGCAGGTAATAAGAGGGAAGAAGAGCACTTACAAGGCTATTGCAATCGTGCAGGCAAGAGACGACCTGTATGTGTAGGGCTTAGGGGTTACTAGAAACCATGAGAAGACAGTTAAAAGGATTTTGGATTGAAAATGCATGTAGAATTCCTAAGTCCTCTTTATAACTGAGTGTTAATTTAATTCTTACTGCATAGAATAGAGATTGGGGAGGAATTCATACATTCACTCAACAAACACATTGATCATTAATAAGAAAACAAGTGCTATGTACTTGAGATTTAAAGTTAAATGAAGCTCAGTTTAGTGGAAAATAGCTGCCAATAACTGGGTTTCTCACATATCAGCTGTTTCCCTTACTTCATACAAACTCCCCTCACCAACCCCCCGCCACCCTGACCTCAATCTCCTCCACTAAGTTCTCTGAATTCATGGGACCCTGCCGGGCCCACGGCTGCTCTCACTCAGGACATCTGAGGCTGCTGCCATTCAGGATGCTCTTCTCATCTAGAGTCTGAGAATGGAAGGAATGGATTAAAACAATATAGTCTATGTGGTACACATGCACACACACACACACACACACACACACACACACACGCACACACACACATCCTAGTTTCAATGTCCAACTGTTAAGTCTTCCAAGTCTTTCCTATATCTATTGACATAGCTATGTGATTCTCCAGACAATTAAGCTATAGAATTTCTTTAATTCATGCTTTAATTATGGTGGTCTCAGCTCTCCCTTGTTCTTTACTTACCTTTCCATGGGAAGGTTTTGATTAAATACAGTAAATTTTTCAAACATATTTCTTTGAAGGTCTTTTTTATCATTGACATAGAAAGACATACTCTCTCATATTAACCGTACAGGTCTCCGTGTTGCTGTGGGTTTTGTAAATTCAATATCTGTTCTCAAAGTTATGTTTCTTTCTTTGTCCTAAACAAAGGGCAGATCTTTGCTGATTTTCCAAACCAGCAAGAGTCAAGCCTTGAGTGAACATTTGGGCATTTTTAGCAGTGATGGCCTTGTTCCCTGTAGCACAGACCTGCTTGTGACTCCAAAGGAAACTTTCAATGTCAGCAAAAAATCTAGGGTTTATAAAAAGGAGAGGGAGGGGCATGAACCAACTGGCCGACGGTTCTGGAAGCTGAGAATAAGTGTACCAAGATAATATTCCAGAAAATAGTGTTTTTGACATCTAAGTACTGTGGAATCCAAACTGCAACACAAGACACTTCAATGAAACTTAAAAAATTATTAAAGAAGCAGGGAAATGGTAATGACATGGGAAAGTTCTATATACTACATGTTATACATAAAAGACATAAGTACATATACCATATTGTTGATATATTTTTAATTTTGAAAATGCTCTAGGTGTACAATCTTGATCACATGTTCCTTAGTGTTATGATGAAGATAAAAAATAAAATGGGGCTTGGTAATCCTCTCTGAGGTATAGGTGGGCTGCAGTGGACTCCCTCCACTTCACAAGCAAGTCTTAGCAGAGTGCCTTGGGAGCTCCGGAAGGGTTAAAGTTTTGTCTGTGACACTGAAATTGAGGCCAGCTGTAGGTCATATTCACGTCCCAGTCACAGGAAAATGAACCTGTGAGACAGAACCTAATTATCTGCTAAACCAAAAGCCAGTCTCAGTTCAATAACTTACGACAGAGCTAGCAGCCAGATATAGTGTTACCATGGCAACGCTGGAAAAAGCTCCACTGCCGTTGAGAATGAGGAGGAAGGGAAGGAGACTGTAACCCTAAATGTGCTGTAGCCGTTTGATCTCGGACATGTGGGTCTGTCTAGAAAACCAGGTTATTCTATACATGCCTACCATTGTCTATTCACTTGAATATCTGCCACAATTACTGAAAAGAAAAATGCAATTATAACAACCTCTAGGCTTAAAATAATCCACTAGTAAATGGCTACCTGCGAATTAATTTTAAAGAGAAAACATAAGCTTCCCTTTTCTCCTCCTCCATGCCATCCCCAAATAAAGATAAAGCAGAACACAAAGGGTGGGGATTCTTGAATAACTCATCATTGTAATGAATGATTCTGTGTCCATGAAATTCATTGTCACCCTCTTTTTCTCTTATTGCCAAATGCCAAGATATTTTTGAGAGAAAACTTTTTGGAATTAAGCAATACTATTTGCTTTTCTAAGGGGTAGAAGTAGAACTAGAGAGTAGAAGAGAAATACTTTTTCTCTGTGAACTCTAAACTTTCAGGTGAAAATTTCCTAGAATATTGAGTTAAGAAGAATCATACATTAGAGGGAGATAAGCCCTGCCAGGTTGGTCATTTTTCTTCTTGCCAGTTCAACTTTGTAGTTCTTTCTGGAACAGCACTGGATTTCTGAATTTAGGGGATGGTAAGGCTTACACACACAGAACCTTCACTGGCCAGTTACCACGAATACAGTGAAAACAGCATCTCACTCAAAATATTTGCAGAATAAGAGCTTACCATATAGTCATACGCACTTAGAGGGGGAATTCAGAAGTACATGCCTCTCTCTCTCTCTTTCAATCTTTCCCAATGGAGACAAATCATGCTAAAGCTTGTCAGTTACAATTATTGGATTTCAACATATCTGACAATTTTGATATGCCATTAATGATGTAATAAGACACGTCTAGTACATAATGTTATCACTTGGGCTTGCTATCCAGTTGTGATACCAAATTTGAATCAGATATACATGCATAAATATACAGATATAGCAGTGTTTATGTATTACTCATAAACACACTGGGTTTGGAATATGGAGAGGAAGGGATCTGGAGATGAACAATATCCTTTTCATATGCATGAATAACTTTGCAGTAATGCAAATCAGAAAACACAAAATGGAAAGTAGGTTTCTTCTAGCAGAAATATGACTAAGAACGTAGCCTGAAATTTGCCAGTATATTAGAGTCACCTATGATGTCTGTGAATTTCCTTTAAGGTGTCACATCTTCTAAAAACATTTTACCCTACCCTATCATATTTTCAGTATATCATTACATAAATATAGAAATCCATAACTTTAAATTCCTTTACACTACCACAATACATGAAAGGGAGCTTTAGGATTTTAAGAAGATAAAGGTGGTAGTAGTGGGGTTGAAGTGCGCAGACAAGTAACATCAAAGGGCAAAATGAATTTTCTGATTAACTTCCAGGTAGAAGTAACCTAACCTCTGCTCCTGACCCTAGGTTAATTCCTTTTCAAGTAAATAGAAGCCAGAGTGTATACCCCTTTCTAAGACAGATGTTTCTGAGACCTGATTATTAAAGAGTTTTTTATGGGTTGCAAAGATGCCAACAATACAGTCCAATAAACTGTTTGGATCCTGTTACTCATAATATGAATAAGTTTTTCTCTTAATTTTTCCACTTACATGAATTAATTAGCTGGAAAAGAAAATGAAGCAATATTACCAGAAAAGCATCTGAAAGAGCTATTGATTCAAATGCTTTTACATTTTAACCTTATCACACATGATTAGCTTGCAGATATGAGCTTAATAATGACGCAAAGCACCAGATTTCACTGGATTCTGTTCCACCTGAATTGCCAGGAAGGATATTGGAAGGACTAACAGAGAAATAATACTGTTTTTCTCATGATGTTCTTTTAGCCAATGATTTTGAAGAGATATGCCATGATTTTACATAGCACATTCTCAACTATTCCATGGCATATGTTCTTTAGCATCATCAACATTCCCTATATTTCTGTGGGTAAGTGTGCTTTTGTTTCTTTCTAACTGTAATCCTAACGTCCACCCACAGGTAAGAATTTTGTGAAGCACATGCTCCATCCAGTACAAAGGAATTGGGTATGTTCAATTAACACTAAACAAATACAATAAAATAAACTGTAGCTGAAACTAAGTTTACACTTTAAAACTAAATTTACAGATTAGAATAATCTGCTTGCCATATGGAAGGTACTCAATGTGTTTATTGATTGAGTGAATAAATGAACGAGCCTCTCTGACAAGGACCGAGACAAAATAAGAAAAAACAAAGTCGTGAAAGAAACTTGAAAAAGACTACAACCTATGCTAAACATTGGATAAACTACATGAAAAATGTTCCAATTTCCAAAGGTTCTTAATTCACTCACTAGGAAGGGAATGGAAAAGAAAATCTAGAAAAATAGTTATCACTATTGAATCTACCATTTTAAAATGGACAAGAATATTCTAGAATATGTGAGAATTTTGTATGTAATAAAGGTGGCCTTTCACATCTCTGATTTCTACTTTCTCCCCACTAAGGCTATACCCTCTGTTTTCTGGTCCTCACTAACCTCTTCTAATATGTCTTTTTTGGGTATTGGTCTTTCACCCTTGCAAAATTCATGAAATTCTTCCCTCAGCAGTGAAACTATTTATATATTGCTGCTCTCAACGAGCCCAGCTTGCTGATTAAACCTCTTTCCTTGGTTCTAGCTGTTGTTGTGGATCTTCTGAAACTCCACAGCATCCTCCATCTGTTTTCAGCTATCTCCCTGATGCCTCTTGAAGACAAGGAAACTTCTCCAGATCTCTCCCGTGCCCTGCTGAAGGGCTTTCTTGGGAAAAGGTGATGGGTTTAGGGTGAGAGGGCTAGGATGCTAGTTCAGACTCCCTCTAGTTGTCCCCTGCTGCCATTCTTATAAGCATCTACAAAGCTGCCCCCCGACCCCAGGAGGGTTCCAGGTGGCAGGGCTCATAATCTGTCTGGCCCTTATGTCTTTATACTCATCCAACAGGAATCTGTTCCCCACTTCCAACTACTTCTAACTCATATCCTGAACCCTTCTCTCATGTAGGGTTAACTTTTATAAATTCTATGACCTAGATCTCTAGCATCAGGTTAATACTTCTAACCAAGCCCTTGAAGAATGAAAAAAAAACCATTTCCCTCTCCAGAGGCTAGCTCTTCCAAATCAGAACAGTTCATTTTGAGCTTATTGTACTTGCTGTAAAGTTTAAAAAATAATCTACTAAGCACTTTAAATCTTCTGTTGACTCTGTTCTTGACTGTGTTTGCCCTTCCACTAAAGAAGTATATGTCATTGATCAAATAAGTACAGAAAAATAAAGCAACAAACATAAATTGGGAAAGTAATAACTTTGGTTAAACATTTCCAGATATCATTCCACATGCAGTCTATCACTTGGTTCTGCCAATTCTATCTTCTAAACACTTCTCTGTTCCCTCCTTGTCTCTCCTCTTCCACTGCCACCACCTTCATTCAGGCCATTATCGTCTGTCCCAATTAACGTATCAATGGAATAATTATATAAATGTGTATTTATCATCAGAATACTATTTATATTAGGATAAAAAGGATGGAAAGAAACTCAGTTTACATCTATGAATGCACAAGTTAAATAAACTGTATTATACTCAAACAATAACATAATGAGCATATGCTAAAATGATAATATGTGGGGAAGTGTTCATTTGGTATTTAACAATTAAAAAGCAAGTTACAAATATTTATGAAGATATTCAGTGTATGTGTGTGTGTGAATTAGAGAGAGAGACAAAGAGGGAGAGAGAAGTATGATTATATACTATATGATAACAGGAGTTATTTTCTGAGTGATGAGATTAATATATATAGGTATACATACATACATACATACATATATATATTTTTTTCTATCTATCTGGAATTTCTAATTTTAGAAAATGAACACTTATTCTTGTGCAGGAAAAGTTTAATTTATTTTGTAAATAAGCTAGTTGTCTTTGGACTAATGTGAAAATATCTTGAATTAGCTTAAGATGGATTGAGACTAGTTTAATAACATTGGATAGGTAGGTTACTCCATTTTTAGTTACTCTATTTTTGTTTGTTTGTTTGTTTTGCGATATGCGGGCCTCTCACTGCTGTGGCCTCTCCCGTTGCGGAGCATAGGCTCCCGACGCGCAGGCTTGTGGGATCCTCCCGGACCGGGGCACGAACCCATGTCCCCTGCATCGGCAGGCGGACTCTCAACCACTGCGCCACCAGGAAAGCCCTAGTTACTCTATTTTTAATCAGTAATGCTATCTTTCCAGTTGCATACAGAAGAATTCCAGGATTTTTCAGGATATGAAGCACTTGAGGAAGACAGGAGTTTGAAATGAGACATGTTTTCATAAATACGTTACAAAGAAATTTCTACCTATTTCCAATCAACATATTTATTTAGGTTGAAGGGTGAGATAAAATGTCTCTATATTATGGTTTTGTTCATTAGTTATTGAATGCTTAAAAATTATTAGTGAGATACTATGACAGAGATTGCTAGCTTTCTGCAATATCTATTCTCCTCTCTTTCCTCTGATTTTTAGCTGGATGAATGACTACTCAGAAGAAAGTCTACATTTCCATGCGCCCATTTCCCGAAAGCTTTGTGTACCTGCTGACTAAGTTTTAAGGGCATGGGGGAAGGTATGTATAAGAATTCCAGAAATTTTCTTTAAAAGCAAGTGTAGTGGCCTTATTTTTCTCTTCTTATTCCTACTGACCAAAAAACAACATGGTGTAGCTTCAATGGTCACTTTTAAGATTACCTAAGAAATGAAAGTCAGTCAAAGAGAGAAACAGAAGAAGCCTAGATTGCTGAGCAGCTTTCCATAAAAATGATTTTCAAAGCTGTGTAATCACCTCCAAAATTTTCATTACTTGTTTGATATCTTACCTTTGGGAGTCACATTCACACCATGAATCCAACATGCATGGTATCAAAGTTCTACCAACTGAAATAGGAGCCAGGGGGGATCTGATGCTGGTTCACAGAAGGATTATCATCATTCTCATTCTTCTAGTGTCAAAAGGAGGAAAAATTTATTGTCACTTTCTACTCCTTTCTTACCTGCCATAATTTTTATCCCCATGCAATATACTAGGTTATGAAATTGTCTTAATTATATAGTCATGATTTCTCATATTTACCTTCTCCTTTTCACCCTAAGTATTCCTAGTGGTTCTTAATTTTGCAGTGATTTTAATCTCCATTTAGAGTCTTATAAACACTAGGATTGTTTTCCCCCCAAAATATGAATATCCACTCAAAATATTTCATATAATCTTATAATCTCATGGGAACATGGTAGACCTCAGATTAGGAATCCTTGGTTTAGATCTCCTTTTTTGTTTCTTCCTATGTCTAATTATCCCTGATTCTTCATAGTTTAACATTCTCTACCCAACTCTTTATCAATTGGGGTGTTAATCATCCAGGAGCTTTTACAAAATGCAACTGCATGGGCTTGACTTCTAACATACTGAGTCAGAAAGTACAGGGTAGGAAGAATGGTGTATCTTCATAAATCTTTCTGAGTAGTTCTGTTATGTCCCCTGGGTTGAGGTCTTAAGTTACACTGACTTTGGATTAATCTTGCATCTTCCCCCAATCTTTAAAGGACTCTCAGTGCCTGCCACACTGTAAAACTACACAATTACCAGAAGAGCCCCTGTGACCATTGTAGGGCCTCCTTAAACTGACTTCAGCTTACACTTCAATAGGCATTTTATAAAAATGCACCAAATCTTCCAACAAAATTGAATGCCAAAATAGCCCATCTTTCTTGCATCTACACATTTGCACATGCTGCATATTCTTCCCGAAATCCAGCCATTATTCCCTCCAGATCCTATCTATCACAGACTAGCTAAACACAGCCTCCTCTAGGGAATCTTCCTTGATTCTCAACAACCAATGTAAATACTTCCTCTCCAAACCCAAAACATTGTGTTTATATATTCCTTCTGGATCTGTCACCTTCTGACTTGATAACTTTTTTTTTAGTTTTTCTTATTTTCTCATAAGAACATAATATCTTGTGAAGAAGGAATTCTAATCTCATTTTGTATTTTACACATACTTAGCATAGGGTCTTGTTTTGTATAGATTACGAATGAATGGATGGATGAGTAGAAGGGTGGATAAAAAGATTTAAGTGTTGAAAGTCTCCTCAACTGTCTACAACTGTACTTGTTCACAGGGCATTACAAAATAATGAATTTAGCAATCAAAGAATATTCTTGTTTATAAGTGAGATTTGGGACAAAATTGACGACTAATAATGAAGATGATAAAGAGAAATCACTGCCAGGCATTGTGGTAATTTTTCTATACTTGACAAGAGAGAGGGGTGATGCTCAGATTCTCAATTAATTATTGTGTTTAAAAGATCTAAGGTTTCATTGAGTTTAAATCAATCTTGTTGAAGGAGCAAGCAAAAGTACTAAGGAAGTACAAGTTTCTCCCCCTCTGTGGTTTTAAAGAAATTGCAGTGTTCTCCTAAAGGTGGAAGACATAACAGCATAATTAATTAAAAAAATTTTTTTAACATTCAATGCCAAGTTTCTAAAAGATCTATATAGAACTACTTTTCACACTAGTCAAATGTGGAATTTTTTCTATGCCACTTGGTCAAAAATATTGAGGCAGAATTTAATGCTTGACCCATGTAATGCAATTAAATGCATGCTATTCCTCACTGACTTTATAATCCTTAAACCTACTTTTTATGTGCAAGAATATAAAAGTATAAATCAAATACTTTTCAGAGGATTCTAGGCGTGAGACCCTCTTATAATTGAAGTTCAAAATCACTCCATAAATGACATTATCAAAGGTTAATCTGGGTATGTGTGTACACAGCTTGTATTTTTTTTTTAATTAATTTATTTATTTTTGGCTGCGTTAGGTCTTTGTTGCTGCGCATGGGATTACTCTAGTTGTGGTGAGCAGGGGCTACTCTTGGTTGACGTTCGTGGGCTTCTTATTGTAGTGGCTTCTCTTGTTGTGGAGCGTGGGCTCTAGGCGTGAGCGCTTCAGTAGTTGTGGCATGCAGACTCAGTACTTGTGGCTTGCAGGCTCTAGAATGCAGGCTCAGTAGCTGTGGCACAATGGCTTAGTTGCTCCGTGGCATGTGGGAATTTCCAGGACCAGGGCTCTAACCCTGGTGGTGCAGTGGTTAAGAATCTGCCTGCCAATGCTGGGGACACAGCTTATATTTTTAAATCACAGAACACTTTACAAAAATTCTACAAAACTAATGGCAATTGCTGTTACTGCCACATTTTTAAACTATCAATACATCGTGGTTAAAATAAAATCTGGCTTACCGGTGATTTTTTTCTTATATAAAATTTTAAAAATCAAGTTTTCTTCTTGAGATTGAATAAAGAAGTAAGAATATGGTTTTTACAGCTAAAAAATATATAACAACTCTAATAATCCTCTGATGATCATGAAAAAAATCCCAAATAAGTCTCAAGAAGACACAAGAAGAAAAGGCTCGGAGTAGCAACCAAAGATTTGTGAAATAAAATTGATTTCCATTCAAATCAGGTCTTCTACTCTTCTTGAAAATGTCAGCGTGTCAGCCTTGGCCATTACAAGACTGATTTATAGTTGAGACAAAGCAGTAGTACCAGCTGACTGTCTGGAACCACGGTCCAGTGTCTGGAAAGGCTGCCGATGGCAAACGTACTTTTCTTAACCAATCAGCAAGGTTTAACTAAAACCTTAACCTTTTATTTCTGTATCTTGATAAGATAAAGATAAAATACAATCTGGAAGATTTACTTTGTGGGAAATAAACAAGAATTGTGTGAGGAAGTAGGTATCATACTTCCACAGAATAAATAATAAACATTATTTATGGCAATCTATATTTCAGACATTTAGAAACACGGAGTATAAATGGATATTTCAAATATGACAGCTTATTTTAATATACTGGAAACCACAGCATACTTCTGTAATTTGATTAATTAGGAAGAAAACTTGTGAATGTTAAAACAATTTTCAAACTTTCTAAATTATATTTATAGCATTGCTCATCTGCATCACAAAAACCCAAAATGTTTTGCATGAGAATCATTATTCATAGCAAAGAAATCTTTTTCTCATTGAAGAATATCTCTAAATAGTAGTTCGTGGTAGTAAAATGTTTAAAATTGTCCAGGTCATACCATGATAAAAAATAGTGCTGAAAAGGATAAGGATCTGACATTCAAATTATATAAAATCACATAATGGTTATACTTATATAAAGAAGATGTAGTTATATATATGTGTATTATATGAATGTATATATAACTATATATACAAATATATCTGCATAAAATTATAGCCATTGTATTGATTTTATACAATTAGAATGTTTTATATAGATACACATACATATACATATATATGTATCTTTTTTTAATGGTGTTTGTGTTACCTTTTTAAAAAAAATTTATTTATTTATTTATTTATTTTTGGCTGTGTTGGGTCTTCGTTTCTGTGCGAGGGCTTTCTCTAGTTGTGGCAAGTGGGGGCCACTCTTCATCGTGTTGCGCGGGCCTCTCACTATCGCGGCCTCTCTTGTTGCGGAGCACAGGCTCCAGACGCACAGGCTCAGTAGTTGTGGCTCACGGGCCCAGTTGCTCCATGGCATGTGGGATCTTCCCGGACCAGGGCTCGAACCCATGTCCCCTGCACTAGCAGGCAGATTCTCTACCACTGTGCCACGAGGGAAGCCCCATGTATCTTTAAAGACAGTAAAAGAGGAAGAAACCAACCCATAAACCAAAATAAAATACCTTCAAGAATCAGCAACATAAAGCTCCCTAATATTATAATATTAGAGGTAAAAGTGGAAAGGATATAAAATTTGCTGTAACAGAATGGCCTAAACATATGGTGGCTGAGATACACACTAGATTACAAAATATAATCATCATCCCTTTTATACCAGTCTCCCATTTTTAATAATCCTAAATAATTTTTAAAATGACAAATTCCTAAATGAGTCCAAATATTGACTCCTGTTGTATGCCAAATATTAAATGATCATGAAAAATGCTAATAAAATGTAATTAATCTCCATGATACTCAAGATTGAGATTTGCTGCTGCAGATGTTTTATAGTTACAAAGCTGTACAGAACACATTTGGGCTAAAAAACTTAATATTGCCTATATGTTGATTGGCTCCACTAAGTTTACCAAGACAAACATATGTGACCGAAGCCTATAACATACCATTATGCTAAGCACTTTAGAAATATGTAGTGCTTGTTGGAAGCCCTGTTACAGTTTTTCCTCTTTTGAATTTCTTTCACCTTCTGCCATTGACATTAATCTTGCTAGGTGACTCTTGTACCGCCTCCCTTCGCAGGCTGTCCAATCTGAGTAAGTCTCAAATGCACAGAGAAGTGACTCCAAAACAGAGCCAATCAAGCCTTTCAGGGAAATTAAATTGATGTAGGGATGAAGAGAACCTTTTTATTTTTTCCTCCTGGAGTCACAAGCTCTAGGAATGATGTATGATGCATGTCTAGAGTTCCCAAAGGTCATCTTGGCTATCAGACAGAGAGAATGTGAGAATGAGGTCAACTGCCTGAGAATGAAGTCAACACACTGGAGATAGAGAAAGAGAGAGCAAGAGAGAGAGAGAGAGAGAGAGAGAGAGAGATTGAGAGGGAAAGGGAGAGAGAATCAGGTGGAGGAGGAAAGGAGAAGCAAGTGAAGGAGGAAGAGAAAGAGGAGAACAAGGAGGAGGAAGAGGAGGAGGAGAAGGGGAAGGAGGGGGAGGAGGGGAGGGGGAGGGGGAGGGGAGGAGGAGGGGGGGGAAAAGGAGGGGAGGAGGGGGAGGAGGAGGAGATGACGATGTACATACAGCTTCCTTTTTTGTTTCAACTAGTTGGATCTGAGATTTGATCTTTTGTTACTGAAAGAGTCTGATTAATGTAGTGATTTAAACTAATGCTAGGTCTTTCCTAACTTGACTCAAAAAGTCCCCTGTGGGATGGAAAAATATCCAACTATCTAACGATACACTGATTTTTTTACCTGAAAATCTCTTTAAAATCATCTTTCCCTACATTTTAATTTTATAAATCAGTTGTAAATTTAAAAAGTGAAAAGGAGAGTGATTCAGTCCCATAAAATAACTAGTGGTAAAAGTGGTATCAGAATTTTGGTCTTCTATTTCTGCTTCACTATTCAAGTTCAATGGCAGCATTTATGATGCAAAAGTCTAAAAAGTCCAAGTTTATTCTGCATATTTTATTAACTCCCAGATAATAGCCCAATTAGAATGTTTTGATCTTTTGACTAATTATTGTAATTGCTACTTTATGAAACTCTGCATGATCAATATCATTATATTCAATTTAACTTTTTTTTTAAGAAATTAAATGATGGCTTTTTTACAACTGAAGTGTCCATCGACAGATGAATGGATAAAGAAGATGTGGCACATATATACAATGGAATATTACTCAGCCATAAAAAGAAACAAAACTGAGTTATTTGTAGTGAGGTAGATGGACCTAGAGTCTGTCACACAGAGTGAAGTAAGTCAGAAAGAGAAAAACAAATACCATATGCTAACACATATATATGGAATCTAAAAAAAAGAAATTAAATGATAGCTTTTTTTTTTAGATGGACTGAAATCATATGTAAATACTGCATTTTGGTCCAATTATTCTGGAAGTGCCATTTTCATAAACCACAGTTATTAATATTTTCATGGTCTATCTATGGTTCTTAATCACCAGACCTTTGCATAGTATAGGGAATAACATGACCAGAATCTCGGCAGTGAAAAATCCTAATAATATCCCATATCTTGTCCAAAGCAACTCAAATATAGAGATAAGTTATCTCATATACAACTAGAAAATAGAACAAACCACATAAAATGCTAATCTATAAAATATAAAAAAGAATAAAACTTCCAAATTACAGAACTTATGGAAGGCTAAGGCACACAAAAACGATAAAAAGTGTCGGACAAGTGAAAGATATCTTTTGTAGACCATAAGCTATTTAAGAGCAGATTTCCTCTTTTTATTTCCTATAGCTGACACTCAGAAAACCCTTGATAAAGATGTTTATAATAAATGATTTGTGAGTTCCCTGGAGCTGAAATGATTTCCTAACGGTGTCTGCATCTCACCCTTTGAGACAGTGTATACCCAGTAAATTTGGGTGATGAAAAAAATAGTCTGTTTAGCAAAAGCAAATACTAAAATCCAAACAGGAAGAAATAAGCTAATATTCATTGAGTACTTTCTTGGTGTTAGGCATTGAGCTAAGGAATTTACTTGGATTATTTCACTGATCAATCATTAAGCCCTCTGAAGCCCTTGATATTAAAATGTCATTAAAACTTAAGTGGAAATCAGTACAATTGTTTGGTAAACTATGAATCAGTCTTCATCTAACTTATTGAAGGCAACAACTACTTTTTATCATTAAATAGTTAACATCTATAACTAATATTCACATATCTGACATTTCATTTTAAAGTCAATCAAATTTTGCTAAATGGTCACATCTTAATTGGCCATAGTGGTCCCATGTGTTTATGCAGCCTTAATTCATTGAATTCTGTTTTTATATTAAATTTACATTTATGAGTGAATGGATGAATTAATGATTCAACAGTTTATTTTGTGGTAATATGTTGTATTTAAGAATTGGTGAATTTCATGTGGGTTTCATTCTCAAGCAGAATCTTTCCTCAATGTCAACAAAGATGTGTCACTAGTGAGACCAAGTTTCCATCCTCTTTACAACTTGTAATCTCTGAGACAAAGAATGACAATCTTTTTCTAATATCTACGTTAATTCTACAAGCAGACATTAAGAAAAAGCCCACTAGAAATTTCCTCCCTGAGTCAAAGTCATAAAGGCCTTTAAAAAAACTTTATAAGCAGTTCTTTATCTCAACATTAAGACTAATAAAATATACATTCTTATAGATGTGGTACTTCTTATAGATGCACATCTTATAAAGTGTAAGAGCATTTTCTAAAGTCAATAAGAGATAAGGTAGGGATCATCTTTTGTATCTCTCAAATTTAGCAACACATAGTCTTATTATTTATTAGCAATTTACTCTTTCAGAATTACTTCATTACATTTATTTAAAATAATATGTCATAAAATTCAATGGGAGGAAAGGAACTAGAGAGAACATACAAGTTGAGTATCTTTCTTCCAAAGTAGGAAGAGGGTTTCCATTATGATGCATCTAAGTGCTGAAAAAAATACATCATCTCTTTGTCTCATGTATATATTTGGGCGATCTTCGTCAGTGTACTTGGTGGACCTCACTAGAGCACAACCTACGGAAAGAAAACACATTTTCTTTAAACATAAGACACAATTCCTTGGATATCCTGTTAATAACTTTTCCTTTCTAATTGGAAAAATCACCACAGAAATTAAAGTACAAATTTCATTATTCTAGAAAGAACCTTAAAAGATGACATGTCTTTGAACAATTGTTTCAGAAATCCTTTTTAAGGTACATTTTCATTTTCTGGCTTGAATTGAATTCTAAACTTTCTGCTGCTTGTCCTCTAAGCCCCTCTGGTGAATTTAAATAGGCTTCCCTATATATTTTGTACATTCAAGAATTCTTTGTCGCAGTGCCTACTCTGCTTTATTATTAGAAGGCTGTCTCTGAAGTCCAGCAGCCAGTTTGTTTTCTGTCATTAATAGAGTCTACTTTTTTTCCCCACTTCTTTGAAGAAGTTGAAAAGGCTCCATGTTGGGTGGAGGGGGTGTCAGGAAGAGAGAGAAGTGAAGGGAACCGACTGTGGTGTAACCCCCCAACAAAATATGTTGTCTAATGTAGAATCCTCCCCAAGGTTTATAAATGCGCGGGCTGGGTTTTCAGTGTGATGTTTAACAGAGTAATAATAACTTAGCCACATACCGGTTCCCCCCTCACCGCTAAGAACAGGAAGTCTACCATGAGAAAGATATTACATTTTTAAATCCTACAAAACCAAGTGCTTCTATTGGCTAACGTTTCAACATCACCCAAATCTCTTAGTGAAGATGTTTGAAAGCTGGAAAGACCATAAATAACAAAGTACATTTAATTTCTCACAATTCACTTATATGTCCAGAAAAGTACATAGAAGAATTTCAAGAAAGACCTACCAATTTGGATGTATAAAATATTGATGTCAACTCATGGCCAAGGGAAAGCTAATTCAAAGGCAAGGAGAGATGACTCCACAGAATAGCCATTTGGTGCCCACAAATCGTCAGACACCCTACCAACAGAGAGGAAGAAACTTCTTAGAAAAGAGGAATGGTTAAATCCACCTACATAAAAGAACCCAAAGCACCCCAGACACCTTAAAAGGCCGAGATGAAACCTAGGAGTTATGATTCTTATTTAGTTGACCTAACAGATATAGCCCATGATTATTTTTATGCTAGTTTTTATTTGTTCAGGAATTAATTATTAAAGTAACACACTTAAAATCACATTTCTTACATCAGATACAAGGAAAAATTTATTTCACCATATGAAAATTTTTCACTTTTAAAGTCTTCATAAAATATGCATGGAATCAGCTGATTGATTATATAACACTATTTAATCTCAAATTTACTTAATCTCAATTACCTTCAAGTTCTACCTGCTTTTGACAGGAATAAAGACTCAGATGTAGGGAATGGACTTGAGGACATGGGGAGGTGGAAGGGTAAGCTGGGATGAAGTGAGAGAGTGGCATGGACTTATATACACTACCAAATGTAAAATAGATAGCTAGTGGGAAGCAGCTGCATAGCATAGGGAGATCAGCTCAGTGCTTTGTGACCACCTAGAAGGGTGGGAGGGAGATGTAAGAGGGAGGAGATATGGGAACATATATATATGTATAGCTGATTCACTTTGTTATAAAGCAGAAACTAACACACCATTTTAAAGCAATTATACTCCAATAAAGATGTTTAAAAAAAAAGTTCTATCTGCTTTCAAACTTCCACAAGTAAGACATTACATACAGGTTAATATTATTGTCTAGTAATACACTCCATCTGATAAAGCTGGGGAAAAAGCAACATTCAATGAAAATAGAAGCTAATTCATTGAAAAAATGTTGTGGATAAGTTTATGGCAAAGTCTCACTTTTCATCCTATGTTTAAAAAAGTTAAGATATATATATATAGAATATGTAAATGTATATATTAATTTATATATTCATGTGTATATACTGATATATATTAAGTACATATGTTAACGTATATTAATATATATACATATAATGCCTCAGAGTATAGTTGGTCACTGATAGATAAAAAAACTAAATACGGAGATGGAGATGACAGATAATGATAGCACCTAAGTTTCTACATACTAACTATGTATTTGCAAAGCTGCACTAACAAGTCTGATTTTCAAATGCTTACAAACATTCAGGATATTTGAAAACTTCTCTATATTAGGAACTTTGTTTTCCTTTTCCAAATACAGTCACTAAAGGATCAGTGGACCTGAGAGTGCTAAGTTAAATGTCTAGTCAGAAATTTAACAAAAGAATCTAAGTAATCAAAATGATGCCTGCATTCGCTGCCTACCGAAATGTAGGCTATGCTCTGCATGTGTAAATGGCAAGAAAATTCGGGCGTTAGCTAACCCTTTATGTACTGCTTTTCTCGAAACTCATCCAAACATGACAACTTGCAAAACCATTTAAATATTTATCAGGTGAATTAAACCAAGCCTAGGCACATGTACCAGCATGTCCATTTGAACGTAAGGAATTTAAGATAGTATATACCTTTTGTAATTTCATTAGTAATTAACCTGTACTATAATTCCCCTGAGATACCTATACCTCTTCCTTGACATTATTTATGTAGCCTAATGCTTAAATGACTTGAGAATATCTCTACACCTCATCTGCAGCTTCACTAGAACACTAAAGTGTTAAGGACTTCTATACTCAGAAAGATATTGACCCCATGAACACTGAAATGAAATATAATCATATTTAGATTTGGCAAAATTCCAGGAGTGGCTTCCTTGATGGACCTTAAATGGCTTTAAAAAATGTCATTTTGAAAAACTGCTGTTTTCCTTACAGAGATTAAAAGTTAAAAGCAGGAGTATAACAATATTAACAGAGCAATATAAAAGAGACAAAAGAAAAACTACTACTTCATTGGTATTTGATAGATGTTTAAGGTGAGTGATGATATTTAAAGAAATAGAACTTGAAGTTCACAGTAAATTAGCAAACAATGTGAGAAAGGAAAAGAATCAAGCAGGGGTTAGTATATTTATGTAAAACAGTGATTCTCTATTTCAGAATTAAAATGTAAAAATAAGCTGGTGTCAGAGAAGAGGTGATTCCTCATTTCCACCGCATTGAGCAAGCTCGCATCGGCAGCAGACAGCCTTTAATATATGCGTCTGGCTGAGGCTGGTCTCCTAACGAGGAAGCCATCGAATTGTTAATATCACTGCTTTTTTTTGTATGCAACACATCATTTTCTTGCTCTTTGTTGTAGATCCTTCCTTTTATTTTAAGTTTAGCGTGATCTGATTTTCCAAATCATATTATACAGCCCCCAAACAATATTATCCTGTGACAGCTAAGATAGAAATGCAGAAAAAAGTGGCATCCATCTATCCATACACAGCATAAAGTAATTTATATAAACAAAGTTACCCACTTACAGCTCAACTCACCTTTATGGAGTAAGAGAAAAGCTTTATCAATGGCGCTCTCAGAAAAGATATAGTTCATAGATAGGAAGGTTACATACAGAGGGTTCAGAGAATGCATGACAATTAGTAAAAAATATATATTTTATATGTGTTTTGGGGGAAAAGAAACACAATTGCATTTTAAATCTAGTTTTGGCATCTTCCAACTATGAAACAGAAGTTAATATATATTGTGGTTCATAAATATGATGACATAAAAAAATCTTGCATTTGAAATAGTTATATTTGATATCACTATAGCCAACAAACATCTATCCCTTACATTATTTTGGAACTAAATTGATGGAATAGCTTATACATACAGGTGTCTGTAAACATATACCTGTATGTGATATTGTTTTATATAAGAGGTAGTTTCTGATCCACTGTGTAAATGTGGCTATTAAATATAATCAAGTTTCTGTGTACTTGTAGATACATATACATAGAGTTCTTTGTATTGAGAAACTTATGCTTTTAAAAATGCTTGATTACAATGAGAATAAGGTTAAAAGAAGTAAAAAATAAATACTACCCAAAACTTTACAGTTTATATTATCTCCATTCATTTGAAGTTTTAAAACATTTGCTTATACACACACACATACACACACTTAAAATTTCAGAGATTCTAGATAAATGAAACAGGTGATATAAGTAAAGAATCTCAATAGATACAGGGTGGATATATGCTTAAACACATTCTATGTGCCTTCATAGATGAGGAATATGTTTATGATATTGTAACATCAATGTTTTAGGAAATGTAACTCATGAATGATTTGTATTCTGTGATACTTCAAATCATAAGTAATTCTAACAAGTCCAATAAAAAGGTGAACAAAGACTCTATTACAGTATTCTAAAATACATTCAGAAATTTATTTTAAAAATGTGAAGATATATATAATTTATAGTACCCCTGTAAAGCAATAGAGTTTAAAGAATGAAATTTTGTTTCTTCTATTATGGAAAATCTCTCATCTCCATTTTGAATCTTATTATCTGCAACATTATTGTAAAATTTAAAAATAGATTTAATGTATAATTCTGCTCTCAAAAAAGCCCCTTTGATATGGCAATGGCTAATAATATTCAAATGTGACATGATATAGTTGGAATAGTTACCTCATATAAAACTAAAATTCTCATAAAAGTCTGCAGTTCAGATTCAGTTGATAGATGAACTAGAGCAGCCTGACTTCATAGGTGGTGTTTACTAATTTATCTCACATATGTCCATGATATATGCCAAGTAAAATGCAAAAATTAAAAGGTATTATATTTCTGCTAATTATGATAACTCGAACTCTTATAACAAGATAATGTCTTATAATAAGACATAAAGCATGTTGTCTGGTTAAAAAGACTAAAGAAGACTCTGGCAATAAGTACTAAGTATAATGCAGCATTCTTCTTACATCAGTATAAAATCTAATAAGGTCAAATAAAGAAGATGGCAAATGATTTTATTTCTAGGCCTCAAGCATGATTATAGCTATACATTACATATTCTCAGCCATAGTTGTGTGAAAACATAAAGGATTTATTTAAGTAGCTAATGTATATATTTCTATGCATATGAAAAAAGTTACAAATATAAACCACTCTCTTCATTATTAACTAAGGAGTTATTCTCTTAGGCTAGCCACCTTGAATACACCAAAAGAAGCATTTTTAAAACACTTGTATTTAATTTTGCTTCTTACACAGATATCTTATATTTCTTTTATATATATGTTGTTATAATACAAATGCTATTTCTGTGCACTCTGTCATCACTTTAGAGTACAGTTTCTGAAAATAGTATTTTGGGGGGTGGGTCATGGTGAAAACATTGCTTATTATAAAGAAGAGCATTGTTCATTTCTCTTAGGCAGAATCTATGTATGTTCTTTTGTTCTGATGGTAACTGCAGACAATCAATAAGGTCCAAAGCTGCTGGTTCCCCTCCGCCTAGGTCCCAAGAGCCTGACTTGTGATGTTACTAAAATACCTCACAAGTTAGGGTCTCAGGGACTAGGAAAAGTCTGGTTTGATGCGGTAGAATTCTTCTTCCAGTAATAAGGCTAGTTTAGAAATTACAGTTGGGTTCAGTTAACTTTTTCCTCTAAATACTAATTAAAATACATACGCAGAAATATATATATGGTATATAAAGTTAGGATGAGCTGAATATTCATGACAACCATTTAGAGACTAATTTCAGACTTTAAAATAATGAAGAATGTATGAAACAATGCAGATAATGTACAGTTAAGAGTCATTCCATTAGATCCAAGAAAGAGACCAAAAATGGGTTAAAATCTGTTTCTAGCAGATTTGTACAGCAACACCATAACCTCTGTTACATTAAAGAAGGATTATATGCCAGTTAATGGGACCCTAATTGAAATTTTGCTTCCCATTACACATCTATACAGCACACTTGTAAGGTGGGCCTAGGACATATAACACTTTAACTCTAATTTAAATATACACTGTTGCAGTTAAGAATAAAACAAAAACTTTTTTGCATGTCATAATTTAATACCTCTGAAGCTTGCTATTTCTCTTTGAATCTCCAAACTATTCAGACAGCCAATATTTCCATGCATACTCTGTAGCTATTTGAGCAATGCCACTTAATAAACACGTAACTTAAAATGCTGGCAACATAAGAAAAAAAAAAAGACTCTACTTTTAAACAATTGCATTATAAAGCTCAATACTTTTGAAAATACACAATCCCAATCCTGCATATTCACTGAATTTCCTCCGATCTTTTAGCCTTGTTTGTGGTTCGAGAACAGAATTTGTACTTTAAGAATGATCCAAGGTTTAGTAGCATAGAACGCAGGGTAAAACAATCGGACCAGCCATAGCATAAAAGTCCTGGCCACAGAAGTGGAATCTGGTTCTTCTGAAGTGGTTGATCTTAAAAGGGAAAAGAGGAGGAAAAAACAAAAACGGAAAGAATTAGAATGTTTTCCTGTAGAACAGGTGAATCATCCATTTCCAAGTAAGCTGCAAGGAAAGCTATACTGAACAAAATATTTGCTAACTGGCCCCCTCCTCCACCCTAGTACCACACCCCTTTCCAACCACCACCCCCGACCCTCTGTCCAGATCTTTACTTTGCCTTGTTAAGACTTTAAATATTCTGCTCCATGATGTAATGCATCATTATATAAGATCTCTTTCTGTTTATCGTTTGATTTTCCATACTGAAACAGTTATGGCTTAAAATAGTAAATAGTTAAAAAAAATAAAACAAAAAAGCAGCACTCACAAAAAGCAAAAAATAAAACAGTCTTTAGATATAAGTCCATGCTTTTCGTTAAAACTGAATATGGCTTTACAATTTTTGACCATAGCATTCAACCAATTATTAGAATGAAAAATCTCACCCCTCCATAAATATGACATTAACATAATTATACCACCCCCATCACGGAGACCCATCCTCCTTAGGGAATACATCTGATGCTCCAAAGATGGAAATCAGTCAGATTCTAGTTGCTCTCCAACGTACCTTTGCTTCTCACTGACTGACTGGCTTTTACCCTCCACGCACTCACACGCCACCCCCTCCCCTCGGCTAGACACGGATGCCCGAGCGAGCACGCGCGCGCACAGGCATACAGACACCCAGCGAGAGGCGAGGCAAAGCATCTGATGCTGACTCAGAGCGCTTCTGTGTGCAGGGGGTGGCAGCGGCTGGTATTTTCACTGCGCTCATCATTAACATTAACTCACAGTCTAGCATCCACCCTCTCCCAGACCTGCGGGACTGCAGTATTTGCATGACGCTGTCACTCTAGCCTTTGCAGGTCAGGTGATAGAAGAAAAAAAAAAAGAAAGAAGGAAAAGGAGTGAAAAGGAAAAGCCCCCAAAGCCTTCATTTCTTCCAGGGTCTCCTTATTTTTCCACCTTTCTACTTCCTCTGTGGCTATGTCTCAGTTGTTTGACATCTTTCCGGAAGAAGCTGTCTTGTGCTTCAGTGAGCCAGTAGTCAGTTGGTCCTCCCCTCCCCTCAAACTTGGATACCCACCCCTTCCCCCCCCCCGATCAATAACACAGATATCCAAATACAGTTGTGGAAACAGGCTCCGACACAGTCTCACCCTGGGTTCACTACCTCAAGAAGCAGGCAGCCAGGCTCACACGTGATAGAAAAATAATGCCAGCAATTCTTTAGCAGTCCTAGACTTTATTCTATGCCTTCATTCCCCCCCATCCTCCCCCTCCCCGGCTGATGAAAGAGCAAAAAGAGCCTTTGCACTTCTACATGAAGCCCCCAAGCAGCCCAAGAGACAGATGAGTTAGGTGGATCTGTATAGATCAATCATTTCTATTGAATAACGAAAAGAAAACCTGATTTTAATAAAAATAATTGCTTAATATTTGTATTAGCTGTGCTCTCATTTCACAGGAATTACAAGACCTGCCAGGATCTGAATCATCGATATGACTTAAACTGTGTTGAAATTTTAACTTGCTGGAATGAAATCAACCAACAGGATATTAGTATATTTTTTACTTTTTCGATTTAAGAACTCTTAAAAATAATAATAAATAGCCATGCTGGCGAATATGTGAAAGTCTTTGAGACTAAGAAATGTTTGCAGGCTATAAATATTATAATTAAATATATGTTTATGTAAAACATGGCTTTGTGTACATATGTGAAAACAATCTACTATGTGCATTGTTACAAAAGGGAGTAAAATTTTGGCTGAACACAGTCGTGTTTGTACTACAGTGTTTCATAACATAAAAAGCAGTATATAGGTACATATCCAGTTCCTTTGTTCTTCAACTGTTCCCTTTAATGATAGAATGTGGTAAACTGCCTACCTTTCGTTTCTACACGAGCGGTATTTCTGAATTACTTGCCAGACAGAGCTAGCCATCAGTGACTCTGCAGCATACAAGAAATACATACAAAGGAAAGTACGACAATTCTCAAGCCAACTCCAATGCTGTCTGGTGCTGGAGAAATTTCGGTTTACCGACACAGACAGATCCCAGCATGCACTGCAGCACTGCAGGACCAACTAAGGTAGCAGTTGGCAACAGAACTGTGGCAACAAACGTGAAGGACAATCATTTGCAGAGGTTCCAAAGAAAACATCACACAACCCATAAAGAGAAAGAAGCACCTGCAGTACGCTACGTATCTCTATCATCAGCTCCTACAGGCTCCTGATTTGAAAGAGAAAGGAAAGAAAAGGAAAAACTCAAGGGCAAAAACAAAAAACCACAAATAAATAAAGAAGTGGGCATCTGGAGGAAGCATGGTATTAAGTACACACTCTCACTGGAGAGAGAAAGGGAGGAAGGAAAAGAATACGAGGTGGAGGAAGAAAAGAAAACGAAGAAAATAGGAAGAGGGAGGGGAAAGGTGGAGAAGGGGAAGAAAGGGACTGAGAGGAAAGAGCAAAGAATCACTGAGCCCTGAAGCAACAAATGAAATATGAAATTAGATTTCAGAAACCAAAGATTCCAGAATAGTGTTCAAGCTTAGAGTTTAATGAAAAACTGTTACAGAAATTAATGCATGCACAGCATAGCTTAAAATACTTATTGTTGGTAACAGTGAGAAGCCTGCTGACTTCATCCTTCCTGTTCTACGTGTGTGTATTAAACTGGTCATCTCTTAAAGTCTCTTTGCTCAGAGCCATCTTTTTTTTTCTTTCTCTCTCCAGCATCATCAGTGTCCTTTATGCTATTTTTTTTTCTAGACAGTTGCCCACAACACTCTGGATATATTAATGTTGTGACCTCGCTATGGCTATCAGACATAAAATGTCGACTGTTTTAATAATTGAACATGTGCTTACAGCAAACTGCCTACTGATATCTTAGCTCTGTGGACTGCCTGCATAAGCACCTCACTCCCAGCTCTGCGAATCAGAAACAACAGATGCAAATACAACTTTCTTTTTCCTATTCCATGCTATCTCTGTTTATTACATACAGAGACAGACACACGCATAACTTTATAGAAGGCATAAAAACATTAACCAAGCAAGTTAGAAAATCAAGAATAAAGGTTTGAAGAAAAATAATAATTATAAATGTCCAGGCATTTAAAATATTTATATCCAGACAGGGGTGAGCCAGTTTCAAGTGCCCAGGCTTCTGTCAAGACCATCGCTGGGCCAATGGAAATCCAGACTTGGTTAAATCAATATTTATTTGAAAGAAGATGTAATCAATCAGTTCAACTATGTCTGTCATAGACATGGGTTTAAGGTCTCTTCTTATTCTAAACTTCCATTCATCAATACTAAAACATCCCTAAATGAGACTCTGACTATGGCTAAACTTTTTACAAAGTAAATTTTTCAGTCTGTTTTATATTTAATTTGAGCGAGCAATTGCAAGTATGGTCTTCCGAGATCAATTATTTTTATATGTTATTCGAGTTTTGTTCCGTTAACTTAAAAAATAACTAAGATAGATCTGGATGTATATCAAATGATGTATTAAGTTAAAGGAAGCAATGACTGCTCTGAAATACTTTAATACAACCTGCCTTCTACCTTACTACTAAGGCAAGGGATCTTTTCTCAGAGAGGCCATTTGAACTCATTGTTATTATGGGAATTGTATTTAAGAACATTGACGAGGTTTAGGATAAGGAAGATGGAGGACAAAAAATGATCTACAGTTCTAACTTTGACTCAAAATTCATGGATGTGCAGAATATATTGTTTTTTTATTACCTGCATATTTTCTTTGCTTTATTTAACCTACACTTTCCAATAAGGTGCGACCAGCCACATGTAGTTATGAAACTTAAAATTAACTAAGGTAAAAATTCAGTTCCTCTGTTTCCCTAGCCATATTTCAAATGTATAACAGCACATGTAGCTGGTGGTTACCATTTTGGACAACACAGCTATAAAACATTTCCAACCTTGCAGAAAGCTTTATTGGACAGTGCTAACTTAAACTGTCCTTGTGAAAGTTTATAGCATAACTGGTCACTGTATCGCAATACTTTCATTCCAGTCTATTTTAAGAGGATGCATTTATATTGATTTATTTGAAGATCTAAAATATGAGAATTCCATTTGACTAAAGAGCATCTAATACTTTTATTTACTAATAGTTTTGAAATATGTAAGATTACTTAAGGGGAAGTGTTGTACAGAAATGAACTTTAAGGTAGTTGATAACAAAACCATCAGAAGACACAAAAACATACTCAAACTAAAGTCTCCGAATAAATCTGACAGATGCTTATTTGTCTAACCTTTCCAGAAACGAGAGTCATGCTCTTTTTGGTGTCAAACAACCCATGTTACAAATTTCTATTTTCAAAAAAGAAGGGCTGTAATAGTAGTGTGAGTAGCAAAAATACAGAGAAAAAGCAATTTTAAAAAATCCTATTCATATAAGCAAAAAATTGCAGTTAAGAGCAACAACAAGTATGGTTATACCATTTCCTTCCTTTTTTTAAAAGAGAAAAGAATAATTAAAGGGCAGGGGAGACAAGAATCAGATGCCAGTGAACTAGGATGACCTGGTTGGGAATTTTCTATTAAAGAAAAACAGGTGTGTGTGTGTGTGTGTGTGTGTGTGTGTGTGTGTGTGTGTAGACATTGTTAAGATAATTTTGAGTTACCAATCAGATTCTGGAACTAATTATCTTAAGCAAAATGAAAATAAAGTAAGACATAAGTGTATATGAGTTTTTACTTTAAAAATTTCATGGTGAATGATGCAGCTGGTTTTCAACAAGAAAAAACCTGACATCTTTTCTTCTAGTATTTTAGTATTTGGACTAGGGGATGATTCAGTGTTTAACTCAGACACTTTTGGATTGTAATGCAAAATGCTTATTCGTCAACCTAAAATTACTTTTTTCTTACTCTTTTGATATATAAGTGCAGAGCATCACAACTAACATGGAAAAATAATCACACAGATTTCTCTTCCTTTCAAGGATGACCCTTCAGACCCTGCCATGTGAAATCTAATGTTCATTCTTCTATTTAGAAAATGTGTATGATTGTAACACTCTATACCAATCTCTCTCTCTTTCTCCCACCCTCCCCCCATTTTCCTCTCCCCTTCTCCTCCCCCCTGCTTTCCCCAAGTGTGTAACCCACTTGCCAATCCAGTCTGTCATCAATATCCACAAGGGGGCCACATTCAAAGCCACACCAGAGAGATGAGAGAAGGAGAGCAAGTCTGAGATAGGGGTAATTAGAGCAAGAACATGAACTTGAGGGAGGTCTTGAGGGGGAAGTGCCAATGACAGTGACTGTTGTACAGCCACATACATGAACAAATAGTCTTGAGGATGCTGGTGGAGTGTTTCCCTTTCAGGAAAAAGGTAGGGTATAATAATGAGGGGCAATTTGGAGACCATGGAAAAAAATTATGCCGTATCAAATTATCTTGCAATCCAGAAGAGTATTTGTCAATAGTTAGCAGGCTTATACATTCTAACAATAAAGGAATGTTTCTGCTCTGTAGATGTGCTTCCTAACAGATGAGAGAGTGAAAAATTAATCTTCATTTTTTAACATGGGACATTAGGTGGAAATGATCAAGTGACTTCAGAATTACTGTCATATTTAGAGCTTGACTACTATGGCAAAGGAGCCATAATAACTTATGTTTTAGCTAACACACTATGGAAGAGTACAGGTATCCCTCAGTATCTGTGGTTTCAGAACCCCCGGGGATACCAAAATCCTTATATAAGGAACTGTTAAGCCCCTTATATAAAATGGTGTAGTATTTACATATAACCAACATGCATCTTCCCATATGCTTTAAGTCATATTTAGATTACTTATAATACCTAATACAATGTAAATGCTATGTAAATAGTTGCCACCATGCAGCAAATTCAAGTTTTGCTTTTTGGAAACTTTTGGGATTTTGGGAGAGGGGCGTGGAATATTTTTGATCTGTGGTTGGCTGAATTTGTGGATTTAGGACCCATGGATTCAGAGGGCCAACTGTACTATTTTCTTTATGTTCTATATACAACACTTTCAAACGAAGTTGGAAGGGAAGTAATCTAGGAGTCAGGTAACTGGTTCAAATGCCAATTTGGTAAATAATAAAATTTATGGTCTAGGATAAGTCATTTAACTCTTGGAACCTTAGTTCTCTTATCTTTAAAATTAGGAGAGATGACTCAGTTGATCACCAAGACCTAATTCAGCTCTAAAATTTTGTGCAATGAAAGGGAGTAAAACTGGAAACACGTGTTGGTCATTACTACCTACTATTT
This sequence comes from Physeter macrocephalus, assembly GCF_002837175.3. NCBI lineage: Eukaryota > Metazoa > Chordata > Mammalia > Artiodactyla > Physeteridae > Physeter > Physeter macrocephalus. Next base: position 134,247,607 of record NC_041214.2, on the reverse strand, counting down.
AGATGTTTGTATGCATAATTGCATCATTTAATAGTTATAGTACTGTCCAGTAGCATTTATCTCCAGAAAGACTAATGATAAGTCCTCTTCATATGTCCCTGTGATATCTCACCTAATAATTAAATCTCAAAAAATGTAACCTTTCATCTTAGCTGCAGAATATGGTAATATTAAAATGTTATATTATATATTTTATGTGGATTACCCTATTTACATTTAAATTTTCATTGATTTGAAACAATATATAAAATATTTTTATTTTAGATGTAGGGAGGTAGTAATTTTCTAAGTCTTAGAAAAATATATATACACTGTTATGGCACATGCACTAAGGAGATGAATTCACAGTCTCCTTGGACAACTTATTGATAAAAATTAGCCTACACGGATTTAAACGAATCTAGGATTAATTGATTGAATAGACATATTTTAGATTTTAAAAGGCATTTAAAATTCAGGCTAAAATATGTCAGTTTATAAAACTACTTAGGTGGGTTCTAGAAACCTGAGGGAAAAAAATGATATCAGAAAATCAGGTGAATCATAGGTTTAAAAATCTCTATCATCTATCAAAAACTTTAAAAATGCCTTTTTTGATTTTTAAAAAAATACTCATTTTGAATGTTGCCTAACTTAGGTGAGGTAAAGTTATTAATGGATAGTTATTATTCTGATTGCTCATAATCACTTTTATTCTAGATTTTGAGTTTTCTTCAAAATGAAAAAATATGCTAATTTTGTAAGCTTTTTAACACAAGGAAAAGATAATACTTTATCCATTGATCATGATAGGTAGGAATGGAACACAAATGATAGGGTAAGTTATCTTAAATAAAATATTCTCTCTTTATAAATACTTTTATTTCATTTCCTGATTTTTTCTGTTCATTTTGAAACAATATCACACAATCATACATATTGTTTTTTAAGATTTAATTTTCACTTTGCTGTCTCCATGCTAAGTGATGGAGATTGTTTCCTGATTAATACACTTTTAGAAGTATAAGTACTATGAGACAAGTTTTAACTTTTCAAAATATATTCTTTCATGAAGAATGCCACTACAGCATACTCTTGGACCTTATTACATAGGTTTTCAATGTATGTTGAAGAAGCTACCATTACATGGGAGGAGGGGAAAATACTTAAAGCATTGTAAAAATCATTTAAATATTTCTGAACTGTGAAGGTTCAAGTGTATCCTGCATTCTCATGCTTTGTTCCATCCTTTCCAAGCAATTGCACTGACTGGTTAAGGGTTAGAGGGTATACTTCCATTGATCAGAAAAATAGCCTGACACAGCAAAACTGTCTGCTAATTCAAGACAGATCAATCTCACCTTTGTTTCCTTTTGGTTACATTACGGTTATTCATTCTGCATCACTTAAATTCCATAATACATATCTCAGTCTAAGAAAGGAAATGGTTAAAGAATAATCTTGGTAAAAAATGATATGTTCCTGGGTACTCCCCACACTGAATTGCTATTGAACTTGGTGGACATTATAACACCTGATCAAGTGCTTGGCCTCATTTTCAAGTTCACTCGAGAATTCTGTCCCTTTTAAGGATTTTATAAAAACCTTAGGAAGAAAACCTACCTTGGAATACAATTAAAAAAAAAAAACTTCATACAATCTTATATTAGTATGTTAATTCTCTTGGGAAGGTAACAATCTCCAAGAGGTACTAGCATTTTGACTTTTACTAACCTGAAAAGTTACATGCTGCTTAATACGGTTCCTACGCTTATCTGTAATCTTTACTTAGATAACAACAAAAATAGTCACATATTCAAACCCCTCATAGCCTAAGTGGCCCAGAGACATGTCAATTTTTTGCAGTAATGCTTGATTATATTTCTTTATTTACTACTTTAATTTTCTCTTATGTGCCATGAGACATAACCCATTAAAGAAAAAGGTTAAATTAGAATTTATGTTTGGATACTTTGCTATTATAAAGCTTTGAATTTAAGAGAAACGTATTTTAATTCGTATGCCTGACAAAGACATGTTTTAAAGCACACACTAAAAGGAAACAGCTTTTCAATTACTAAATGCAGTGCTCAGTAGGACAGAAAACTTACTGCTTCTCTTAAATGCTAGACCTTTAAAACATTTGCTGGATGACAGCATTATACAAAAAAAAAAAGTTTCCTTAGCAAAGAATTAAAGCTGAATATGCAACATTTCTTAAGAGCATTGAATAAGTCTATTTGTCCAGCTTACTTTGCAAAGACTGCGTAGAAAACAGCACCATAAACACTTTCAGTCCCCACACAAGGGCTAAACAAAGAGTCCTCTTTCTAGCCATCTAATCGGGTAATTTATTTTTTCAACCATCACATAAATCGAAACACAGCTGTAACCAATGACTTGCAGATCCAGTTCCCAGCCAGCTGGAATCAGTTCTGCTGAAACAGCAAGATTTTTACATTGTTCACTTCTGTACATCTGGAGAAATCATTGAAGTTCAAAGGTGACCAGAAAAGCTCTTTAAATAAATTCAACCGACAGTGAAGATTTGTCGAAGGATCTACAAACTCAACATTCACTTTTACAAAATGTTCATTTCATGAAATTAATGCTTATAAAGGCTGTTTGCATCCTCATCAGTATAGACTTTATGAGTTACTAATTGAATTAAGAACTTAAATACCTGTTTCTTTCAAACAACTTGCTTCCAAACTTTTTCCTAGGAGTTGTAGCTACTAAAAGATGGTCACATTAAAACACTATGTTACATGCAGAGACATAGGCCATAAGAAACTGTAACAAAACCAGATACCAGAAATGTACCTACTCATATCTCAAATTTAATCATGTTTAGCTAATATAATCCTCTATTTAGATAAAATGAAGGAGAAATACTACCCTAAAGAAAGCAGAGCTGGAATATTTCCAGCAAGCTAGGTAGGCAAATCCTCAAGGAACCAGCGTCCTGGGAGAAACAAATGTGGATTAGGAATGTTCCACATGCAGTACTGCAGGGAGGTGATTCTGGCACTAGAAGAAGAGAAATCCAAGAACAGCAGCCACTTAGCTCTACCCTGGAAGCATATAACTGCACATAGGGTAAAAGTTAGGATTCCCTGAAAAACAAAATCTGATGCAGCCAATCCTTGCGGTAAAGAGCCTTCCATGAAAGTTTGATAAATTTAAAGCAAATAAAAACCCAGAAGAGTAACTGTAGCCTTGACATTTAAATTATGTACAATATATTGATTCAAATGCATCATTTTCTTCATTAAAGCCATAAAAAAGATATTCTTGGGAAAATGAATATGTCTGGCAAGCTTCTCAAGCCAGTTTTTGTTGTGTTAAAAAAACATAAACATGGGACTTCCCTGGTGGCGCAGTGGTTAAGAATTTGCCTGCTGATGCAGGCGACACAGGTTCATGCCCTGGTCCGGGAGGATCCCACATGCCCCGGAGCAGCTAAGCCCGTGTGCCACAACTACTGAGCCTGCGCTCTAGAGCCCGTGAGCCACAACTACTGAGCCCATGAGCCCACAACTACAGAGGCTGCGTGCCACAACTACTGAAGCCCGTGTGTCTAGAGTCCGTGCTCCGCAACAAGAGAAGCCACCGCAATGAGAAGCCCGCGCACTGCAACAAAGAGTAGCCCCCGCTCGCCACAACTAGAGAAAGTCTGCTTGCAGCAATGAAGACCCAAAGCAGCCAAAAGCAAAACAAAACAAAACAAAAATCACAAATATACTTTATTTTCTTTTCTTAGTTAATATACTGGTAAACATGTTATTTTCATTATTTAGCCATCTTATTCAAATGTGTGGCTATTTCAATTACACTTGATCAATAATCAGTAACTTCTTTATGAGTTGTACCTCTAACTAAAAAGAGTGGAAAAAAAAATAGTGATAAGGTATACTTTCCCTACTGAATGACAGATGGTGCTCACATAGTAAGAAGCAATTTCCCACTAGACAGTGAATTCACATAAAGGTGTTTTAAGTTCATTCACATGGTAAACATGTGACTGATTTTTATGTATCATTCACTGTATACACAGGCTATGGAAAAATATTCAAAAGGGTTGGAAATGTGATTTGACATATAATGAAATACTCAGTGTCCTGAGGATTACCTTTAAGAATTTCAGGGCAATAGAAAATTGCACCCAACCAAAAGGCTCTTGTCTATCGCTGGTTATTAACTGGCTGTGGGATCTAGAGGAAACACATACTCTCTTTAGGTCCCCTGTAGAATCAGGATCTAATGTCCTTTCCAGATCAAATTTCCACAGTTTTGTAGATAATTTCAAAAATCCCAATATATCAATATATCTGTTTATCCTATTGCTCCTGAAATGTAAAATCCCCAATTTTCTTTTTTAGTTTCATCACTTTGGGGTTGAACACCACTAAAAATCAATCTATCCTTTTTCAAATATGAACCAACCGATCCAGAAATCTACTAGATAATGTTTTTGGTAAGCACAGGGAAAGTTAACTTGATAGGAAAAACTCTTGAATGGACACAGCTTAATTTTATGAATATGACATTTAAAATTAAGCAGCCAGTTAAATTTCTCATTGTTTTAAAATAGAACTAAAATTAGGCAACTCCCTCACTGTTCTCTACTGCAATATTAAAATATGCTTCATAAGGAAATCTACATGACTAAAGTTTTCAGTGCTTTTTTTTTTTTTTTTTGTAGTATGCGGGCCTCCCTCTGCTGTGGCCTCTCCCATTGCGGAGGACAGGCTCCGGACGCGCAGGCTCAGCGGCCATGGCTCACGGGCCCAGCCGCTCCGCGGCGCTCACGGGCCCAGCCGCTCCGCGGCATGTGGGATCCTCCCAGACCGGGGCGCGAACCCGGCTCCCCTGCATCGGCAGGCGGACGCGCAACCGCTGCGCCACCAGGGAAGCCCTTCAGTGCTATTTATAAACATTTTTGTAACTTGAATTCACATGTATTCCAGAATCCTGTGACCCTGTGATGCCTATATATTTATTCACATGTGTAATACTTTAAAGACATCTGTAACATATGACATATTTACATATATACACATATTTTATATAAATGAACATTTATTATGTTTGTGAAAAATAAAAATATCCAGGAATCTTCATAATCTACCATAGAAAATCACCTGTACCAATAGCATGACAAACTGTTCCACAAATATTTTTTCATAACAAACAAACAAAATAGACTTCCCATGACAATTACAGCTGAGAGGAAAAAAGAAGGGGTGGGTTCTTATTAAAAATATTTTATTTTAGGTGTTCTCTAACTGGTAATATCTTAGAATATGCCCAGCTAACAACTAAATTTAATAAATAATGAATTATTCAACGCCGTGAGGATTATCTTTAAGAATTAGAAGGTAATAGAAAGCAATTAATTCCTTACTAAAACTTTGTATTATCAAAGTTTGATTTAACTTTTTACTCATTTTCTTTTCTCACAATTTCTTTGGCCTTTTAGTTATAAAATAAATTCTTAATATGTGATCCATGCAACACAGGCTATGAAAACTTTATAGAAAAATGCCCTATCTGTGTCACTCTGAGCTACTGAACTCTACAAATGTGTGCCAGTCCTAATTCATCCTCAAGAACTAAGAATGGATTTCTCATCTAGTTTTGAGCTGGTACACTAAGGGAAATGGTCTCAGAAAGGCAAATATTTCATGTCTATTTGTGATTTTTGCTCTTACTATGCTAAAGGATTATTTCACTGTTAATATTAGCTTGACTCTTTTTAAGCACTAGCAAGACATGGTATTTCATCAATATTCCAAATCCTTTGTTAAGCATATTACATATAAATTTGTGTGGTAATAATAGTTTTAATTTTGAGGGGTTAGGTGTTGCATCACAACATAAATTTTAAAAGTACGTACTCAAATATAATTACCATTAAACTAGCTTAAGGATTATATTTGTTATTTAATAAAGGCTTTTAAATCCTAATAATTAATTTTTAATATCAAAGCAGCATTTATATTTACTAGCTGTTTGCTTACATGTATATTTTGTTTATAGTGGTGGTATACAAGTATCATTCAGTCTCCATGGGGAAATAGTAGAATATTACAAAGTTAAAAGTGGTTTGGAACTTGGCAAGGTAGAAAGTAATAAAAATACATATTCAGGATAGAGTGAAAAGTCCTGTTTTGTTGCATAACGATGAACATGAGGAGAATGCAGGGGCAGAGTGTGAGGCTGGGGTGAAACAGAGAAAGGGCTCACAAGACAAGATTCTTAACACATATTCTAGAGACTTCCTAAATCAAATAATACTTACAAGTTAGGATTGCACATGAACTAGTTTGTCTTTTCTATTTGAAGAAAAATAAGTAATACTTAAATGATTCCTTCTCTATTTCTGATAAAAGAGAACTGGATCTTGTATTGACTTGAAAAATACTGATGGATTTATCTTTAAAGTTTAAGTTCACTACTGCATATGATCAAGAATAAAGATTTTTGAAAGTCTACTCTGACCTTGATAGTTTTAAATTTTGACGGGTTTTCTTTGTCAAACTATGGCAAGTCCAGTCACTTCTTTAGCCAGGGTTGGGTCATTCAATATGAAACACTGACAGAAAGTAATAGGATATTTAAAAGTCATAAGATTATAATCAGGCATTTTGATTCTTTGATTGGATTATCAGATATACTGACTCCTTGTCAGAAAGTGGGTATCGTGAACCATTTTAGAATGTTTTATCCAAGGGTTTAGCCAAATTCTCTAGGTCAGGAAGGAATAGGCTATTAATTTGGGCATAAATTCTTTGGAAAAGAAAAAACCTACATGTGTATAGAATGTATACATATACACATATATATTTTATATATGTATCAGATTTTGGAATTTAATTGATCTTTTCAGTCACTCAGAGAGCAATGTTCTGTAAAAATGGTTCCTAGATTTGTAAAGATATGAATAAATCAAAAATCTACAATGGTAGCTTTTATGTTTTGAGATTTAATCGATATTACCTATCAATGGATGAAGTTATAGACCAGGTAGCTAAAAAAAATTATTTTAATTCGGCTGAAATTAAGAACTCTTTCAAGATGAGCTGACATTCATGTCAGGGTCAAGGTTTTTGGCTTTTTCTTTCCCCCAATTTCACCACCCTTGTAGTAAATCAGTTTTAAAGACCTAAAATTTCTTTCTTTCCAAAGAAACAATTATAAAACATGTTTGAAATCTCAAGTCTATTTTCTTTCCAGAGGATTTACAAGTTTTCCAAATATACCATGTTAATGAATGCATTTATCTTTCCATACTTCTAAGCAGTAAAAAATTCCCACAATATTATAGGCACGGTTGTAAGCAAGCCAGGGATAGAGTTTGTGGATTACATAGAGGCTACGACCATGAATTAGCCTAGACAGAAAGAGTATTATACCCATGTAACTTGTACCAATAATTCTTATATCTGTGTAATTAACTAAAATTAGAGTGGAAAAGAGTGATTTGGGGTCAGGTATTCCAATACTTTTTGCCTTTACAGGACCAATCTCATATAAATGAAAATTTCATATGTAAAAATTAGAAAATCACACTCAAATGGGTACTTCAAATGGCACTTACCCATCAAGAAGGGTTACACAAGGTTATTTCTAGAGCTTCAGTCAGTCTTGAATTTGACATATAGTTTGTGACCGCTCACTGTGTACAAGAGACCAAGTTGCTAAAAAAATTAATAACATGTGGGAAAAAATGGTCTCTGTCCTAAAACAGCCTAGTATGTAGTGGAAGTGTCAGACACAAACAAAATTATAATGCAGGGAAAATGGGAAGCATGCTGTTTTAAAGAAACTGTGTAAGAACACAGGGGAGAGAGACTAGCCAACAACTCCACTTGAGTTGAGCCTTGAAGGATGAGAAGAACTGTTAGAGGAGGCAAAGTCAGAGAGAAAAGACTTCGGGTCTGAGGGCAGAGAAAGAGGTAAGGCTTAAAGGGGGGCAATTCATACAACATTTGGGAAACGACCAGGTGAGAGAGGTACAACTGGCTTATGCAAGGAATGTTATTAGGAAAAATGGCCAAGCAGTTGAATTGGAGCACAGTTACAGAGGGTCTTTAATGTTATACTGAAAATAAGTTAGTCAAAATGAACAATTAAAATCTTTTTGAGTAGGGTTTTTTTTTTTTTATTAGTATAATGACCCACCAACAATAACACCAATAATTACCATTTATTCAACACCTAATTCCTATCTAGTCCGGTGCTGGTATAGATCATGCCATTTTATTTTATCATCACAATGACTCCATGAGGTAAGTGATATCCTTATTTGCAATTTGTTGACAGGGAATCTGAGGTTCAAAGAAAGTAAAGTAATGTACCCAATATCAAACCACTAGGAAATGGCTAGAATTTGATCCTGGCTTATCTAATTCTGAAGTTCATCTCTCTCTTAAGTGTATTGTCACCGCACCAACTCAACATTAAACTGCCCTCTCTGAGAGTAGACTTTTGAATTTGGATCTCACTACCCAACAAAATAGGCAGTCTCCATCATGTAAGGAAGAACTTCTAGGCACTGAGATTCTAGAAGTCCCTTTGTATTCTGAGAATTTTGGAAGTGGCCGAAGGATTCAAACATAGGTCTGTTCAATCCCAAAGCTCGTGCTCTTCCCTTAATCGCATGTTACTATTTGTCGAATTAATAATTTAAGTAGCTGTATAAAATTTCATTCCAGGAAAGTACCATAGTGTGTTTAACTGTTTCCCAATTGCTGAGAATCTCTGGGGTTCCAATTGGGGATGTTACAAAAAGTGTTGAAATCAATACTTTTCTCCATGTGTCTTGTTCCCTATTGAATTTCTTCCTTTGTGTAACATTGCAGAAGTGGGAAAGTTATAATGATTTAAAACAGCTGAGTAACTTGGGCATAACTGAATAATTGGTGGCCTAGAGATTTTTTTTCCATTTTTGTTTGAATTTTACAACATATCAAACATAGAACTGTAATATCTAATATGATTTCTTGAAAGCCTTTGCTTGTAAGTTTCATTCATTTTTTCCATTGGTTCATTACCCAACTATTTTGTTGCTCATCTATTTCTGACCTGACTACACATTAGTTAGCTAAAAAAATCAGCTAAATTTAAGACTTTTCTTTATTTAGTAGACTTTGAGAATAGCCACTGAATACTTTAATGTTCAAAGGACATATCAACAAAATATTCTATTTTCTCTCATGTGGTATTTTCAAGTTACATGATAAAAGAGTATTTAGCAATACACCATTATGTCTATTCCAAGGAATAAAGTCAGTTTGTAGAATATCAAAGTTTGTACCAAATCTCCCATGAGGATTTTATCTAAACAAGAAATCTATCAGTTTGGAGACTTTTATTTGTGTTTCTATTTCATTCACATTTCTAACATTTTTAACCTTCTGAAAATAAGCACTTAAATCACAGAAAAGCTAACTGTATCATAGGACAAGTGTTTTTGAGAGGTCTAAATTAATTTTGAAAGCTCATACCACTTCTAATTTGAAAATTTAATATATGAAAGAAATGCAGATGAAAAAATACACTGAAACTTAGAAAATGAGTTCTAATTTTCTCTGCCACGTTCATTGTGCAACTACAGACAGGCTATTTAACACTTCAAGGTTTTGGTTGCCTCATTTGAAAAAGCATCAAGCTACCACATTGGATTGGAATGTTAATTTCACAACTTTAAGCCCACTTTAAACAAAAAGTGCCATATAAATGCAAAATAACATGTCCATGTAACAGCTTGATTTGAGGTTATTTTACCTGCTACTTTAAAATCAAATTTTGTTAAATAAAACAAACAAACAAAAAAATTCCCAATTCATTTCTATGTTTAAACTTGGCTTGATGCACCTGGAACATGGTGACAAAGTTGCTGGGTTTTAAAGATGTGAAGCAGAGCAAAGAGTAAAGGGAAAAGTCTAAACATTTCCCTTTAACTGAGGTACATAAGGTCTAGTAGGGTAAAAAGAGATAGTAACAACTAGTGGACTTTTCAGGGTCTGAGGGCACTGTTATTCTAAGAGGAAGAATCAGATAAATAAAATTTCCAAATTGTAATAATGCTATCTCAATTCACAAGTCCCTTCCAAAAGTTTGATTTACAAAACCAATTAAAAATATGAAAGGCACTTCAGACTCCTTTGAATAGATGACCTTATAATAATTTTGAAAATAACAACTTGCACATAGACCCTAAAAACACATCTACTTCTAATGAGGAGGAAAAGGAGGTAAGTGAACAAGTCAGGGAAAGGTAATACGCAGAGATTCTTTTCCTGGTTTCTTCCACGAACCCTGATCTTTCTGTCTGAAGAGCGGTAGCAGTGAGGGACTTTCTCAGTAGGGTAGGAGAGGATCCATTGGGTGGATTCTCAAATAATCCCAACCAGTTTTAAAGGAAGCTGACTTGTGACTGCAATAATTTATCCCAACTTCAGAGAGCCAACTTTTTATAACTGTAAAGTGAGTAGTAGTACTTGCCCATATACCCTGGATAATTTTTAAAGTGTCTTCTCCCTTTTATTCATTATTTAGAAAAAAAAATCAATAGTGTGGGGAAATAGAAGGTAAATTTCTACTCTGACTACTCTTCATCTCCTGTTCAGATAGACTTGAGGTTATTTGGAAAAATTTTTATCGCTATTCCAGACAACACTCCTACATACATCTCTGTTAACTAAAAGAAAATTTCAAATATATATATACATACATATATACATATATATATATGTCATACTGTTTAGAAGTGAAAGTATTTCACTAAGGGTTATTTCTTAAAGAGAAGAAAAACACTTTGGGTATTGCATGAATTAGAAGAATACATTACAACAACAAAGGAACAGCAGCAGTAAAACAAAGCCGAGCTTGTTTAATAAAAAATGCTTATTCATTCATTCACTCTTTACAGTCAAAACTCTTTTCACAAAAAGGCTATCTTGGGGCTTCCCTGGTGGCGCAGTAGTTGGGAATCTGCCTGCCAATGCAGGGGACGCGGGTTCGAGCCCTGGTCCGGGAAAATCCCACATGCCGTGGAGCAATTAAGCCCGTGCACCACAACTACTGAGCCTGCGCTCTGGAGCCCGTGAGCCACAACTACTGAGCCCGCGCGCTTAGAGCCTGTGCTCCCCAACAAGAGAAGCCACCACAATGAGAAGCCCACACACAACGAAGAGTAGCCCCCACTGGCCGCAACTAGAGAAAGTCTGCACACAGCAACGAAGATCCAACACAGCCAAAAAAAAAAAAAAAAAAGTCTATCTTGAACAAATCAGAGAGGTAGACGTTCTAACCAAAGAGGTATTTGACCTTCCAAATTTTCTGGACAGCTACCTAAGCTGTTGCCTCCAATTCTTCAGGATCCAGGTACTTTAGAGTTTTTACACACCTCAGACATGTCTGGAATTTTGGGTTTCTTTCTTCAGAATGGTTTGCCCTACCTTGAAAAACACTGAGTTAAGGATTTAAAGAAACCCTGTAAAATTTTCCTTGAGGTTAAGTACAGAATGTGTTAGATACTATTTTTAAAAATATGAAGACAGTAAAGAAAAGTTATAGAACGGCCTGTTCTTCAGGAGAAATAACAATGATACATTAAAAAAAAAGATGAAATTACTAAGGTCTTCAAAATTGAACAACATGAGGTTCAAACATGTTTCTTTCACATTCCTTTCACATTCCAGTTTATATCTTCTTGGGATTTACTGAACAATCTCCATATCACCTGTTACTCATCCATTGGGCAGATGCATTGAGAAACGTGAAACCTCTGCCTTCTAGTGTGTATTGCCAACCACTAATGCAGCCACGTGATAACAGAAATCCTACTCTTGACCAGCTGAGTGTACCTCTATTTCTACCTACGTGCAGGATGCTTTTTTGCTGCCATTTCTATAATTTCCGTTGGCTTTTAATCAAACTTCCAACTGGTTCATTCACCAGACCTGGTGATTTTGTGACTGCCTCTTTTTCCTTTGAAACTTTAGCAATGACTTTTAGAAAATACTTTATTAATTTTACCCATTTGTCTTCATTTGAAGTGTAGATGGTTGTAGTTTAGCACCTGTTTTGTAAACCAATGTTGATACTATTTATTACAGCAATTAAAAAAATATGCTTGACCTTGTTTTCAAACAATAATGTATCCCCGCTTCTTTCTACTTATACATGCAAAATTCATCACATGAATTTTCATTGCATTTTCTAGTTGAGACTGGAGCCAAGGAAATCTTTGTCTTCTCCAAGTGCTACAATAACATGCTCTAAGTGAAGATAACTTGAATATGAAAGAAGTAACCAGAGAATTGAATTTCATAAATGTAATAACAGTTTGGGGCTTTAAGTCATACTAACAATGTTTCTGATAATGAAAAACATTTTTATACCTTGAAGTCTGGTTATCAGAGAGCATTGCTTAGTTCTAGTTAAGAGTCTACACCAAGGAGACCACTACCTATTAGGTTTACCTATTATTTAAAATTATTTTCAGAAAAATTATTAGGAAAGAACATACTGGCTTTAAAATTTCTATTGAAGAATGGATCTTATATGATTTAGGTAATATGTACATATTGTATTTTTACACATAAGGGAATATAATAAGGCTAATATTATGTGTCTCTCCTCCATTGAAAATAACAAGTGGAAAATAATGCTAGCAGTGATGAAGGAGGTAATATATGCATCAAGATGAAGGCCAGTTTCCCACAGTTCAAAAAGCATCACCCTAGCTAGCTATTTTGGAACAACCTGTGAATTCAACAGTGTTCTAAGAGCCATCACTTGATGTAGCTTCACTGACCAGATTATCTGCCAAATCCATCCTTGTTTCTCCTGTATGAGACTGGACCAACCTCTGCTACCACCACCTAACAGGCAGCTAAGAGGGGGGTGGGATAATGTTTAGTTGGAATAAATCATGTTGGTAGAACTATACAAGGCTTAAAATCTAAGCTTCAAAGAACTATTTAACCATTTGAACATCATTCTATGAAGCTGAGGCTAATACAAGCAAAGAAAAAGTAATTCAAGGTACAGACACTGGAAAATAAAAATCCATGAAATAGAGTCATTAATAAAACATTCAGGAAATATGCCCTCCCACTAAAAGCCTAATCACCCAACATTGGGGTCTGTATACTTGCTGATGTAATGTGAATTATGGTTGCTCTAAGAAATATTAATACTCCTGAAAAAATGGGGGCAAATCAATTTAAGCCATGCCAAAGATAAGCATTTCTTTTTGTCTTCAGAATATGTATAAATGTATAATAAATAGAACCATTATAATTATTTGAACATCAACCTCTTTGAAGAATAACACATAAAGGTATTCATAGCTATTCAAAATTAAGGTGTTATATTTTATTAAAAATATAAAACTAATGAAAAGTAATGAGCATTAATTAAAAAAAAATAAGAGTAGTACAGACAAAACAAACAATGTGAGAGTAAATCTTTCAGTAGCAAAAGGTAGAAATAAGGTAACATGGGCTATTTCACTTTGAAGACCTATCCTTTCCCTGCAAATAGATAATGGGCGTCAAAATGTTTTTCCAAAACTTCACAATAAACAACATTTTCCCTCAAAACTATGAGTAAAAACATACTGAGTAGGAAACTTTTTATATATGAGTATCCTAACTATGGAATTCAAAGTAAGTATTATATGGTCAAATACAAAGAGTTTATTATGCCATTGGTTTTCTTGTAGTCCTCTCTAACCTCTATTTATAGGACACAACTTAATTCGTTTATCTCATAGTCATTTGGTTTTAGTTCAGCTTTTCAGATTCAAGGGGAAAATGTGTCTGTGATCAGATCTTCCCCACAAGATCCACCAGAAGGAGAATATACACAGGCAACAGTTTTTGAGGCATTAAAAGTAGCAGCCTCAGGATGGATAAACACAGACTATGAACGTTCACACTACATATTGTGCAGCGTTAATTGAAGAATGTTTATTTGGCACAAAAGCCACCCCTTTTTTGTACATTCCATAAGATGGTGGTGTCATGTTTACATGGCTGTGCCACCTTGCAGCAATGCATTCTTCAAAACAATTTTTAAATGCTTTTTAATTTACCTCTCTTCTGAGACTGGATTCATACAGTTAATTGAGTCTATGTTTTGGAACCCTAGGTGCGGACAATGCATTATCAAATATTTAGATACCTTTTACAAGATTGAAAGAGAGGCCTTGCATATAAACTAACCAGTTTCATTGCAGAAGGTTGCCATGCATGCAACATGTGTGAGTCAGCAGCACAAAGGAAATAAGTATAGTAAATTTGATATTTTCTTATGTGGGATACTCACTTTTTTTTAGTTTCTAATAAATATAAAACTTGAAGTCATCCTTTCATCCAGCTGAACATGAAAATTAGCAGAGAGGTTAATCTAGACCAAATATGGGGTCAAAAGTTGCCTATAAATACATAGGGGAGGAATTTTTTCCTATAGGAAAAATATTAGTGAGCAATGTTGAAGATATTATAATTATTTTGTTTAAGGAAAACCTTCTGTTATTGATGATGGTATGGTGTTGATAGCCAGTGAGAAAATAAGAACACCAAAAATGTTAAGGTTTGGTTAAGTGGTCTCAGAGTAAACCCCTTAGAGACTTGAAGATCTGGGAAATCTGAAAAAAATATGGTGATCTTAGAGTAATTTTAATAATTCAAAGTAAAGCTTTATTTTTCAGTGTACATTAAGCTTGATTCAAGGGATAAGGAATGAAATTTGCTGGGTTCAGAAAAAGAACCTTTTTAATTGACCACTTTGCAACATGGATCCATAATTTTCCATTCCTTAGATATTAAAGTTAGTTTTTACAAAAGTTGTCAGTTACTAAGGAAGAGAACAGGGAAAGGTGGATACATTGAATAATTTTAAAAATCTTAATTCTCCCCTTAAAGATTTTGTGGAGGAAAAGAAAAATAATAAATTTGCTTTTTTGACAAATGATATTAGATATTATAAACTCATAGTATTTAACATAGGCAAGAAGCTCAGAATCATCTCAAAAACCCTAGAAACATGATCATCTGTATTTTTTATAAGAACTTTTAAATTAAAATGTTGCCAGTAAGAACCAAAAACAATGACTACGTGGGATCCATACTCAAATTATTTGATGGAAGTAACTAAGATTTAAAAAAAATACGTCTCATGAATTTAGGTTACAAAATATTTAACCAGAGACATCATAGTCTAACAGTGCAGGATACAATTCACTATTGAATGTGACCCTTTCCTGACTAATTATATTTAATATTTTATGCATTTTTCCATAGGCATAACTTTAAGATGAATTTTTATTATATAAAAATGTATATTCATTTTAATGTTCAATTTTGAACATATACGGTAAGTCTTGATGTTATAGTATGGTACTTAGAACACTTAAAATACAGCTTAATCATTGTACTTACTCCCCAGTTTATCTCTCCTATCTATATTACTTTTCAAAAAGCCATCATGTTACACACACGCAAACACACACACACACACACACACACACACACAGGATTTGAAGGTAGAAAATCAAGTAAAAATGGGAAAACAAGATTGTAGGTATGAATAGTAAGGAATAAGTGTTGCCTAGAGTGTCATATAGGGGACATATTAGACTAACAAGCCTCGTTGGTTTCAACACCAAAATGTTATTCACAATTTTGCAGATACATCCTCTCCTAATTATTGATGCCTCTCAACTGACCAACAAAAGTAGATAAATTCTCATTGGAGAGCTTGTACTGTCACTTATTATATTTTCTGTAGACAATTAGTGAAGGCAAGACACTTAAGATCTAATTTATTCTACCTGAGAATGATAAAAATCAAAATGCCAAGAATTTGAAACATACACCCAAAAACCAAGAATTAGTAACATCAGTGTTAGGAAAACACCATGCAGGCAAAATCCAAGGACATGTATTTTCTACTTGGTGGAATGGCATAAAGAAATACAGCTATTTGGAGAAAAGTTCATTTCCAACTTTTGGTCCCATAAAAATAACCTGTCTTATTAACCATTTCTCATATGAAGGGTGGACTAGAATGTATTGTCTTAAAAATCTGAGTCAACTAGAATTAGTATAATATTCACTTTCAATAAAAAATAACATGACAAGCAGTGATAAAAACCATTTTTGAGAATATTTTATAAATATTTACATAAATGATTGGTCTTTTAAAAGCAAGACTGATATATATCCAGGATTTGTTCTGAGATAAAGACACACTTTCATCCTCCTACATCTATAATTTAGAAAAGAGAGGAATTATGGAAAAAAAAAGAATTATGACCTCAAGTTTAATATATGATCATAATGAAAAGTAAATGTTAAATTAAGTTCCCACTAGTATATGAAGATGGAACAGAATTATTTTTCAAAAAAGATAGAAGCATAATACCTATCTGGTGAAAAAGTGATCCAATATGTTTTATGACGTGTTATTGCATAGGCCTATGTAAGAAAAAACGGTATGATTTACAGAGAAATCATACTTAACACAGATAATTACTAGACCTCACTACAATTATCTGGCTATATTACAGTAGAAATTTTAGTTATGTGGGGCTCATTTTTTAATTTTAGACTCTTGCTAAAGTTTTATGAGCACTTTACTAAGAACAATAGGTACTGACAGAAAGTCAAGAAGTGGGAACAAGTCATCACCACATACATGAAATTTAGGTGTCCCTTGAGGGGGATCCATAGGTATCTACATAGCAGTAAAAACCAGTGACATAGTACAATTAATTCACTTTGCTGATTTACTGCTTCTGGTTATCAAGGGTAGAATGAATTTCCTGACAGGCTTGGTTTGTAAACAGCAGTTGGACGGTGTGTGAACACTGGTAAAGGCAGGGTTTTCTGTTTACTGAAGCCATTCACATTACTAAACCACAGGTGGGGTGGCCTTAGTCTACAATGAAACACCTTCTCCTCCATTCTTACACTGGGAAAACATGAGCATTCAGTTGAGGGTGGTCAGATGGCACTTCAACCAAAGAATTATAAAGAGTGACTAAAAGGAAAAAAAAAAAAAAAAATCTAGCAAATTCTAGGTGGGTGCTGCTTTTATCCCTGCAGTCCTTTCCACTCCCTTTACCAGAAACTTTTGGATATACACTTTTCCCCTTTTTGCAATGGGTTTCTTACTGACTTAAAGGGAAAGGGTCACCAGTGTGGAGCAACTTGACAATTCCCGAAAGGCATCTCTTTCTTCCCGATTAATTTTTGCACAATGCAGTTTAAGGTGGATAGACACTGCGCTGAGCAAAGTCACCAGCGGGGGAGTTGTTCCTGGAATGTGTTGAATGTGCATTCTTTAGATGCTGGGAAGAGGTGACTGCCCCCTTATTGGCATCTACCCATTTTCACTGGTTTAGCTGCATCAGTAGGATGCAGGTATTATTTTGAAATACTCAGTGAATTCCCTAGCTCTTAATCACTGACAAAGGACTGCTCATAGGTTTCTGAAATTAGGCTTTCAAAGCAGAGCTACATTTTATCCACATTTCATTTGAATGTCTTCAATTTTTGTTTTGTTTATTCTATTTTTAAAGAATGAAGCTGAGAGAGTCATCTCATCTTGGTGGAAGCTTTTCAACCATGAGCAAGGCACCATACTTAGCATGGGAAATACACAGGTAAATAAGGCAAAGCCCTTTTCCTCTAGATTAGTAGTAATACAGCAAGTAGACTCATGCTAAATATTCATTGACAATTACCTATTTTTCATTCCTTCAGTAAAATATTTTAATTGTCTTTATTAAATATCACTCTTTTTCATGGTTGCTTTCTTTTCTCTGAAAAATAATTTTAAAAACTAAGAAAAGGGAAGTAAGTCTTTTCCTCCACTCAACTAGTTTTTCTTTAAAAGATTTTTCAAAACAGCAAATAAACTTCTGATCAAAACTCAGGCACACAGCTGCTTTCTAGAACCATCTTGCAAGTTCCTGGCTCACCCGAAGCCATCTTCACGCCATATTGCACTCCTACCCCAGTTCTTCCACTCATCTATTCCTGTTAATATGCTTGTGATAATTCTCTCTTGAGAATTATCTTAGGATTCCAAGTTACATAAATGATGTTGAAAGTGATTTTCCTAAGCAAGCCATTTAAAACTATCATGGGTTAGGCTTTATATAGACTTCTGTTTGATATTCAAATTAATGTGTAATATGAACAATAATGAAAACTAGTTTAGAAATAGTACTGCAATATTTAAACTTTCATTAATTTGCATAGGCTTTTGCTTACCTTTTTCTGAAGTAGATTGGTTATGTGCTAAACATTCAGACAAAAGAATGTAATAAAAGAACTTTAAAAATAAAATAAAATAGAACAAGTGAATATGAATGGTTTTTTATTCCTTCTTTGGAAATCCCAAAGCACAAGAGTACATTGTTCTGTCAAAACCCTTATCATATTGTATTATAATTACTGTTTATAGTCTATTTTTCTGACCAGGCAGAGAGCTTCAGGGATCTTAACCTATTAATCTTTGGATCCCAAGTTCTGACATAACGTCTGGCAAGTAGAGGATGCTCAGCATAAATCCATTAAATGAAAGAATTAGTGAGGAGAGAGAATGTGTGGGATTCCCTCATTCTGCCATTTATGGTGCATGACACCTTAGCTCTTAGCCCCCTTGAGTCTTACCTTCCTCATCTGTAATATGGGTGAAATAAGGAGTTGTATAGAGCCTCAAAAGAGATCTTGTGTGTGTAAGTTAAAAAGAATTGCATGGCGCTTGGTTAACTTTGGAATCCTTTAGCTCAGTCAGAGCTGATCCACTTACCATGTGTGAAACACTGGGCTAGGTAATGGAACATCCAGCTCCTTTCCTCATGGCATTGAACGTCTGGTGGGAGATACTGCCAGATAAATGGGCAACTGCAATAACACACTGTGACAAAGGCTGGGCAAATTACTGGATGCTAAGGAGCACACTGAAGAATCTTTACCACAGCTTTAAGGCATCTAAGGAGGATTCTTAGAGAATGCAATATCTAAGGTTGATGCATGACAGGTAAATATTTCAGGCAATGGAGGAGAAGATGAAGAGACTAGGGGGGAGGAGTGAGAGGGATGATGCTATGTATGTAAGGGTGGGGGGCCGTCTTCAATTCCTCATGTCTTAGTCCTGTTCCAAAGATCATGCCGACAACCTTTTGTAATCTTGTATGGTTCATCTATTTCCAAACTGTACTGAAAAATATCTCAGTTAAATTAGTTTTTTCTTCCATCATGTAGGAAGTTTTCTCTTTGGAACTACATTCCAAGAATTTCCTAACTTATAAGCTTACTTATCACTTTTGTGATTTGGTAAATGTTCTATCAGAAGAAATAGCAAAATCCCATCTTCACAATGCAAAAAACCTTAATAGTGTTCCTAAATATATTGCATATAAGTAAATTAGCTTTAAAAACCTGAAAGCATTTTGACACTGAGTGGTTTCACTTCTCATTAATTATTGGTATTACTGGACTTCTTTAAGGTAAAAAGAATACTTTTCATGGAAATATATTGACAGAATTATCAATTTAATGAATTTTGTCACATTACGCTGCTATTTGTGATTAATCATCACATACTAGGTGTCATATTAGCATTTATATTTTGTATGTTTCATGTAAACACAATAATATTGTGAAGCGTATTTTGTGCTGACAAAATTAAACCATGTACTAAGGTCAGTTGTGTTAAATAAAACACTGACTTCTTTAAAAGAGTAGTGAAAAGAACATGACCAAACAAAAAAAATCAAGGTTGAATTCCTGCTGTAGTTATGAACTACTTCTGTGGCTTCAGGTGTGTCGCTTAACTTCTATTTTACTTAACCATTATTTTCTTTATTCTCCTAATTGACACTTTAAATAACATGGAAACAATGTTTGAAAGAGCTTTCAATGGAGATTAGTTATAAATACTTAAAGTTAATTTAAGTATGGGTAAGTCCTAGAAGTTAAAATTTTAAAAAAAAACTTCCACATTATCACCTTTTATTTCAGTATGTGAATTCTAGACTAAGAACCAAATCTCCTCGAGCACTATTTAAAATACAAATGTAAATTATATGTTTTACTGAATCGTTGTTTACATTATAATTATCCTCAAATTTCAGTGTTTGAAATGGATTATAGAAACATCAATAAAGGAAGACATTTTAAAAATAATATTAAAAGATCCAGATATCCAACATATCAAATAAAACTGAGATAGAAAGAATTATGAGGTTATTATAAGAGGAGATCCTTAGGTATTTTTCTAGAAATTTGGAGTGTAAATATGTTTAAAAGAACAATTTTATGGGCTCAGGAGAGGAAATGACCTATGGAATAATTCTCATCATATTCACACCGTAATGCAACAGTTCACTTTGCTCATTTTGACTTATAAATTATACCCACTATTCTTCCTGAAAAGAGCATACAGTAGAAAAATCTGCTGCCTTCCTGGTTCCTGAAAAAACTGAATTCTACTTACCTTGGAAGATGAACATGGCTTCAACCCATATAGTATTTATTACACAAGTTATTATTTTTCCATCCCCAAATTTCCTAATGATAAGAAACAGCCTATTTTAATCAAATTGGCTTCCCTTATGTTCCTTAAGGGCAAGAGACGCCCATCTGGGCCTGGAGATAATGATGCCATGAGATGGTAATCTAAGTGTTAGGACACAGTCAGGGCAGTCTTCTTCTAAAAATCAGTAGACATTTAAATGCTACTATATCTTGTTTTGCAAATTTATCCCCACACAGCAAATAATCATTTTTGGTGCAAAAGTTAGTCATAAAATTCTCCATTAGTGGTTGGTAATGGACCATAATATTACATGTTTGTAAAAAGTGCATTTGGAAAATGAAATGCTGGAAGTAATGGCCATATAAGGAATATTAATATTTATATGAGATAACCTTGTAGGGACAGATTTCCTTTTTACTGACAATGGCCTGCACTGAATATTTTCCATTTTCTTAGGAGAAGGAGCTCTGAAATTCTATCATTTGTCAAGCTATATTAATATTCTGCTTTGTTGTGTTCTAGCTGATTTCATAGAAAAATGGGAGTGATTAATAATTGTTAGTTTTAAGGTAGATGTGATAAAATAAATCAGAAAGGAGTCTTGGAATGTTAAACATATTACAGAAAACAATATTAACCTATGTCTAAATCAAACCTGAATGCTTACAGCATATATCCAACCTTCATTATTTACACATAACCCTAAAGGGATGAATTTCAAGCAAATATCAAGAGAGGATCTGGCACTTGCGATTGTACTTTCAACATAGGGTTCGACGCATTCCCAGTGCGAGGCCAATAATGCTAGAGGGGATGTGTTCACTTTCTACCATGGTCAAAACTGACAAAGATGCTTAAACTGAAAATAGAGGGAACCGAAATCACCTCACTGTACACAAAAAAATTAATTCCAAACCCCTTCATTTCTTATTTTAAAAGAAATTTGTTTTTATTTGCATAAAGAAAAATATAATACTATTTTCAGTGACCAACTCAGACTGGATGAAACTGTTGCTTTTAATGTCCACAAAGTAACGAATAATAATAATAATGACTAGGAGTTAATAGTTACTGAGCTCTCACTACGAGTCAAGCACTGTTCTGTTCTATTTATTTCATTCAGCCTTCTCCACAACCTTTGAGGTTGGGCAGCACTTTACAGATGAAGCATCTGAGGCACAGTTCTAGCAAACTATTCCAAATCTGACAACCTGATACTGGAGCACATTCTATCTCTGTTTGTTGTTCTCTCTCTCCCTGAGCAGGGAAGTGAAAGACTCATTGAAGGTTATTGCTCAGTTTAAGAGCTAATTACTAAACACAGATTGAGAATGCCTAAACTGCAATCCGAACTAGCCAGCTGTTTATTTTCAGGAACTAAAGAGGCCTGTAGCATGGGGACTCAATGGGTGTATAGCCCATGGTTGTTCTTGTAACTTTACTGGAATGTACGTGAGAGAATATCAGTTTTCTCTTACTGGTGTAGAATAAGTGAGTATGTAAGTATAGAATATTCTACCTGTGTAGAATAGCTCAGCCATAGGTCTAAGGCAGCCCAGACCAAGCAATGAGAGGCAAAATTGTGTAGTGCAAACACTAGGATGGGAGAAAGGAAATCTGAATTCAGACCAAACCTTAGTTTCCTCATCTGCAAAACATGGATCCTGATAACTTCCCTGCTTCTCCTTGGGTTATTATGGAATAGAAACAAGGTAACAAGCATACAAGTAGTCTGCAGACTGCCACAAAGTAGGCATTGTTCTGAAGCCAAAGCTGAAACAACCAATTGTTAGGCAAAAGAAAGGACCACTGGGCTTGAGGTCAAGCGTAGAAGATCCACATGTCCAGATCAACTTCGCTAGGAAAAATAATACTGCTTCAGCTTCCCTTTGCCCTGGGCCTGTCCCTGGAAGTGTGCATTGTCACAACTCCAAAGCAAATTAAGTGACTGCATCATAGAACCAGAAGATTTCCTGGATCTTATAAAGATAAGCCCTCTATGGGCCACTCCAGGATGATCAACAACTTTCAAGAGAGATTTTCAGTAAGTGAATCTGTAAAATAAGATGAAGTTTGAATGAGAAGAAATACAGTGTAGCACAAAAGCACTAACCTAGAATTCAGAAGTTTGGCCAGAAGTAGTTCCACAGCATTCACTTATTCTGGAAATATCCATCGCTGTAGGTCTACCTTGTGCCAATCACTGTGGATACTAAACTGATCAGGCACACGTAGTTTTCTACTTTTCGGAAATTCACAGACTACTAGGGAGGCAGACATTATACAATTAACTGCAAAAAAAGTTTGAGCTTCAGTTTTCTTAGTTATTAAATGAGGATATTGGAGGAAATGACTGTCCAAGTTCCTGTCACTTTTATTACCTATGACTGATTTTTTTTTAAAGTTACAAACTAAAGAATAGAAAAGGATACAATGTCAATTAAAAAAATATGAGAGTGAAAAGGCCAGAGCATGCAACTTAAGCATTATCCATTACATATAAATGTGAATATGGGGGAAAAGCAGATCTCAGAGAATGAACGCAATTTTGCCAGAAATAAAAATAATTTTAAAACTTTTAGACAAAACGAACAAAATCAGCAAAGACTTTCACGTTCATCTTTACCATATCACATGAGCTTCTACTTACTGCATTCCCAGTAACAATTTATAACATAATTTAAATTATGCCGATTCATTTAATGCTACAGGAGCTCTATGCTGTATTATTACCCTAGTTTTTCGACAAAACAAGTAAGGCTTATAGAGACGGACTCCACAGCTACAAAATGATAAGTCCACATTTGTACTCTGGCTGCTTCATTCCAAAGCCTGTGCTTATGTACTTTACTGCCTTCCGTTACAGAGCTTGAGCTCCCCTTGGGCATGGAGCCCCAGGGTGACTGAATATAAGGCAGTGGTGAATGGGTATGACCTGGAAAGAAATAGTGTCAGGAGACAGAAGTGTAGCCTGATAGATTTATGTTGGTACATTGGTAACAGACTGTAAGGTTCCTCCTGTCCTGCAGAGGAATTTAAACTTTATTCTGTATACAAGATAATGAAACTTTTACGAAATGCACACTACTCCTTGACTTACAGAACGACTTAGAAGTGAGGGAGCTTCTGGAAGTGACAAGTTTCAGTGAGGGTCAATGTGAAATATTGTGAAAACTGAGTAAATATCTAACTTAGATATAAGGGACAATTTTTATAAATCCAGTTACTTTAAAAATATCCCATGGTTTACTTCAAACTATTATGGAAACCATATAATGCCTATATTACTTTCAGATGTGTCTTTAACAGCTGGAAAATAATAACACTGGACACTGCCATTCACTCGTGTTTATTCATTTGAAAATACTTATTGAGTTAACAACTATAGGCTAATTAATGAGGCAAACTCTAAAATAGAAAAATTATAGAATCATATAATGACAGAACATTATTGTATGACAGAGAACTATGTACAGGAACAGAAAGGTTAAATAAATTTCAGTGTCAAAAAGCAAGCTAGGGGCTTCCCTGGTGGCGCAGTGGTTGAGAGTCCGCCTGCCGATGCAGGGGACACGGGTTCGTGCCCCGGTCCGGGAAGATCCCACGTGCCGCGGAGCGGCTGGGCCCGTGAGCCACGGCCGCTGCCCGTGCTCCGCAACGGGAGGGGCCACAACAGTGAAGGGCCCGCGTACCGCAAAAAAAAAAAAAAAAAAAAAAAAAAAAAAAAAAAAAAAGCAAGCTAGGCAGAGATCTGGGAATGAATGGAATTCTTAGCCCCAACCAAAAACAGGTCTTTGAAAACAGGAGGAAGAAACAAATATTTTCTGAAAGCCCATTATAAGCAGTTCAGCTAGATACTTTAGGTTTTTGTTTAATTCTCACAAAACATCATTCTTTGGCCATATGATCCCATCTGACAGAGGAAGAACTTAATTCTCTGAAAAGATTGATTTAATGAAAGGATCAGGGTTCCAACCTTGACTTGTAAGTACTATGTGACTTTGAAAACAATCTTCTGATCTTTATGTACTTAGGTCCTTCTGTATAAAATAAAGGAAACGGGCCAAGTGGACAGGACAAATTGCCTCATTAAATGAAAAGATTCATTGCGTGTGAACACATGGACAAGCATATGTGTGCCTGGTGTGACTTGATGGGTGACACTTTGAAAGCCTCCAGGTCTGTGATTCTCTGCCCAGGGTTGCCAGAATAGAAAGGAACTTGGGGCTGTTGAGTGTGGGGAGAAGACCCAGCTGGAAAGCTTGGCTCTGGTGGGGGTCTGAGCCAAACTGGAAAGGGTGGGAGCCATTGAGCTGGAGGCAGTCAGGACGGTGGGGAAGGAAGAAATCAGTCAGTGAGAAAGGATGATCGTGGTATGTACACAGTGTGTGTGGTGGTCAGCGTCACCCAACTCTAAGAGGCCCCATGTGAAATATCCTCCAAGTCTAGGGCAAACCCAGACACAGCATGAGCTATGCGTAGAAGATTTATCTTGTGATGGCAAACGATGTTTGAAAAGCTACCAAAGATTCTAAAGTAACTGACAGCGACAGATCATGTGCAAAGCAAGCAATGTTTTACATTCACTGAGAAGTGAAATTGCTTTCACCAGAATGTTCATTTTCTGGAAAACTTGCCCTCCAGAGCTCTCAAAAACCGCACAAAAACCAAAAAACAGAATCTGTCATTACTAATGCAAAGATGTCTTAGAACGTCACAGAATGCACCAGGTAATGTGGCTTTGACATTATAACAAAATGTTTATCCCCTGAATTTTACGCTGAAGTTATTAACTGGTTTCTATTTATTAAATGTCATTTGCTAAACTACTTTGTCTAATCGTGTAAAGTAATATGGCCGAATATTTATTTTACATGACCCTAACATTTAGGAAAAAACGTTTCTCTCAAATTTTCTATTATTTTAATATAAATTATCATATTATTTTTGTATGCTTTTCCCCACTATCTCATGACATAAATCTTATTCTGGTTTCTTTGTAAGTTTCTACTTCCTTATTTAATGAGAGTGGAGAATATATGGAGAAATGGGATAAATGGGATACTTGGGACAAATGGGATAAATGGGACACTTTATTATGGAAAATGCTACCTAAAATGAGTTGCCAAATAAAAATGTAGGTGGTGAAGTCAAATTTGCATTCAGACAAACAATGGAAACAACATGAACTAATGAACATAATGATACTAAAAATTATTCATCATCTATCTAAAATTCAGATTTAACTGGGCATCCCATAGTTTTACTTGCTAAATCTAACAGCCCTATATTTAAATCCCATGCTTTGTAATGAAACTATCTAAACAAAGAAAGGAGGTCCACCTTCCCTGCACCCAACAATCATCCACCAAGTCTGAAAACACCTACTCTGAAAGCCACAGCACTTTCAAAGTCATCATTTAAACAGTCAGCATCTGAAAATGGGCAAGGTCACTATCTCAGCTCCTGAAATCTCTGACACCACCATAAATGGAACAATAGGTGCTTAGGGCCAAGTAGGTAAAGATGCTATTTTCTGGAGAGTATTTAGGCCCTCATCCAGGACCCAGGAAGGCGATGTGGCCTTTCTGTAGATTTGTGGGGCACGATCAGAGCAATGGTTAATGGATATCAGACCCTACATGCATGACACCATTGAACTTTAGATGCCTATAACTTCCTCCCTGGAAGTTATCCTGCTTTGGGAAACCATCCAATATCCTGACATAGCACTTTATCCAGCTTGAGGAAAAGAGGGACAAAGAACCATGTTTGAAACCTCACAAACTTTTGAACTCAGTTCAAAAACCTCCTGTCTATTATCTAAAATGAAAATTGGTTGCAATAAAATTACTGAATATGCTTTCACTGGACTAGCATGGCAAACTGAACTTCGTTTTTACAAATTAACCAAACATTAATTTAATCATGAAATAGAGGGACCCACCCAGTTTTCGGTGAGACATGTTTAATGCAAATCGATCTTATCACACAGGAAAGGTGGGCATGCCCTAGCTCATACTGAAATGATCAGCTTTATAAAAAAAGAAACCTGTTGGGAAGAAGTTACAGGACTGGCTTAGCTTCCTATGGCATCACCTGTCCAAGATGATCACCAAGATTAACCAACTATTAATATATTAGTTACACTGTAGCTAATACCTTCTAGTTTCTTATGAACTAAAATCTACATTTCTATAGCTGCTCTCATTAACTGATTTGATTAATCAATAATTCATTCATTTATCTCATAAATATAACATTCTTACTTTTAGCACTTGGCTAGATCTGAGAAAGGAACTCATGAGCAGTAATACAAACAGAACACAAGAGAGAAAAGGGAAGAGAGAGAAAGAGAGATAGAGAGAGAAAGAGACAGACAGACAGACAGAGACAGAGAAAGAGACAGTGACAATGAGAGGTATTTAGAGAGACATCTTCTCCCTGGGAATGAATAGCTTAAGAAGACTTTGCTACTTCCCCTTCCCTGGAAATCTACAAAATTTCCTATAGGTAAGTTTAAATGGTTAATTTTCTATTTGTGGGAATGCTTATGCTGCATTTTTTTCCTTTATTCACATTACATATTTTTATTTTCTCAAGAGTCTGGAGAAGTACTACAGGAAGGGGTTGTTAACCCTATTTTACAGATGGGAAAACTAGGGCACTTAAGCAACTTATCACAGTAGTGACAAACTGCCTGTTTTCAAAGTAAGACTGAGACAAAAAGGAAAAGACAACTTCAGACATAGGAAGACGGACTATTTCCTTTCCCAGAAGAAAAAGGTGAGACTTCTTTCTACCATGATCTGCCAGTGAGAAGACCATCTGAAATGTGACCTCTTCAAATCAGCAAAGCCAGGCGACAAAGCCACGGTGCTCAGGAATCAAGGGGGAGGGCTCAGAGAAAAGCACCTTCTCTCAGTGTTTGCTGTGGCTCCACCAGGGTAAACTCCACAGCACTGAATCTGTGGGATGTTTAATAAGTAAACACTACACTGCACCATTTAATATGTATAATGATGGCCATAATAGTTATATTTCTTTCAATTCCTATTATCCACTAGGCACCATGCCTGCTACATGCCATATATATAATCTTTTCATCTTCACGAAAACCTTGCAGTATTAGTGTCATAATTTTCACTTTACAGATGAAGGTAACGAGGCACCGATGGAAAAATCAGCTTTTGTAGTGGTAGTTGACTCAGACTTGTTATAAATTCAGGTGTGCCAGACTCCAGGGCTGGAGTTCAATCTCCTTATTAATGCAGAATGGGGAACAGTCTAAAAACTGTGCTCTAAGCTTACTGTGTGATGAAAGACCAAGCTATTTTGGAGCAGGAGTGACCTTTCTGAGGCCTCTGAAATCCTATCACAAAATGGATGCCTTCCGGAATAGGTGACAATGCAGATGGAAAATCTGAATAACACTGAGGACTTTTTCGAACTACACCCACCTCTTGCCCCACTTTCCCCTCCCCACTGCAGGTCTTCAAGCAGTGAAGTTGAGAAACCACTGTTCTAAGAGGTCTTAAAACTCAGAGCAAGGCAGGGAAAAATAAACAAGTTTCAAGCTAATAGTATTAGAAGAGGTAGAAAGAAAAAGGAGGTTGCTCTGAGTCCCCAGATGATGTAAGGAACACTGTTAGATATGTCCCAAATAACAATAAGCTCTCTCAAGTAGCCTGTGAGTAAGGTTTATTGTACTCCTATGTTTTGAAGACTTTAAAAACAAAAGTAATTATTTATGTAATAGATGCCTCTCCATGTTTCTCTTTATCATTAAATAAACTGTTTACTACACTGAGCTGGTAAATTCCCAGTTAGAAGTAAATATATTTGTTGTTTTTAGGTAGATCTGGCAACCTCATGTTCTATGTTTTAAAAAATCAGAAACGGAAAAGAGCCCATTGAACTTTTGCTGTTCAATGAAAGAAACACTGGTCTAGGAAGTCTCTGGAAGCACAAAAAGGGCTGGTCAGCTAACTAGCGAAGCTGCATTTTCATTCTAAGTAGAGCAAATCTTACTTTCAAACTTTTATTGTGGGGACCGACTGCTCCCGAATTGCTAAGCCTCTGTTACTGGAAGCGTTATAACAAAGCAGTTCAAATGAACTCCTCTGGTGTAAGACACATTTGTTCCAGTGCTAGGATTTACCATTTATGTGATTGTAGGAAACTATATAAACCTGACTGTGGCTTTTCTCACTTTTAAAAGAGGACTGATACTATTAGAGTAGAGGCCATCCTACTTGATGGGTTTGGGCTCAGTAGTTGACGTATTAAACAAAAATAATAGAAAGGGAAGCACAAATATACATTAAAACGTAAATATTCTAATTTTTCTTAAAACATATAAAGTATAATTTTTCCAATATTTTCATGTGAGACAAGTCCTTTCATTGAGTATGGGACTGGCAATGGTGTGTTCAGGTTTCATAAATTGTACCCATGATGTTCCACTTCAGTGGACCCAGTCCATTCATAAGCGAGAACACGTAAAGGTACTGATACAAGAAACAGAGATGGTTCAATCTACATTTTTATGATTTTTTTGTAATAATTTACAGTTGAAAGTTCAAATTTAATATGACAGGGATTTTAGCTATTCAATTTTATTGAATCTTTCCAAGAAATTAAGCTATTCTCTCTTTTTTCAACCATGTTCCATACATTTAGCTAATTAATTAAATTATACATATAGTATTAATTAAATTACATATAAATTTTACATGTACAAAGTTGAATTAAAACTTCAATATTAATTACATATATAAACTGTATAATTTGAAACATATATATGGATGGATAGGTAGATAGATTTACAATATTTGTAAGAGAAGGCTTGCTTACAATTCTATCAGAATGTACTAATTAATCAACTTCTGGCACCTTAAAAAGTATTAAACAAATAACCAAAGTTATTCTTAACTTTTTCAGGAAATCATGGACTCCCATGATAATCTGACAAGAGCTAGGACTTTTTCCTCAGTAAAATAAACACATCCGCAAACCTTTAAAGAATTATAAATATTTTCAAAGGGCACAGAGACTCAACAAATTTATTCCATGGCTCCTTATGGATCTAGGATCCTAAATTAAGAACACTTTTTTGGGGGGATGGAGGGGCAATGTGAGAAGTAATGTCTTTACTTTCTAATTAGGTTTGTGTTGATCGAATGCTTCAGAAAAAAACTGCAAACCTCTGTAGTTTCTAATGTTTTGGCTGCTTTTTTTGAATAAAGTTTTAAAATTCCATCGAACTAAATTTATACTCAAATAGGATCAAAATAAACAAACAAATTAAAAACAAAACAAAAATGAATTCCAAACCAGTTTGAGTTTCCCAAGCCATTCTTCCCCTAAATCTTAATTCAACTACAGAGAAAGTACTCCTAACCATTCACCACTTTACAGATTATCTGACATTTTTGACAGATGCCACCAGCATGCTAAAAGCAAGTAAAGTACTTTCTAGAGCTGGACTGTCCAATATACTAGCTACTAGCCACATGTAGCTATTTAAATTTTAATTAACTAAATTTAAAATTCAGTTCTTCAGTCACAGTAACCACATATGGCTAATGGTTATTGTTTTGGACAGTGCAGAGAACATTTCCATCACCTCAGAAAGTTCTAGAATACCCAAGTATTTTTAATCCCACCAAGTGATGTGTATGCTTGCTGGCAATCAGTTATGTTTGTTCCCAAACCAGATTATGCCCGTTGGCAGTCAGTTATGTTTGTTCCCAAACCAGTTTATTTCTGTTGGCTTAATATAAAATTGTATAATTTAATTAAATATTATATAAACCAATTTAAATATGAGTGTAAAAGAATGAGAGGTGTTCTAAACCTGAAAATTTTGGAAAGACAATAAAACTGTCACTTTAAAAAACATTATAGTGTAAAATGTAGGTAAGACAACATTAGAAAAAAATCATTAGAAAAAAATCATAGAGAAAAATAGGAATCTCCTTTCAGATTTCTTTGTATTGGATTTGCACTTAAAGACATATAAGCCATCAAAATTAGAAATCAAAGATGATGCATTACGGGATTTACAGAAAGAAAAGGTGACTAAGATCTATAATCAGCAGCCCAAACTCAAAAACAGGTCTTGGCTTACTTAAAAATACTGGCAAATACTGGCAAATAAGCGTATAATCAAGTTTTAAAATTTAAACAAAATATGTACAGTATGCATGTATTAATTTTAAGAACTGTTTCTTTAAAAGTCTTTGTGAATTTACTCAACTACTGATCCCCATTGTATTAAATAGGAAGGCTTCTACTACACATAGCAAAACTGCAAACACATGCCTTCTTCATTACTATAAACTCAGCATTTTCATAATTGATTGTATCATTTCTATTTGCCAAATTAAAAATACTGGCAAATAAGCATATAATCAAGTTTTAAAATTTAAACAAAATATGTACCGTATGCATGTATTAATTTTAAGAACTGTTTCTTTAAAAGTCTTTGTGAATTTACTCAACTACTGATCCCAGTTGTATTAAATAAGAAGGCTTCTACTACACATAGCAAAATTGCAAACACATGCCTTCTTTATTACTATAAACTCAGCATTTTCATAATTGACTGTGGCATTTCTATTTGCCAAATTTTTCATTAGATTAAATTATATTGAAAAATTTATGAACAGGAACCTGATCTAATTCCAGATTTATGCATAACTGGTCTTTTAATTATAACACAAAATATAACTAACAGCAATATTATTACTTTACTCTTGAAGTCTACCCAGTTGCCTGAGTGTCTAAGACTTTATATGGAGATGAGAACACTCAACTTTAATTGTGTTCACTCTATTTAACTTTTTGATTCTTTTCTGACTTGAAAATGCTATCTATCCATTTATCTATAACATTAATTAGTTGAGAAATAAGTAAAAGAATTTCATTCTTTTGTACATCTAGATTTAGATGCAAATGAAAGTCTACATACTACTACTAGGACTACTACAATTTCTACTACTACATTTTGTTCATTAAAATAGCATCAAAATAATATTGTAATTGGTAGTTGTTGCTTGACCAATGAATATTTTTCATTAGTCAATTACATTCAAGGAACTATTTAGACTATCATGAATCATACATGTCTATTTGAAATAACAGCATAAGCATGTAAGTGTGCAATAATTTACCTTTCTTTATACTCCTTAGAATTACCTGAAAGTAACAAAGATTCTCCAAATTATCTAGTTCAACCAGAAGAGAAGACGTGGTTAGGCTCATCAAAAAAAACAGTTTCATTGCAATTTTGCTTTACTATGTGATACCTTCATACCAAAGATGGAGAACTGGCTGACTCTGGGGGCCAAATTTAGAGTGACTGATGAAGTCATTTTGGAATATCTTGAAAATAAGCGTGGTTTCTTTGGTCTACCACAGTCCTCATTCACTTCCTCTTGTCTTCAAGTCTGGCTTATTACACAGCCTAAACCCCGAAGTTATTTAAGTTCATGACCCCTGGTAAGGTGTTTTACATCGTGTTACCTTGCATATCTCAGGGGGGGCATAGGTAATTGAGCTCTGAAGCTGGACTTAGTTATGGCTACCATTTCATATTAATTTCCATTCTCCTAAGCAACACAATGCTAAGAGGTTAACCAATTCATAGTTCTCCCCTTTTCACTTAAGCTATACCACGAACTGCTAGGCCATACTCCTAGAGAATGATTCTGGAAGGAGGAGAAGTATCACAGTGGAATTGGAGGGTAAATTCCTCTCTATGCCTAGAAGAATAAGAGTGCACTGGTACTTGAAAAGAAAGAATTAAATGGATATGGAGTTGATTTTAAATGATATTAATTATATACTTATCATATTTTTATCTGAAGATAGTGTTATTTGTAGTCTTTCAGTAGTAAAACCTTATCTCATTTCAATCAGTTAATTAATTAAGATTAATTACTCAAAAATTACTACTCAAAAATCCATTGATAGCAAACATGAAATATGTTTTCTTGGATAGATCACTGACCTGGATAGAAATCTGGGCTATGTCCATAGCTAGTGCATTGACCCTTGCAAAATCATTAAACATTCTGGGACCCAGTTTCGTCACCTGGAAAGTGGGCCAATTGATTTCTAAGGTTCTTACCATTTATAAATCTAGATTTTATTTTTACTTTCCATCAAGTACTACTTAAGTGCCTACTACGTAAAAGTATACATGAACTATACGGCTTACAATCTAACTTTATTACTTACTATCTAAACATATAAAGAGTAAGGGGAAATGCAAGGCTGAGTATGACTGGAGTCAAGTAGGTGCTCCAAGAGTTCAGAGTGAAAAGTAACAAAGTTGGGATTTAAGAGGGATCACATAGGTGTGGGGAAGAAACATTGGTAGTTTATTTAACTCACACATTCTGCGTAGCTTAGAGTGAGGTTACAAATGAAGGCACACACAAGACAATGCCAACTTAAAAATTAAGAACCACCATCAAACAGATTTCATAACAGTTAAAAGTGATGTTCCTAATTTCTCTTAAATTCCAAATTTTAAAAGTTGGAAGAAGTCCACTTAAACATAAAATTACTCCACTGTATCACATAATGTTTTTATTTCACTAAAAAAATTCTATTTATTCACCAGAGAGTTCTTCAATTCATCCTATAAGCTGAGCACTATGGTAAGAGTTGTGAGTTTCAAAAATACATATTTCTGTATGCAAGGGGCTTAGATTTATTAAAAATAATAGAGATTAGTTAGTTTCATAAATAACCTTCAATGGTATATGACAGTCTTAATCAAGGCTGGCCTGTTAATCAAGACAGTGTTAAAAACAAACAAACAAAAAAACCCCTCCTCATCCCATAATAATATATTCTGGAGAGTACAGAAATATCTTGAATAACACAGGATTTTACTGCTGAAGCATAGTTTAAGATGTGTGTAAGTTCGATTGCCTATAAATGATTTAAAGTTCAACTCAATCCAACAGTTAAAAAATATATATATACTGCAGGAGGTACAAAGGTCAGTCACAGGTCACATTCCCTTGGGGCACTTGGATTTACTACTAATGGAAGTTAGAGAAAACCCTGTGGGAATAAAAGCTGCAAGGGTTAGGAGGATTTAAAACTGAGAAATTCCCTTTTAGAGAAAGAGAAAAAGCTTTGTGGATGAAGAGGTGATATACACGGATCTTGAAGAACATGATATCAACTGGTAGCAGGTTTGCTTGGAAGTAGTAGTGGATGACAGGAATTGGTAAGCAAGTGAGAGATAAATGCTCTTTTGATTATGTCAGAATCTTCACTTAATGATTTTCATGGGTGTTCCCTAGGGGTCTTTTAGGGGTCTGTTGTAGGTATAGCCAACATCAGTGGCCTCAAGAGTTATTCCTATATTCTGAGAAGAGAAACTAGACACGGGTATGAAATAATGCTCAGGGTGGCAGAATCCTGAATCACATCATTTGGGGAATCACCTAGGTTTATGAGTCAGCGTTTGGTAATAGGCAATAAGAGAAACAAAATGATTATTTACAGAAAGTGACTCATTTATTCTAATAACATAGTTCATGAACTGCTGGATTGTTTTCAAGAAGACTCAGTCCAATTGCCAAATGATTTATCTGATTCCCTCATAGTTACTTTGGCCAATTTAGTTCATAATATTATGAGCTATTATTATGAACTAAGTTAGACTTTTCTGGTAAGGTCCAAACAATTGCTTTGCAGTTGGTTTTCCTTTCCTTTCCTTCTTTTCCTTCCTTTCTCCCTCTTTCCTTCCTTCCTCCCTACTCTCACTCCTTCCTGCCTCATTCCACAAAGCATGTGAGGTCAATCAGCCACTATGAACCTAAATTTAGTGTCCCAAAATACCAAAAGAGATAATAGTTAAGTAAAATATGATTTGCTGATGTTTGTTTCCTGAATTTTCACACTTCCTTTGTTACCACATGTGGAAACCTTGGAATAGAGTAAAACTTGACCACTTAAAATTCTTAAAGGAATTATTCCATCTACATAGTTGCTCTCCAGTTGAATGCTAACTTTCTAAATGTACAAAGTTTCTCCATGGTTTCTTAGTCATAATTTAACTATTTCTAGATATAGACACCAGCAGTGGTCCTGAAACTTAGTTTCTTTAAAAATAAACTTGTCAGTTTGTATATTTGTCATTTGCCATTTTTTTCACAGAAATAAAGGACCTGGAAGAGCAAAATTTACTATTAATCACTAGTGAAAGCATAATTCTCGCACACAGTATTCTCTTTATTTTCTTCATTGAGGCTAATTTTATCCTCTGCCCTTCAGAATTATGATTTCTGCAAGACTAACACAGTGGATCATAGCTACATCTTTGTCACTTTTAGGTACTCTTTTATACCAGTTCACTTTAGATATTCTATGCATCTGTCAGAGTATTTTTATAAAATTATCCTTAAACTGCACATCATAGTCGACTTCTGTGATATATTTAACTCTATTGTACTGCATGGAAACAGGCATTTATTGGAAACAGTATTTTATTTGGCCCTCAATGTGTACATGACTTGGTCTCCAAATCTGTACACAGAGTATTGGGATACACACATGCACACATACACATGCAAGGGGAACTAGGCTCTCAAGGGTTAAACTATTTACAAAGATGTAATTGTTTACCACTCAGTTGTCTGTTTCTTCTAACCCTCTCTTTCTCACTGTCTTGTCTATGTCTCCTGACCCTTGTTCATTATCTCTTGATTAGTCCTTGAAAAGACTTTTTTTTCTCAGAGACTACTAGTTTCTAACTTCTGCATATCAGTCAAATAATTTTGCTTGAACTCACTGGTATTCAAGCCTTCTAAGGCTCATGTGCTCTTCCCCTTGGTAATTCGAAAGTTCCTTCTTCACTGCCATTGTTGGTAAATTCTAGATTCTGAGACATCTGGATGCCAGAGTGTTCTATAGAAATCTCATCACCACATAGCCAGAATCTTATAGTTCTTAACATATAATTGTATCTAAAAACCTTTTCTTATGTATTCAATGTTTCATGCTGGGAGTTTAAATAAGGTATAATATCTACAGCTATTTAATTCTGTGACTGAAAAACAATCTATATAAATTACACCATTCACTGCCATTAAAGTTGGCACAAAGCTAATGGACTCCAAAGAGACCAGTTTGCTTTGTACAGACAGAATATTGTAGGTGCCTTTCCTTCAAGCAAAAATGTAATCCTCAAATTATACTTCATATACGTATTTGTTATTAATTTCTTAATATGTTTCTGGTTTAGTTGTTCCTGTTTTACTCAACAGATATAGTTGTAGAAAAATAAAAGGTAAAAAGATAAGGAAAGTATACAGTATACAAAAAGCTGATTTATCAGACATGCTGAAAGGAAAAATCATTCATCTGGAAATCAAGGACTTTAAAAAGTCAAAAAAAATCTACATAATCAAAATGTAAGATTATAAACTGTAATGAACTTATTAATGAAAATGAACTTGGTCCATTATTTTTATTCTAGAGAAAAAGCAGTCTGAAATTAAATCATATGTCTATGACAAGTAGACATACTCAATACAGTGAAAAAACAAGTCAAGTATGTTGCTGATGCACAGCATTCTGTGAATTAAATTTAGGTAAGTTTTAGGACAAATTTTTAAAAACTCAGATTTATGACCACTGTTGTAATTCGTTCAAATATTACACAGAAACTCATCACAGGGTGAGATCTTCTCCATTCATTCATCCAATAAATAAATAGACCTTATTATGTGTAAGGCGTTGCAGGGCATACAATGAAAAATAAGGCATGGACTTTGCCCTCAAGGGGCTTACAGTCTAGTATGGAAAAAATAAATAAGCACATAGATAGCCATAACATAAGGGAGAAAGTGATGTGTCATAAGAAAGACTGAGACAATGTGCTGTGAAAGTCATTGACACTAGTGGACTTTTTTTTTAAACTGTAGTGTCTAAGTAGCCAATAAAAATAGAAAGGCCAATGAAAAGTTTGCAAAATTAAGTGCCAAATTTTGTGAATCTATGAATGATGAAAGCTGCAATATAAATGCAATTTGTCACTACTCACCAATTCTTAAAAATGTTTAATCATAGAGTAACAACCTATCAGAAATACCATCTTGCCAGAGTTTATAAGCAGATGCAAATATAATAATCTAATATTTATGGATAAAGGATAATTTTAATTATCTAAAATACTCATGACACATAACCTTCTTGCACAGAAATTAGCTCGATTAGATTAAAATGATGAAGAATTCCTCGATGGCTCAAGTGTGCTCCAAGGAAAGCTAGAAGGTTGTACAGTTAACTCCCAGGGTGTAACTCTAAACCATACAACCTACTACCTCAACCCGGATGCACACAGCTTCCAATGTTGCTTCAAACTCCTTATCATATCTTCAGTCAGCTCCTCCAAATATGGCGGCCATATACCTAAGGACTTGGCAAGGATGTAGATATAATATTCTAACATTTTACCAATAAACTTAATATGTATCTACTAGGACTATCCTAACCTCTTGGGTTTCCAGCATAGGTCATATAAAATGTCTTCTGACATCTCTCATGGAGTAATTCCACCAGCAATTAATAATATTAAAAGTCAGTATCATTCAGCTTCATTTATAAAGAGAACTAGGCTCAACGGGGACACAAAATCCAGTTATAGCCTTTAATTTTCTTATTACAGTTGATGAATTGCACTACCCACTGGAATGTGAACAGAAGTTTCTGAACAGGATCTATTCAGAGCGTGGTGCAAACCTTGCTATAAAAAATTCAAATTTCTTAAGCAATTTAATATACTTGGATTTAAACTTCAATGGCTGTGCTATGAGCCCTTCCAAGTGGTCAACAACTGAAGCCTGCCTCGTAAGACAGGTGAGGATTTATATATATATATATATATATATATATATATATATATATATATGAAAACCAAAGGAAAATATAGTCACTTCAAAAGTAAACAACTAGAGTTTAACAGGAGTTTGATTGGAATATTATTGAACTGTATTGTGTATAGCATTTTGTCAGATTACCACACTGACACAGACCCATAGAAGCGAGCTTGTGCGGTCCACTTCACCACAAGATCGGATCTACGGGTTTATGCCAATGGGCAACGTCTCACATGGGCTCCCTCATAATGCAGAATTTGTTGTAAATATATGATGAAGTTAGGAGACCAAAATAATAATATCAATAATATAATATCAATCCCTTAGCATAAGTATTTAAATGCTGAAATGCTCTAAGTATGCATATTCCCACTTACAGGGCTTCATAAATATTCTACACTAAATACAGGTTATATACATGAGAATTTTAAAAATAGTATACTGAAAGATTTTTCACAGATTACTTTTGTTTTAAGGTTGAATATTATGGAATTAGACTATTCTAATTAATGATGAATTTTAAAAGAAAATTAAAAAGAATCCATACATGCATGTATGAATTATGTAATTTTGAGGCATGAATATAGTATTATGAGCCTATAATTAAGACCAAATTAACTATTAAGCTAATTGTGTAAGAGTTAGACTGCTTGTTTTAACTCTTATAAAACCTCAGTTAGTGGTTTCAAGGAATTGGTAATATTACAACTTTCTCATAAAACAAGTAAGATTTTGTTGATTAGGCAAAGAATACAGGAAGTTATTTAAATTCTTAAATATACATATGTGTCTGTAGTTGGAATAATACTGAAATGAACAATATTTGGATAAATTAATATTAGAAAATAAAAATTAATGACACATTAATAGCATTATTACTACTACCACGGGCTAACATTTAAACTCCAGATCTATTGCATAAAAGAGGATATCTTGTTTCTTAAACACAATATATTTAAACTTATTTTTCAAAAAAGATATACTCAAAACATACTATATGGCTACACACAACTCTCATCTGGTCAACAGGTTGGGCAAAATAAATTGTTATTAAAAAAAAAATTTAAACCACCAGACAATAAGCAAACACACAAAGAGTAAACATAAAGCCAGCCACGTACACGTTTTTTAAGATTCCAGGCTCAAGAGCAACAAAATTAAAAGTTGTACATTATTAATCGTTTCACTCATATCCACAATATTTAGCATTTTAAATTATATCTTCATTGTGAAAACTAATATTACTACATAAAAATTAGTGTTTTTGCATGTTTTGAAATAAATAAAATAAAATGTTTTTATAAACTATAGATAATGTGGTCTATATAATTTTTACTATTATGTTTTCTAACTATTCCCATACTTATTAAAAACTATAGTAAAAAACCTCAATAATCATGAATTCAAATGTAGTAAAAATATTTCAACACATATTCATAAATTTAGACATGAAATAAAAGGCAATATTTGTTCTGTGTTTCATCTTAACTATAAGAATGTATATTTTGGTTTCATTCTCTCATTAGATCATAAAAAAAAAAAGCATGACTTTATTCCCTTTCCCTAGATTTCACTTCCTTTTCATAGTATGACAAATGACAAAATATAATTTTTCTTTTTCCTAAATTACTTTCTATTCAACTGTATTTCACCTATGTTATAGGAATGGATATATAGGTCTATATTCAAAGGGAACCAAACTGTACATTGATCACAAACTGAGAAAAATTTTTCACAAAAGTAGGTAATATTATAAATCCTTAAACCATCAGTGACAGTTCCAACAGCTAGATCCATAAAGAGTATGAAACAAATTCTTATAAATAAACACAGTCAAAATTATTTTTTCTTTAAAAAATTTAAATATTAATTGCTCTTTTGCTTTTTATTTTTACCTGAGATGATTTTCTCCTATGATCACTTTCTTCACTTCTCATATCCATTTTAAGTTTTTCCCTAAAACAACCACAAAGGGAGAAATATCAGACAACTGCTGTTTAGGAGGAGCATCTGGGTGGATGGTGGGAATGAAGGTAGACGATCGAGAAGAAAACACAATATCAAAATGGGCAAAACCTTTTAATGTATTTTTTTTAAAGGCTTGGAAGACTCATGGAGCCCCACCCAAGGCTACTCATATGACATATAATGTGGTTTCATAGTTTGCATTTATGCGTTCATTTTGGTTGGTGTTGTTTTCACAGTAACAGTTTTGAAAGTGAAAGGAGGCATGGCTGTTAAAGAAGGGACTAGGCTTTGCACAATGAACTAGTGAAAGCTGAAAAGAGATTTGGATTTGGCATGGAGCTTAATAAGATAATTAAGAGTGTAGAGATTAATGGCTCCTAAAAATAACATTTAAAATAATGTTTTTCAACTAAAGGATCTTGAAACATGAAAACAGGTTTATAAATGTTAATTAAGCCTGTGAAAGTTGATGTTCCATTAGCTGAGGCAGCATAAAGGAACAAGAGCTACTTTTTAAATAATTAGTGAACAATCACCAATAAACTTAATAAAACGTTTTACTTGAATGTTATCAGTATATAGGGTATTTGTAATTGCCCACAATTCTTTGTAGAATAACAAATAAGAAGGTAGAATTCATCGGTTTTATAGTATTTTTCACTGTATACCCTATATATTTTTATTAAAATAAAATACGATTTTAAAGCACAACAGTTTGCTTAAAGTTTATTCTTTTCATGGAAAATATAGTATCAATTCTTAACATGCAAATTATAGTCTTTATTTATATAAGCTCTATATTTCAAAGGCATTTTCTCCCTTTAACAATTTTTAAACATGTTTAGAAACAGTTTTAATAAAAATTAAAATAGGTGCAATACATCAGTTAATCCTTTCCCACTGAACCAGGCAAAACTGGGTTTTTATAATAAAATGCTTAAACTGCTTAGCAATTTACTTCTACAAACAGACAAAATAATTAGAATGCAATGCATTTATCTGATAAGCCAATACATTGCTTTAAACCTACAAGTTTATATGTACTTTTTCCACTAAAATACTTAATGGATATTTCCAACGCTCTCAGCAACAGATGTAAGACAAATGCTTCTTTTAAATATATTTTAAAAGTCAGTATTATTGTGGAAAAAGCTTTTTTCTACTTAGCAACTGAGAACATGATCTTTTCATCCCTTTTTCTGGTATACTGAAATCCTGGTGAGTAATTTAAATATAACTTCCCCTAAACTAAATTTCAGTTATCAGAGACGTTTAATACATATTCTAATACAGCCCTTTTCTAGAAGTTCAAAAAGTTTCTTCTTTCACATTTCAAATTATGAGTCACAGCACATGAAAGATTTAGTTTCTTTACCAACTAGGGCTAAACACTCACTCTTCTCAGACAGCAAAAACTAATATTGTACACAAAAAGCACAGATAACATGTTAATATTTTTCCAAAACTTCTATGTATAACAAAAATAAAAACAGGTATCGTCTTTTTCATAGAGATTTTTCTATTTTTACTAAAGTTTCTATTCTAGTCAGGATTAGAGCAAGAGAGCAAAAGGAAAAAGTTAATAAGAGTAAGGTCGGTGATGAGCTATAAAAGAGTAAATTGAAAGTTCAAGTATCCCCTTTTATATAACAGTAGACTTAAAAAGAAACAACAAAAAAAGTTATACCTGATATGAAAGGTGCGATTTCACCAAGTGCAATATATTGCTTATTATGCCATATTTTTGAAATATACATATAAAGAAGGCTCATTTGCTTATGCTGCCTTACAAAGCTGCTTTACAAAGCGCGATGTCTCTGTAGTTATACAAGCCAATGTTTGCTTTTTTTTTTTTTTTTTGGTTTGGTTTGGTTTGGATTTTTGTTTGTTTTTGTTTTTGAGCAGGAGCGTCTTTTTTTTTTTTTTTTTTTTTTTTTTTCAGCACTGTTGCATGGAGTAGGACAAACTCAGATTTTTTTTTCTTCATGGCTCCTATTATTTCTTGGAAAAAAGGACCAGGGTGCTTGTCTTCTTTTTCTTCCTTCTCGGTATTCCAGGCACAAAGCACTGCGCAGAAGCTGCACCAATCCTTGCCGTCCCTGGCAGCAGAATGGTAGAAGGTGGGAGAGACCAGGAATCCTTCCAGGCTGTGCTGACTTTAGAAATGAGGATTGCACACGTTTGTCTCCTAAACCAAAAGGGTGAGAAGGCAGGGTGCCAGTTTGCTACACTGCAGCAATGATCTCATGCTCACTGCTGCTGTCGTCCTGTTTGCCCAGTTCAAATGCCTGTTCATTATAAACCACCACCACCACCACCAACAAAAAAACTACTTGGATTCTTCAGCAAGCAGATAGGGTATTAACATTAAAAAAAAAAATCAGCAGTAAGAAAAAGCAAAAAACAAAAAGCACATACAATTTTAGGATTCACTTGTTATGCCTCAATATTCTGTTTATATGTTCTTTCTTTTTTTTTCCCCCCTATTTAGAGATAAGCAGCAGAATTTATCAGGCGTGAAAGGGACAGCCTCCTGGTGGCCTGCCAAAAACCCAGAATAAAGGCGAAGTTGTGCTGCAAAGCTCAGTCTCTTGCTGAGTCTGGCTAAAGTCAAGTACTAAGATCCACCATTTTCTGAACCATGCTAAAAAAGAAGAAAAAAGTCAGGACGGTTGCTGCTTTCCAAGTCTCCGTTGGCACCATCACAAAATCTCAGTCGTAAGGTCACATGATTCTCTGCCAAATGTAGAGTGCGTTCCCATCACCCATTCTGCTGATACTGCGAAGGCAGCTATTGTCTCGTTTAGACCCAAAGTTCAGCCCACTCTTCATTGAATTAGCTGAAAAACGCATCACCTTTGGGGGCTGGGAGTCATGGAAACGTCTACCTGGCAAGCTGCCCACTTTTTCTGCCCATCAACCAGAGATGGAATTGTGCTGCCTAATGCAATGATGACTTGGAATGTGAAGAGTCGTCCAAAGTGAATCTGATTCTTGCAATGCCTGCTTCAGTTTGCACGGAAAACTCTGGCTTCTTGTAGTTAAAGGGGGAGGGGGCGGGGGGGTGGGAGGGCGGAGAATCTTTCCTACTAAATGTAGCAAATAAAGGTCTGAACATGCCTACTCTGCAACTTTATTTCACAACACACCCAAATGGTTCTCAAATGAAAAGACTGAAGTCTGTAAGTTTTCTGAGTTAAAGGCATTCCTTCCTCTGTCTCCTTTTCCTTATGAGTGAATGCAACAAGCCCAGGACATTTGTTTTAGTCCCTTACATTAAGATTTAAAATCTCTGCGTTTCGTCTTGCTTTTTATTACTTTCTGATTTTATCTGGCACCAGTTTTGTACTACATGGCCACAATATCCACTAGCAACAGTGGGGATGCATTATTGCTGCAATCTCCTTCAAAGTGGTCCCCTGAGGGAGCCAGCTGTCTCCTCAACCACACAAACCCCTGCAACTGGGTCCTGTGGTAATCCTCATCAGTACCTAGCACAGCTGCTGTGCAACTTTGCTGAGATTGACTCATGTAAGAAGTGTTCTTTCTGTTCCTTCACAAGCTACAGTTTTCCTGTGTGGCATGAAAGATGCCTTTGAAAGATGCAGGAAATATATCAACAGCTTTTAGGCATTAAAATGAAATGGTTCCCTCTCCTGAATGAATTGCCATTCTAGCAGACGATGAAAGTTCCAGTGGACAAACATTTCCATACCTTCTAACAAAAGTACAGTGAATTAAATCTTTCACCATTTCCTTAAGCAGAATCTAAAGCCAAGCGGTAAAGCAAGTCTTATAAGTATTTAAGCCAAATATACTCAGTAGTACTAAAAAGGATCATGTTCTCCTATCTGCATTTAAAAATGTTTCAATTTTTCAACAATGAGAGAATCTTTATAACTATGTTACCAAAAGTTTTTCAATTATATTCAGTGCCTTACAAAATTATGGACTAATGTTATCCCTCCTCCATGTATAGACACACACACACACACACGCACACACACACACACACACACTGCACAATACCTGACAAAAATTCAAAAAAATAATCAAACCATGACTTGCTTAATAAAAGAAAACCATCAAAAAAAAAATCAGGGATCAAGGAAATATCCTGGAAAAGGTCTACAGTCTTTTTTGAGTCATGGTCCTTGAGTCACTTTCTTGAGGAATGGTAGGAGTGAATGTGTACACACAAATGCATGGGAAACATCCTGGTGTCCTCTCCATTTGTAATTCAGAATACAAACAATTGTAAACCATAAAACAAAACTTACACATGTGCTGAAATTAAAAATGCTTTTTCCTTGATTGCAAAATTCTGGACAAATTTTGCTAATGTCCTAAGCCTTAGAGTGCTTGGTGGAGAATTGAGCATGGCACACACATATGCCCCATGCTTCAGCACAGTAAGAAGAAAGTAGATAAGCTCTCACAGAAAGAAAAAATTTAAATTTTGAGTTCTCATTCACTTACTCAGTAGATATTAAGTAGTATGTGGCCAGGCCTTCTGGTAGACATAGGGGAACAGCAATGAATCAAATGGACATGGCCCCATGTGGGACTCATTCAGTAAGAACTTTTAAGTGAGAAAAGCTCACATCTAAACAGAAGGGTTGTAGGTCCTAAATGAGCATTTATTGCTAGTCAAGAAACAAAGTGATAGGAATTAGAAAGTGGAAGTGAAATGGATATAAAAAATAGCTTACAGATAGATACGCTTTCTGTCATTTTGCTATTTTAAATTTTGTCTTTTTAATACAAAATACAATTATAAGTTTTTCATAGTTCTGTTTGATTACTTAAAGAACCTAATTTGAAAATTATATGTTGCCTTGCCAATTAAAAACAAAAAAAGGACGTGGCAGATGTTCACTTCCAGGGAGATGGAGTAGATGTAGTTTTTCCTAAATCTTCCTGCTAGGTACAATGAAAAAAACCTGGACATTGTATAGAAAACAAAGGTAAGGAGACTCTGAAAGATGGAGAGAAGACAGTCCAATTAGGGACTCCAGGACCCAAGGAGCAACATGGTGGTGAGTTCCCTGCATTTTAATTTTGCCTCATATATCCAAAACTTGGATCTGAAGAAGCCTGCAACCCAGAGACACCAATTGGTGCATTCCCAAAATTCCCCAACAAAAACTTATTCTCTCTAGCCAAACACCAGGAAAGCAGCAGGCTAGAAAGATGGAAAGCACTGGGACAGTAACACTGCTCCAGTCAAACACCACACAAACACACACC
Source organism: Physeter macrocephalus (assembly GCF_002837175.3). Taxonomy (NCBI): domain Eukaryota; kingdom Metazoa; phylum Chordata; class Mammalia; order Artiodactyla; family Physeteridae; genus Physeter; species Physeter macrocephalus. The sequence goes on along the minus strand of NC_041214.2, from coordinate 134,202,926 downwards.
ACATACCTGCAAAGACGAGTGGGGAGCCTAGTGCCACCCTTGCTAGGCTAGAACAAAATGCCCCAATCTGTTCTCCCTAACCCCAGGGCAGTGTAGGAAAGTCTGAGTAGGAAATTGGGACTTTCATCCTTGTCAGGGGATAACAAGGGCCCTCCTTCCCAAATGCAGCTTCAGTGGAAACTTCATGGGGATGCTGAACACCCACTCCAACCCAAAAGTAATGAGGCAAGCTTCTTCCTCCCACTAAAGTGGTGTCAGACAAAGGAGGCCTAGTGGAGAGTCAGGACATTAGAAACTGCCCAGTAGTCACAGGACAACCCCATTATCCCTCAACCTGTAAACCAGCAAAGGCCATGAAGGGAGCAGTAGCAAACCGCTCCAATCCCTCCCAGCCGGGAAGGTATCAGTGGAGGTCTGATGGGGAAGAGGAACTCTGAGCCCCCCCTTGCAGTAACAAGGAGCCCTCCCAGTCAGGTGTCAGTGGTAGTCACAAGGGGGAAGACTGTACATCTACATACACCTGGCAATGACAAGGCTGTACCCCCCCTTTTCCTGCTGGATTAGTGTCAGAGGAAGCTAGCTAAACCAGAAGGTTTAAATAAGTTCCAGAGCCTCATAACATGATACCCAAATGTCCAGGTTTCAACTGAGAATAATTTTCCATACAGAGAAGCAAGAAGATCTCAAACTTAATGTAAAAAGACAATCAATGCATGTGAACACCAAGATGATAGAGATATCACAGTTACCTCACAAAGATTTTAAAGCAGCCATCACAAAAGTGCTTCAATGAGTAATTATGAATGTGGTTGAAATAAATTAAAAAAAATTAAAAGTCTTAGCAAAGAAATAGAAGATATAAAAAATAACCAGATGGAAATTTTATAAGTAGAAAATACAATAGCTAATAAAAAAAAATGGAGGGGGCAAAGGAAAGAATCAGTGAACTGGAAGCTAGAACAATAGAAATTACCCAAACTGAACCACACAAAGAAAATATGCTTTAAAAAAAATAAGGTAATGGAGACTTATGCAACTGTGGAACTATAAGAAAAGATAAAATATTTATGCCACTGGAATCCCAGAAAGAAAGGATAAAAAGTGCAAGTTATAAAACATGCTCAAAGAAATAATGACTGGAAACTCCCCAAATTTAGCAGAAGGCATACAGATTCAAGAAGCTAAGCAAACCACAAGCAGGAAATACCTAAAGAAATCCACACCAAAACACATCTTAGTCAAACTTCTGAAAACTAAAGAAAAAAATCTTGAGAGCAACAAGAGAAAAACATAACCTTACCTATAGGGGAAAAACAATTCTGACAAGTGAGTTTCTCATCAGAAACTATGGTGGCCAGAAGGAAGGGGCACACATTTTTAAAGGCTGAAAGAGAAGAAATGTTAACCCAGGATCCGAAATCTATGGAAAATATCCTCCAGGAATGAAGGGAAAATCAAAACAGTATCTGACAGACACTAAGATAATTTTCAACAGTAAACCTATCCTAAAAGAATGGCTAAGGAAGTTGTCTAAACAGAAAGGAAATGATAAAAGAAGAACCTTGGAACAACTTCAGAAAAGAAGAAAGAATTCAGTAGGAAAAATGAGTAAAAATAATAGACTTTCCTTCTCTGGAGTTCTCTAAATTATGGTTGATAGTGAAAATAAAAATTTAGCACTATCTGATGTGGTTCTAAATTTATGTAGAGGAAATATTTAAGAAAATTATATCATAAATGGATAAGGATAAAGGTACAAAAAAGGAGGTAAAGTTTATATACTTCACCTGAATTGGCAAAATGAAGACATCAATATATATAATTTAATATATAAAGCAACTGCTAAAAAAAAACTACACTGCAAAGCACTAGGTAAGTCAAAATTCTAAAAATTGTTCAAGTAACCCACAGCAAGGTAGAAGAAATGAAAAACAGAGAGAAAATACAGAAAGCAAAGAATAAAATGGCAGGCTTAAACCATAACATATGAATAACTAAATTAAATGTAAATTGTCTGAATATACTAATTAAAGTGCAGAGATCTGCACAGTAGAATGAAAAAAAAATCATGGCTCAATTATATGCTCTCTACAAGGAGCTCAATTCAAACACAATAATATACACAGGTTGAAAGTAAAATGATGGAAACTACATATATCATGCAAACATTAATCAAAGAGAGTGATATTAATATCAAATAAAAGAGACTTCAAAGCAAAGAAAATTCCCAGAGACAAACATCATAAAATGATTAAAAAAAAAAAAAAAAGACAGTCCAACAAGAAGACATAACCCTGAATGTGTATACACCAAACAAAAGAGCTGCTAACTGTATAGCGTGAAAACTGGTAATAGACAAGAAAAACAGACAAATCCATGGTTATAGCTATAAACTTCAATACACCTCTCTCAACAATTGATAGAATAACTACACAGAAAATTAGCACAGATATAGAGTCATAATCATCAGCCAACAGGATCTAATTGACATTTTTAGAGCATACGATCCAACAATAGCAGAATATATATTATTTTCAAGTGTCCCAAAACATATTCCAAGATAGGCCATATCCTGGTCCATAAAGCAAATGTCCACAAATTAGAAGTAAGTGAAAAAATACAGAGTGTGTTTTCTGACCAAAATGGAATCAAACTAGAAACCAATAAGGGAAAGATAACAGAAGATAACTTGGCAAATCTCCTGCAAGACTGGCAAATAAAGAAGAGAGAAGGCACAAATTACCAATTTCTGTAATGAAACAGGATATTTCACTATAGACCCTTGCAGACAAAAAACAATAATGGAAAGCTACAAACACTAAACACAGAACCTAGACAAGTTAGATAAAATGGACCATTTCTTCAAAAACACAAATTACCACAACTCACCCAATATAAATTAGATCATTTGAATAGCTCTATAGCTATTTTTTAAAATTGACTTTATACTTTAAAAACTCCCTCAAAAATAAATCTCCAGGCTTAGACAGCTACATTGAATAATTCTAAAAAATATTTAAACAGATTTAATGCAAATTATACATAATTTTTTTAGAAAATAGAAAAGGGAACAAGTCCCAATTTATTTTATAAAACTAATATATTTTTTATAATAAACCCAGACACAGTAGAAAAAAGAAGTATAGACCAATATACTTTAAGAAAATGGACTTAAAAATTCTTAATAAAATATTAGCAAATAAAATTCAGCAATATATAAAAGGAATTATACACTACAACAGTTGAGGTGTATTCCAGGGATGCAAGTCTAGTTCAATATTCCCAAATCAATATAATCCATCATATTAACAGGCTAAAGAAAAAAAAAATCACATGAAAATATGAATGGATACTAAAGAAGCATTTGAAAAAAATCCAGCCTCCATTCCTGATTGAAAACATGCTTACAACTAGGAATAAAGGGCATTTCCTCAATTTGATAAAGATCTTCTACCAAAAAACCCTATAGTCAACATTACACTTAATGGGAAAGACTAAATGCTGTTCCCTAAAATCAGCAATAAGCAATAATCACTCTCACTATTCTTATTCAACTTAGTGCTGTAAGTTCTTTCCTAGCTAGGGTAACAAAGTATATTTTAATAAAAAGGAAAAAGAAAATGAAAGATAAAAATACAAATACAATACTAATGAAAATCACTCAAAATGATATACTTAGGTATAGATCTAAAAAAAATGTACAAAACTTGTATGCTGAAGATTACAAAGATGCTGATGAAAGAAACGTAAGAGATTTGGAGAAACATATGTTCACAGATTGCAAGTCTCAATATAGTTGAGATGTTAATTCTTTCCAAATTGATATATAGGTTTAACACAATTCCTATCAAAATTCCAGCAAGATTTTTTAGTAGAGACAGATAATATGATTCCAAACTTCATATGGAATTGCAAAGGAAGTAGAATAGCTAAAACAATGTTGGAAAAAAAAAATATTGGTAGGAATTATCCAATTTCAAGACTCATTATATAATAGTATATTACTTAATATACTAACATTAGGTATAAGATTATATATCTACATAATAATATATTAATAATAAATATAATATTAGATTACTGTTTGATCATAATCAAGACTGTGTGGCATTGGCAAAGAAATAGACACATCGATCAATGAAACAGAACAGGGAATGTAGAAATAAACCCATATATACGTGCCTAATTGATTTTTGACAAAGACGCAAAAACAACTCGATGGAGGAAAGATAATCTTTCCAACAAATGATACTGGAGTAATTAAACATCTACCAATCAAAAAAAAAAAAAGAAAGAAAGAGAGAATACTTTTGATATGTATCTTACATTAACTCAAAATTTTAAAACTCAATTTATGTATTTTATTTAGTAATTTATTTTATTATTTTTAAATTATTTATATTATTTTAATTTTAATTAATTAAAAATAACTAAAAATCAACTCAAAAAATTAACTTAACTGTAAACATAAAACTACAAAACTTCTAGAAAATAACATAGAACACATTCTTTGGGATATGGAGCTAGGCAGAGTCCGTAGAATTGACACCAAAATCATAATCCATAAAGAAAAATGGATAGGTTGGTCCTCATCAAATTTAAAATCTTTTGCTCCATAAAAGGTCCCATTAAGGGTATGAAAAGACAAGTTACAGATTGAAAGGAAATATTTTCAAACCACATATCTGACAAAGAACCAGTATCTAGTAAATATCAAGAACTCTCACAGCTCAACAGTAAAAGAATCAAATAATCCAAATAGAAAATGGGCAAAACAAAGAAGAGACATTTCATCCAAGAGGATATATAGATAAATAAGCACATTAAAGGATGTTGAACATTACTAGCCATTAGGAAAATGCAAATTAAAACCACAATGAGATATTACTACACTTCGAGTAGAAGAGCTAAAACTAAAAATTTAATGACAACACTAAACGTTGGTGAGGATATAGGATCATTCATATTATTGCTGATGGGAATATAAAATGGTGCAGCAACTCTGAAAAACTGTTTGGCATATTCTTTCAAAAACTAAACATTTGTTTACCATATTGACCCAGCAATTTTCCTCTTGGGCATTTATCCCAAAGAAATGAAAATTTGTGTTCATGCAAAAACCTGTACATGAATGTTTATAGCAGCTTTTTCCATAATAACCTAAAATTGGAAACAACCCAGATGTTCTTCAAATGATAAGTAGTCAAACAAACTGATAAATCCATACCATGGGGTACTACTCAGCAATAAACAGGAACAAGCTATTGACACACACAACAACCTGGATGATTTCAAGATAATTACGCTGAATGAAAGAGGCCAATCCCCAAAGCTTACATTCTTTATGATTCCATTTCCAAATTTTTTAAATGATAAAATTATAGAAATGGTAAACAGATTAGTGGTTAAGGGGTTAAGGCGAGGGTGGAAGTGGGAGGCAAGCAGGTGTAGGTATAAAAGGGCAACATGAAGAATCCTTTATGATGATGGAAATATTCTGTATCTTAAGTGTATTCATGTTAATCTTTAGGTTGTGATTTCATACTATTATTTTCAAGTGGTAACTGGGTAAATAATACATGGTATCTCCCTGTTTTATGTCTTAGAACTGCATATGAGTTATCTCAAAATAAGCAGTTATTTATTTATTTATTTAGTAACAAATACACCAAGGCAACTGCTTTCACGGTTGTTTGCACTGTCCTTGTGTTATTCTAAAGAAAATGCTCCTGGAAAAATCTGAACAAACTAGCTGGTTTTTGGTTTATTTGGACTTGAAATCCCAGAATGCTATTCAATAAACAATGATTTGATCAGCTAGGAAAATTAGCTTGGGGAAATGTTCTGAATCAGGGGTCAGCAGACTTTTCTGTAAAGGGCTAGATAATAAATGCCTTAGGTGCTGCATGTCATATGGTCTTTGTTATAACTGCTTGACTCTGCTATTGCAGTATGAAAACAGTCCAGACAATACATAAATTAAAGATTGTGGCAGTGTTCCAATAAAATTTTACTATGGACAACACAGTTTTAATTCATCAGTTTTCACATACAAAATATGTTTGTTTTTCAAACATGTACAAATGTAAAAACTATTCTTAGCAAGTAGAATGTACAAAAACAGGTCCTGGATTTGGCCCGCCAGCTACAGTTTTCTGACCTCTGAGCTAAATTACAATTTTTGAAATCTTCTATTGTCTTGAGTTTCAGTTTTGTTTCCTTTTTATTTTCTTCTTGAACATTTTCTATATTTCAAATGATACTAACTGCTGCCATTTAGGAATTCCCCCTCACTGTCCCTCCATCTACATTTTCCTTTCTTGTGTTGTCAAAGGATACAAACAGAAGTTTTACTGCTAAAATGTGAAGCTTGGGACAAAATAAAAAACTGGATAAAGTTATCTTTCCCATACTACCTTTTGTTTAATTTTCTTCATAATTTTAGTGAGAAAAAAAATACTTTCTTTTACAGGTCCTCTTTGATGATATGGGCCTTGAGAAACTTTAAGAGAAAAAATTACATCAAGCAAATTATTTTGAAAGATTCAAATTTATTTAGACCAGAAAGTTTTTAATAAATATAAATAAAAAGGCTATAAGAAACAGTGTGGTATGTTGTGGTTATAGGTATTACTTTTGCAGGGGTTCAGAACAGATCTCCCCAAGATGTACCACTTTGACACATGGATTATTTTGAGCTAATGGCAGTTGAGGACCTGCTGGCTCAAGAGAAACTACTACCCCTCCCTTAACTAGAAGAATTTAAATTGGGGATTTTTCCCAGAAAAAGTTATTACCAGAGATAAATTTTATCTTAGTGGCCTCACCTATATGGCAGAGTAAACATCTAATTACTGAACATCTGTTCTTATTGTCCTGTGAATGACCTTCCTATCCTTGGAAGCCCAGGTACCTATCCCATTCCTTAGCTCAAGATGGCATATATACCACACTTTACCTTTCTGTCTTTGAACTTCTCATGTTTGTGAGGTTCCCGTACGTACAAAACTAATTTTTATTTCACCCTGTTAACCTGTGTCACATTAATTTAATTCTTAGACCAGCCAGAAGAACCTAGAAGGGCATAGGAAAGTTTATTTTCCTCCTTGACACTTGCATGATGGTGGTTGGCAAGGTGGAGAGGGTGGTGACGATGAGCACAAATGGTATTAAAAAGCAGAGAACATAAATAGCTCATGACAATAAAAAGTAGATTGAAATTGTTAAACAAATCACACAAGGAGGGCATTAGATGAGGTGACTTTAGTGCCTTAGTAGCCTTTGTGAGCAAACCAAAACCTAAGCCTGAAATGCCTCAAGGATAAGAAATTGAAACCTAAGGACAATGAATCATAAACAGCCAACAAACTTTCCCAAATTAGACAACTGGTTAAGGTATAGCCAATCAAATAATTTCCTGGCTTTGCTTCCCTGTCTTCTCTGTAAAAAGTCTATCCCATATTTCCTATCAGTAAAGCCCTTCTGAGAGCTTCTAACCACTTTCCGTTTGGTGCTGCCAGATTCAAATCAGTTTTTACTCAAATAAATGCTTAAAATGTTTAATATGCCTCAGTTTATCTTTTAACAAAATTAACCTTAAGTCAGAAAAATATAAAACTATGTCAAGCACAATGTGAAATTTAAAAGCAAAGCCTAGATGGGAGTAAGGATAGTAAGTAATAACTTGTATATTCGTAAAGTCAAAATACTCCATTGAGACCATGTGGGTAAAGGAGAAGACTTCTAATGGAATTATTATTTTCATGAAAAATAAGAATTTTTTCTACAAAAATATGCTTAAAGACACCATAAAACACAGTTATTAAATTATATAAACGAAGAACATTCAGGAGGCTTCAGACAATATTGTCTGAGTTTCTTTAGAAAATTAGAATGAATAGATGGAGAAAAAAGGCTTTTTTAAAATTAACTGACTTCAAACAATTAATGCAAAAAATTAAATCACTTATTATTTTTACCCTTATGATCACTAAGACTCATTAAGAAATTATGACCATTAATTATCTTTGTATCAGATGGGAGGTGATAAAAACATTTTAATTGAAATGAGAAGTTTTAAATAAACAAGATTTCTTAAAATATTGACCATAAAGTAAAATGAGGTTTCATTATTACTTATATAGTTAATACATATACTTAAAAGTCATGTTAAAACTCTTTACTAGGTATAGAAAAGTATTAATATTTATTGAGCACTCTCGAGTTATAGGTCTGGTGCTAAGCAATTTATGTGAATTGATTCAGTTGATGACTCTAAGACTAATATCTCTAATCCAACCTTGAGGAGCATGAAGAAGTTCATACATGTATGATTATCTTTGCTGGTATAACACTTCCACATTGGGGAAAAGAGTGCTGTTTTTTTGTTGTTGTTGTTGTTTTAATTTTATTTTTTAATTTAATTTAATTTTTTTTTGCGGTACGTGGGCCTCTCACTGTTGTGGCCTCTCCCGTTGCGGAACACAGGCTCCGGACGCGCAGGCTCAGCGGCCATGGCTCACGGGCCCAGCCGCTCCGCGGCATGTGGGATCTTCCCGGACCGGGGCACGAACCCGTGTCCCCTGCATCGGCAGGCGGACTCTCAACCACTGCGCCACCAGGGAAGCCCCAAGAGTGCTTTTTTTAAGTGTGTGGTAACACTGGTGTTTTAAGTGGCTTAGAGTTTTTTAACCATTACTTTTGCGGTAACTATGGAATTACACATTTCAATTTTTATTTTTCCAAAACAGAGAAACTAAATATATGCAATTTTCAGTATATGAGTCTTTTCTAACTAATTAAAAAATGCCTCTTTTTCTGCTTTCGGATATCTGGGCCTTCTCAGATCTAGAGATTTGGCCCACAAGTAATTAGCATATTCTTTCAGGCTTTGGCTGGTTTAAGAATTTTGGGTACCAAGATCATCCCCTCTGAAAGTATACAAACCAGATTACAAGGCCCTTAAGTAAACTGATTTGAGATTAAGAAAAAAAAATCAAGCCCATAAATTCAGTGTATGTCATAAATGCTCTCCTTCTATGGGACTTTTAATCGGTTCCAGTACTGTATTAACTGTTGGAGAAGATAAATTATATCAAGTTTAAAATTAATAAAATTGTGTAGTTAAAATGTTGCAGACAGGTAAAACTGTTAGTTGTATTAATTTGACTGTTTAAAATGAGCATTTACCATAAATATGCATGATATTTTATTTCCTGGTTCACATACAAGTGAGGCTCACGTATTAAGTGTGGCAATCTTGTAAGTCTGGCATCTTTCTTGCCCACTTAGTAGTTGTGCCTTATATGTTAACTAATTTCGGATTTCATGACAATGAAGGGCTGTAAGAATCTCTGTTGAGTAAAATGGAAGTTTTTCTTAGAAGAGTTAAGGAACAAAGTCATAAATAGCCAAGACATTGCTTTCTACTTAATGGTAAGCACCACGATGGGTCCCTTGACTCAATATCAAATGTTCACGTGACTTTACCAGTTGCATCCCCAGAAGTAAGTGGTAAAGCCTTTGGAAGCGAGCAGAGCACCAGCCAAAGGTGTGCAGTCAAGACCTGATCCTAGGACTGAGGCAATGTTGGGAGTACTATTGGGAAGGTCACGACACTCAGAACTGGAAAAGCCTGTTCATTATTTCCTTTTAGCAACTGAATTATTTGATAGGAATGTTTCTCTGCAGTGAAATGAATATACTCAAGTGATTTCCACGTGTAATTTATAGTGTTTGAAGAATAAAAAAATAGAATAATTATTAATTAATGTCATCCCAGCAGGGCAGAGGCAATCCATTCTACAACATACTTAAGTATTTAACTGCATATACAGAACTGCACCTCGGTTTTCTCTTCACCACATCTTTTTCCACTGTCTGTTCTCAATTATAGATAGCACATTCTACTTTTGAAAAGTCACATATGACCTGACTTTACCCTCATGCATGTATTGTCAATTACTGATACTTTAAAATAATTTTGATTTCAGATAAAATTACCCTCAAGTCCCCACTAACTTGTGGTTGTGCTTGTGTAGTGTCATCTTCCAGGTCTGCATATCTTTTCTATGTGTGATGACAGATTCTCCTTAAAAGGACTGTGGTTGAACAAGAGTGGGCAGAATTAGCAAAACATGGATTATTCATATGCTGCCATCTGTAGTCAATTGTGTTAAATTTATTCCAGATTTATAATGGGAATGCTTTAGATTAGTCCCACATTGATGGCCATTGGTCCAACTACATCAGTTTTTACATCTTCTTTATCTCTCTAGAACCAAATGAAAATTCTTTGGGATACTTACAGTTGGAATCATCTCATGGTCTGCACAAGGAACTTACTATTCATATTTTGCATGCAAACTCTTCTTTATTAGCATACTAGTATGAGTGACAACATAGGTTTCTGTTTATCAACAACCTTCATTTTGTAAGTAATGCGAGGATAATTTCATTAATGTTAACTTCATGAATTAAAAGCATTTTTTATTTCATAAAACACCATGTGTAACTAAAAAAATAAAATGGATGTGATTTGTACATGAATTGAACCCACTTTAATCAGTTCTTTCTTCTATTGTTCCCCAATTCTTTAGCTATAAAAACATATTACAGGACTATATATTTTATATTGCATTATCAGAGAATGGAATATCCCACAAATTATTTTTTCAGTAATGGAATTTTATTCTATTAACAGGAAAATAATTTTTAAAATATAAGCATATATGTTTAGAACACATTGCTTATTTTACTTACTAAACAGAATATATTATCATAATTTTAGTTTTCTAGGTATATTTAGTTTTCTTGGTATCATTATTATTGGCCTTGGTAATTAAACTTTGGTTGAATATAGTGTCCCAGTTCTGCAATAGAGCAAGATAGTTTTTCAGAAAAAAGAATATGCAAGAGAATGAAAAGACAAGCCAAAGATTGGGATAAAATATTTGCAAAAGACCTGATAAAGGATTGATCTAAGATATATAAAGAACTCTTAAAACTCAACAGTAAGGAACAAACAACCTGATTAAACAATGAGCCAAAAACCTTAACAGATGCCTCACTAAAGAAGATATGCAGATGGCAAATAAACATATGAAAAGATGTTCCACGTCATATGTTATCAGGGAAATACAAACTGAAAGAACAATGATATACTACTATACACTAATTAGAATGGCCAAAATTTGAAACACTGACACCGCCAAGTGCTGACAAGGTTGTGGAGCAACTGGAACTCTCATTCATTCCTGGTGGGAATGCAAAATGGTACAGACACATTGGAAGACAGTTTGGCAATTTCTCACAAAATTAAACATATCCTTACCACATGATCCAGCGATCATGCTCCTTGGTATTTACTCAAAGGAGTTGAAAACATTTATCTCTACACAAAAACCTACACACTTATGTTTACAGCAGCAGGTTAGGGGGAAGGAAGGGATGATTAGGCAGAGCACAGAGGATGTGAATGGTGATAGATGTCATGCAGTTGTCCAAACCCATAGAATGGACAACATCAAGAGTGAATCCTAATGTAAACTTCATGGACTTTGGTGATAATGATGTATTAAAGTAGGTTCATCAATTGTAACAGATGTACCCCTCTCCTGGGGGATGTTGATAATGGGGGAGTCTACGCATATGTGGGGATAGGGATCATGTGGGAAATCTCCATACCTTCCTTCTTCTCCATTTTGCTGTAAACCTAAAGCTTTTCTAAGAAAATTAAATCTATTAAAAGAAAAAAGAATGTGCTCCTTTAACTTGCCATAACATTAAGTGCCTAGGTAGTCTATTGCACTGAGTATAAGGTCAATACAGTTTTTCAAAGATATAATTTGGTTATTCATCCCTAAACTATATGACGTTTTTCTCCTTATATTTATATTTTATATTACAGGTCATATATATACATTATAATTTGAGTTTCAACAACTTCATATACTTTTGTTTCCTTGTAGGGATGTCAGTTGTCTATTGGTTGGTCAGGGTCTATGCCAACTCTTTATTTACTAAATTTAATCTGATGTGGCTAAAATAAAAACAAATAATCAAGGCATTATAATAGTTTCAAAGTTGCCGTTACTCCTTTAATATTTAATGAATAACGAACATTGCACATGTGTAAGCTGCTATGCAAGAAGTGGTCCTACATCTTCAAAAAGCTTAAAATCTTGTACAAATAATAAAATATGTCAAAAAGTTAACCTAAGACTAAATGATTTTCCTCCAACACATTGTGACAGTTAAGTCATATGTACCTTTAAAGGCGGATTATGACTGAGAACAGGTGTAAAGAGAGGATTGAGTGAGAAACAGTGAAAAGAAAATCTAGAAGAGCTTTATGTGCACCTAGACATTGATGGTTAAGTAAAAATCTGGATATTAAGAACAATTCTATGACACATTTCAAAATTCATTCTGTGCTTTAATGTTACAAAAATCATATACTTTATGGGATGTGTATTGCAAAGCTTTGTCTGGCGTTCAGTGTGATGGCATCTAGAAGGCGGCAAAAAAAATTAGTGTTTGGTGCAGTATCGATTTTAGTCCATAGGCAATAACATATACAACTCTGCACCAAAGATAGAAAAGAAAAAGATAAAGTTCAGGTATAATGCACGTATCTGAATAAAATCATTGTTAGTTGCATATTTTGTTTGATTAAATAGTTCAAGTATGCTAAAAGGTAGATTATATACTTGACTATTTTCAAAATACTTTTGAAATTGATTTCTACTGAACAAACTCCATGCATTGCTTGTCCAAATGTGTGTTTTCTTATTTTTTTTTTTAATTTTTATTATTATTATTTTTTGCGGTACACGGGCCTCTCACTGTTGTGGCCTCTCCCGTTGCGGAGCACAGGCTCCAGACGCGCAGGCTCAGCGGCCATGGCTCATGGGCCTAGCCACTCCACGGCATGTGGGATCTTCCCGGACCGGGGCACGAACCTGTGTCCCCTGCATCGGCAGGTGGACTCTCAACCACTGTGCCACCAGGGAAGCCCGTGTTTTCTTATTTGAAAATAGGAAATTATATGAAAAGAGAACGTGTGTGTGTGTGTGTGTGTGTGTGTGTGTGTGTGTGTAGTGTTATTTACTTACAGTTAAATAAATAAAATTATTCTTTATATGACACTGTTTTCAATTTTAAAGAAAAGGAGCATCTATTTGTTATTTTAAGACAGAAAAGAGAAAAAAGATCAGCAAAATTAAAAGTAATATTTAGATATGCTGAATATATTAAAAATAATCTAATAACTAGAATAAAACTTGCTTTAGAAAGCATAGCTTAGACTGCAGTCAGAGTTGGGGTCAGAATTGACTATTTGATTTCATTTGCTTTATTCACTTCACAAACAATCCATCAATGATCACTGTGTTTAACTGTAGTTATCTGAATTTGATAATGGTGGTTCCTAGGAGATACATTTCCAGGGTGTGGAAAATGGATCTATTTAACTATTCAGTCTGAGCTTATGAAATGTTAACATGTGTATGTGTATATGCAAGAATTTCCTACATATGTTGAGCAAGCATGGTCAATATGTTTCATTTCAAAAGGTTTATTGCTTAGATTATAACTACAAAATGTCTTTCCCCATATACATAATAACAAGCATTTAAGAATGCATTTATAAGGTCCCATCATGATATTTAATAACTTACTTTAGAACTTGACCCTTCCTACTCCTTTCACTATCATTTGTCCAAATTATTATTGAAATTCCTTTCTTTTAATAGGAGTAGTGAATTATTGAAGTAGTTTTCTTTCTACAGTTCTAGATATTTATGTTTGCTGTAACAGGGAAATAAGTACCCACTTAATTCAAGGAAGTGCTTTTTAAAGACTGGGGAGTTACTATAGGACAAGGCCTTCTCACCACAGTAAACACATCATCCACATCTCAGTTACTCAGGTATGTTTCAACAGAGGCTGGAAAAATGTGCAGATGAATCCTACAGAAGGTACTGCCCTGCTGAGACAGGGTAGACCAGATAATCTGAAGCCCTTTTGGTGCTGTGACCCTGATTAAAGTCATTTAATCAATCTATGTTCACTTTCCTCTCTTTTGTGATAGGAATAAAGATAACAATTACTCCTTAGGTTGTTGAAAGGACTAAATACATAAATTCACCTATAGGCGTAAAAGCATGTCTACACATAATGAACATTAAATAATGTTAGCTATTATAGTCATTTTAAGCCTCAAAACTTTACGCCCAATTGAAAATAACAAAAAGCTATCTAGCAATATTTCCCAGCAATGTTTCTTATAAACATCAATGCTGCTACCACTATTGTACATTTATATGATGCTATATTTTACATATATCATTTGATAATCTTCACTTCTTTAAAACCCAAATAGGGCCGGTGTTATTATTCTCATCTACACACCAATGAACTGAAGGTCAGAGTGATTAGCATCCTTGCTTAAAGTAATATATCTGGGATATAAAACCCAGAAACCCAGGTCATCTGATTCTTATCCAAGGCCAGTGTTTTTTTTTTTTTTTTCACTAACCACGCTGTTTTTTTGAAGAGTAAATCTTTTAGCTTGTTGTATTTTTTCTTCCTGTTTCTCCCTCTTTCTCTCTCTGTTTGTTTCTGTCTCTGTCTCCGTCTGTCTCTCTCCCCCTTTTTTCTCCCTTCTCCAACCTCCTGCCCACCGTGGGGGTAGTGGGATAGGAGGAGGCATAGAATATAAAATTATTTTACCATTAAAATTGTATTGAATATTTTTGAATCTTGTTTAGACCACTAGACATTGGGTTTTTTGTTTTTGGGGTTTTTTGAGGATGGGATAAAATTCACTGAAAATAAGTAAAAGTAAATAGTTTTGAGTTTAGTGAATTCTGATTATGTGGACTGTTTGCTTTATGCAAAGAAGAACATGAGGAATGTGAGGAACGTTTAGAGCTCTGTTTCGTGATAACTTCTGAAAAAGCGAATTGGTAAGAATTCAAGTTAAATTAGACTGTCATCCAGTTTTATTAACATGATAAGTAAACATACTGAGATGTTTTTTATGATTATTTTCATCAAGAAAAGGCCTAGTTTTAAAAAAAGTATTTTCTTATAGATTTTTTTCTATACAATTTTGAATCTTCACAATTAAAATTTATTCATTTCAAATATAGTTGAATCATTTTAATAATGTCTCCAAAGATCAAATTAAATCTATAAAGAATAAAAGGACTGCACATAGTATTAAAGAGCATGTTATTAACTTAAATGACTGTGAATCTTAGATTTCACAAAAATCCATATATCCACTTTACATGGAAACTTGAGACTGAGACTGAAATCTAATTAATATTTCCATATAAACTCAGGTTAAACTTTTTTGTAAACCATAAATAATATGCAGGACTTGTAAAGATTTTCAAACAAAACATCCACTTTATCATAATTAAATAAAATTTTATCTACTTAATATATACAGTGCTGTCTGACATTTCATTTTTAAAATATTCATTAATCTATAGTACAGGTTCACTTAAGGCAAATTAGAAATCTAAGAAATCCATTAAAAAATACAATTTTCCTAAAAGACTGCATGGCATGTATTTAAAGTGTAACTATAACTTAGTATTGTGATGGAAAATTATGAACTTAGGTTTATTATCAGATTTTTTCTTTACTAGGGTCATAACCTATTTTCTGTTCTAATCTATATTATTTCAGGATAGTTTAAAAAGTATAGAGTTTAGAGAGAAAGTAAAAGTTCACACTTGATGGTTATCATGAAACCACTTATTTGCCACTTGTAGTAAAAGTATTATGACAAGCATAGAAGTTATAGAGTTTGAATCATGAAATTAATGTAGTTAATTTAGTCTGTTGTTTTAATGACTGAAAATTCAGTTATATTCAGTCATAGAATGCAGATAAATTAGGTAGGAAAGGTGACAAAGAAGCATTGATTATTAGAAGTTTTCTTGAGATCAGAAAGAAAACAGAAGAGAAAAATGCTCCAAGAGGGATCAAAAGAGTAATATTGAATCATTTGTTTCATAAAAGCTTTCTGCAGGTTCTAAAATGCACAGAAGGTTTTGTACCGGTATAATCTTATAATCTGCCTTTTTAGAAAAGAGTAAACAAATTGTGTTCAAACAACCCAAATCCTCCTACATCTTTATTATTTACTGGGGGGCTTTTAATCCTATACTGACAAACATTTTTATTTATTTAAATTTGGAGAGGTATTTACTGCAAAGTATTTGAGAAGTGGTGGAGGGGTAGGCTTCTCTCATTAGAATGTAAACTCTATGAGGGCAGGGATATTTGTCTATTTTGTTGACTGCTGTATCACTGGTGTTTTGAAGAGTGCCAGGAACAAAAGAGGTGCTCCAAATATTCGTCAAATTAATGAATATTGAGTTGTTCTCACTTGTACAACCAAGTTAATTTTCCAAGGTGGTTTTTCTCCTTGGAAAAAATAATTGCAGTTTTATGTAGAAATTTAAACAGAATATTTTCAATGACCAAAGTAATATTCTGAAAAAAATGAACAAATGTGAAGTTTGCCTTATAAAAATCTTTAAGATATCTATAGTCATTTATGCTCAAAATAATCATTACAATGAAAACATGTTCTTAGAGTCTTTATAGATGGCAACAGAGTATAAATGCAAAACAGCTTACTAGTTCTACAACATGAAAATGCTCTTTCCACTTGTTATGCCATGCATTTTCTTTTAACAACATAATTTGAGGATAAATTCTCTCCTCATTGTTAGTTGTAAATTAGACACCATAAAATCTTACTACAAAGAATTTGGTAGATAGTAAATTTACGCTATAATTTAAATGAGTGTTTCCCCATCTTAAATTTACCAAACACTGATTACAATAGTGTTTCTCATCAAAAGTATGGGAAATGCTAGAAGAGAATCAAATGTTGAAGAGCTGAAATGCATCATGGTATTGTGAATCCCCAAAAGGGAACATGCCACACGGTATTTCAAAGATATATCAGTACCTTCAGACAAATACTGTATGAGTTCACTTAGATGTGGAATCTAAAAAATGAAATAAATGAATATAATAAAACAGAAACAGAGTTACAGATACAGAGAACAAACAGGCGGTTTCCAGAGGGGAGGGAGGTGGGGGTAGGAAAAGAAATAAGTGAGGTAGACTGGGAGGTACAAACTTTTGGTTGCAAAATAAATGAGTCATATGTATGAAATGTACAGTGTGAGGAATATAGTCAATAACTACGTAATATCTTTGATGGTGACGTATTGTGACTAGGTTTATGGTGGGATCATTTTGAAATGCATAGAAATACCACATCACTAATGTTGTGTAACAGGAACTAACATAGTGTTATAGGTTAATTATACTTCAAAAATAAACAAACAAACAAATTCATAGAAAAAGAGATCAGATTTGTGGCAACCAGAGGCAGGGGGTTGGGGGAAGGGGCATCAGATGAAGGTAGTCAAAAGGTACAAACTTCCAGTTATAAGATAAATAAGGACTAGGGATGTAATGTACAGCATGATAAGTATAATTAGCACAGCTATATGCTATACATGAAAGTTAAGAGAGTAAATCCTGAGTTCTCATCACAAAAAAATATATATTTTTTTGTACATCTTTAATTTTGTATCTGTATGAGATGGCGGATGTTCACTAAACTTACTGTGGTAATCATTTAATGATGTATGTAAGTCAAATCATTATGCTGTACACCTTAAACTTATACAGTGCTGCATGTCAATTATATCTCAATAAAACTGGAAGAAAAGCCAAACCAAAACAAAAAATAGGAAAATCAAAAAGAAAAAATAAAAGATTTACTTTCATGGGATATCTCATTAGAATAAAGTTACATTGAGTTTATAATTAATGATAAAGAGCCAGTAAGGAGGGACCTTCAAGATGGAGGAGGAGTAAGATGTGGAGATCACCTTCCTCGCCACAAATACATCAAAAATACATCTACATGTGGAACAACTCCTACAGAACACCTACTGAACACTGGCAGAAGACTTCAGACTTCCCCAAAGGCAAGAAACTCCTCATGTACCTGAGTAGGGCAAAAGAAAAAACACAGACAAAAGAATAGGGATCGGACCTGCACCTCTGGGAGGGAGCTGTGAAAGAGGAAAAGTTTCCACACACTAGGAAGGCCCTTCACTGGTGGAGATGGGGGGTGGGTGAAGGGGAAGCTTCAGAGCCACGGAGAAGAGCACAGCAACACGGGTGTGGAGGGCAATGCGGAGAGATTCCTGCACAGAGGATTGGTGCCAACCAGCATTCACCATCCTGAGAGGCTTGTTTGCTCCCCCGCCGGGGTGGGTCAGGTCTGGAAGCTGAGGCTTGGGCTTTGGAGGTCAGATCCCAGGGAGAGGACTGGAGTTGGCTGAGTGAACAGAGCCTGAAGGGGGCTAGTGTGCCACAGCTAGCCGGGAGGGAGTCTGGGAAAAAGTCTGGACTGCTTAAGAAGCAAGAGACCATTGTTTTGGAGTGCGCGAGGAGAGGGGATTCAGAGCACTGCCTAAACGAGCTCTAGAGATGGGTGCGAGCCATGGCTATCAGCGTGGATACCAGAGACTGGCATGAAATGCTAACGTTGCTGCTGCAGCCACCAAGAATCCTGTGTGCAAGCACAGGTCACTATCCACACACCATCCCCCACACCGGGAGCCTGTGCAGCCTGCCATTGCCAGGGTCCCATGATCCAGGGTCAACTTCCCGGGGAGAACACATGTCACGCCTCAAGCTGTTGCAACATCACACTGGCCTCTGCTGCCACAGGCTCGCCCCGCATTCCAATTATAACTACGGTACCCCTCCCTCCCCCTGGCCTGAATGAGCAAGAGCCCCCTAATGAGCTGCTGCTTTAACTCTGTCCTGTCTGGGCAGGAACATATGCCTGAGGGAGACCTACATGCAGAGGTGGGGACAAAACGAAGCTGAACCCCGGGAGCTGTGCGAACAAAGAAGAGAAAGGGAAATCTCTCCCAGCAGCCTCAGGAGCAGTGGATTAAATCCCCACGACCAACTTGATGTACACTGCATCTCTGGAATACCTGAATAGACAATGAATCACCCCAAAATTGAGGCAGTGGACTTGAGCAACTGTAGACTTGGGGTGAGTTGTCTGTGACTGATTTGATTCTGACTTTTATGGATATCTTAGTTTAGTTTTTAGTGCTTGTTATCATTGGTGGATTTGTTTATTGGTTTGGTTGCTCTCTTCTTTTATTATTATTATCAAATGTTTATTTTAATATTTTTATTTATTTATTTATTTATTTATTTTCTTTCTTTTTTTCACCCTTTTCTTCTGAGCTGTGTGTCTGACAGGGTCTTGCTGCTCCAAGCTGGTGTCAGGTCTGAGCTTCTGAGGTGGGAGAGCTGAGTTCAGGACATTGGTGCACCAGAGACCTCCCAGCCACACATAATGTCAACTGGTGAGAGCTCTCCCAGAGATCTCTGTCTCAACACTAAGACCCAGCTACACCCAAAGGCCAGCAAGCTCCAGTGCTGGATGCCCCATGCCAAACAACTAGCAAGACAGGAACAAAACCCCACCTGTTAGCAGAGAGGCTGCCTAAAATCATACTAAGTTCAAAGGCACCCAAAAGAACACCACTGGATGCAGCCTGGCCCACCAGGAAGACAAAATCCAGCCCAACCCATCAGAATTCAGGCATCAGTCCCCTCCACCAGGAAGGCTACACAACCCACTGAACAAACCTGACCCACTGGGGGCAGACACCAAAAACAATGGGAATGATGAACCTGCAGCCTGCGAAAAGGAGAACCCAAACACGGTAATTTAAACAATATGAGAAGACAGAGAAATATGCAGCAGATGAAGGAGCAAGGTAAAAACCCACCAGACCAAACAAATGAAGAGGAAGTAGACAGTCTACCTGAAAAAGAATTCAGAGTAATGAGAGTAAAGATGATCCAAAATCTTGGAAATAGAATGGAGAAAATACAAGAAATGTTTAACAAGGACCTAGAAGGACTAAAATGCAAACAAACAATAATGAACAGCACAATAATTGAAATTAAAAATTCTCTAGAAGGAAGCAATAGCCGAATAACTGAGGCAGAAGAACGGATAAGAGACCTGCAATATAAAACAGTGGAAATAACTACCACAAAGCAGAATAAAGAAAAAAGAATGAAAAGAATTGAGGACTGTCTCAGAGACTTCTGGGACAACATTAAGCACACCAACATTCGAATTATAGGGGTCCTAGAAGAAGAAGAGAAAAAGAAAGGGACTGAGAAAATATTTGAAGAGATTATAGTTGAAAACTTCTCTAATATGGGAAAGGAAATAGTCAATCAAGTCCAGGAAGCACAGAGAGTCCCATACAGGATAAATCCAAGGAGAAACACGCCAAGACACATTAATCAAACTATCAAAAATTAAATACAAAGAAAAAAATATTAAAAGCAGAAAGGGTAAAGCAGTAAATAACATACAAGGGAAACCCCATAAGGTTAACAGCTGATCTTTCAGCAGAAACTCTGCAAGCAAGAAGGGATTGACAGGACATATTTAAAGTGATGAAAGGGAAAAATCTACAACCAAGATTACTCTACCCAGCAAGTATCTCATTCAGATTCGACAGAGAAATTAAAAACCTTACAGACAAGCAAAAGCTAAGAGAATTCAGCACCACCAAACCAGCTTTATAACAAATGCTAAAGGAACTTGTCTAGGCAGGAAACACAAGAGAAGGAAAAGACCTACAATAACAAACCCAAAACAATTAAGAAAATGGTAATAGGAACATACATATCGATAATTACCTTAAATGTAAATGGATTAAATGCTCTAACCAAAAGACATAGACTGGTTGAATGGATACATAAACAAGACCCGTATATATGCTGTCTACAAGAGACCCACTTCAGACCTAGGGACACATACAGACTGAAAGTGAAGGGATGGAAAAAGATATTCCATGCAAATGGAAATCAAAAGGAAGCTGGAGTAGCAATTTTCATATCAGACAAAATAGACTTTAAAGTAAAGACTATGACAAGAGACTAAGAAGGACACTACATAATGATCAAGGGATCAATATAAGAAGAAGATGTAACAATTGTAAATATTTATGCACCCAACATAGGAGCACCAAAATACATAGGCAAATGCTAACAGCCATAAAAGGGGAAATTGACAGTAACACAACAATAGTAGGGGACTTTAACACCGCATTTTCACCAATGGACAGACCATCCAAAATGAAAATAAATAAGGAAACACAAGCTTTAAATGACATATTAAACAAGATGGACTTAATTTATATTTATAGGACATTCCATCCAAAAACAACAGAATACACTTTCTTCTCAAGTGCTCATGGAACATTCTCCAGGATAGATCATATCTTGGGTCATAAATCAAGCCTTGGTAAATATAAGAAAATGGAAATCATATCAAGTATCTTTTCTGACCACAATGTTATGAGACTAGATATCAGTTACAGGAAAAAACTATAAAAAAAAAAAACACATGGAGGCTAAACAATACACTACTAAATAACCAAGACATTACTCAAGAAATCAAAGAGGAAAAAAAAATACCTAGAAACAAATGACAATGAAAACATGAAAAAACAATAGTAAAGATCAATAAAACTAAAAGCTCATTCTTTGAGAAGATAAAAATATTGATAAACCACTAGCCAGACTCATCAAGAAAAAAAGGGAGAAGACTCAAATCAACAGAATTAGAAATGAGAATGGAGAAGTAACAACTGACACTGCAGAAATATTAAGGATCATGAGAGATTACTACAAGCAAGAGACTAGATATCAGTTACAGGAAAAAACTATAAAAAAAAAAAACACATGGAGGCTAAACAATACACTACTAAATAACCAAGACATTACTCAAGAAATCAAAGAGGAAAAAAAAATACCTAGAAACAAATGACAATGAAAACACAATGACCCAAAACCTATAGGTTGCAGCAAAAGCAGTTCTAAGAGGGAAGTTTACAGGAATAAAATCCTACTTCAAGAAACAAGAAAAATCACAAATAAACAACCTAACCTTACACCTAAAGCAATCAAATCAACAGAATTAGAAATGAGAATGGAGAAGTAACAACTGACACTGCAGAAATATTAAGGATCATGAGAGATTACTACAAGCAACTATATACCAATAAAATGGACAACATGGAAGAAATGGACAAATTCTTAGAAAAGCACAACTTTCCAAGACTGAACCAGGAAGAAATAGAAAATATAAACAGACCAATCACAAGCACTGAAATTGAAACTGTGAAGAAAAATCTTCCAACAAACAAAAGCCCAGGACGAGATGGCTTTACAGGCGAATTCTATCAAACATTTAGAGAAGAGGTAAGTCCTACCCTTCTCAAACTCTTCCAAAATATAGCAGAGGGAGGAATACTCCCAAACTCATTCTACAAGGCAACCATCACCCTGATACCAAAACCAGACAAAGATGTCACAGAAAAAGAAAACTACAGGCCAATATCACTGAT
>NC_041214.2:134179326-134179982 GCF_002837175.3 Physeter macrocephalus | reverse complement strand
TGGTGAAAAACTGAAACCATTTCCACTAAGATCAGGAACAAGACAAGGTTGCCCACTCTCACCACTCTTATTCAACATAGATTTGGAAGTTTTAGCCACAGCAATCAGAGAAGAAAAAGAAATAAAATAATCCAAATCAGAAAAGAAGAAGTAAAGCAGTCACTGTTTGCAGATGACATGATACTATACATAGAGAATCCTAAAGATGCTAACAAAAAACTACTGGAGCTAATCAATGAATTTGACAAAGTAGCAGGATACAAAATTAATGCACAGAAATATCTTGCATTCCTTTACACTAATGATGAAAAATCTGAAAGGGGGATTAAGGAAAACTCCCATTTACCATTGAAACAAAAAGAATAAAATACCTAGGGATAAACCTACCTAAGGAGACAAAAGACCTGTATGCAGAAAACTATCAGACAGTGATGAAATAAATTAAGGTGATATAAACAGATGGAGAGATATACTAGGTTCTTGGACTGGAAGAATCAACATTGTGAAAATGACTATACTACCCAAAGCAACCTACAGATTCAATCCCTATCAAACTACCAATGGCAGTTTTAACAGAAATAGAAAAAAAAAGTTTCACAATTTGTATGGAAACACAAGACACCCCGAATAGCCAAAGCAATCTTGAGAAAGACAAA
>NC_041214.2:134132477-134178619 GCF_002837175.3 Physeter macrocephalus | reverse complement strand
AAAAACTACAGTGAGGTATCACCTCACACCAGTCAGAATGGCCATTATCAAAAAATCTACAAACAATAACTGCTGGAGAGGGTTTGGAGAAAAGGGAACCCTATTGCACTGTTGAGGGTTTGGAGGAAAGGGAACCCTCTTGCACTGTTGGTGGGAATGTAAATTGATACTCATTGGAGAAATGTAAATCAAAACTACAATGAGGGGGCTTCCCTGGTGCCGCAGCGGTTGCGCGTCCGCCTGCCGATGCAGGGGAACCGGGTTCGCGCCTACAGCCACTATGGAGAACAGTCTGGGGGTTCCTTTAAAAACTAAAAATATAACTACTATATGACCCAGCAATCCCACTACTGGGCATATTCCCTGAGAAAACCATAATTCAAAAAGAGTCATGTACCACAATGTTCATTGCAGCTCTATTTGCAATAGCCAGGACATGGAAGCAACCTAAGTGTACATCGACAGATGAATGGATAAAGAAGATGGGGCATATATATAATGGAATATTACTCAACCATAAAAAGAAACAGAATTGAGTTATTTGTAGTGACGTGGATGGACCTAGAGTCTGTCATACAGAGTGAAGTAAGTCAGAAAGAGAAAAACAAATACTGTATGTTAACACATATATATGGAATTTAAAAGAAAAAAAAAGGTTCTGATGAACCTATGGGCAGGACAGGAATAAAGACGCAGACATAGAGAATGGACTTGAGGACACGGGGAGGGGGAAGGGTAAGCTGGGACGAAATGAGAGAGTGTCATGGACATATATACACTACCAAATGTAAAATAGATGGCTAGTGGGAAGCAGCTGCATCACACAGGGTGATCAACTAGGTGCTTTGTGACCACCTAGAGGGGTGGGATAGGGAAGGTGGGAGGGAGATGCATGAGGGAGGGTATATGGGAATGTATGTAGATGTATAGCTGATTCACTTTTTCATACAGCAGAAACTAACATAACATTGTAAAGCACTTTATACTCCAATAAAGATGTTTAAAAAAAATGATAATGAGCCAGTAAAATGAATTATTTCCCCAAAATATTTGCTTTGAATATGACTTTTCCATCACGGTATGTATATTTTTCCAATCGAGGCATTTCTCTCCAATCATGTTTATGACCACAATCTGGCAGACATCATGTGAACCATCCACCCTCAGAATTTTGGGAGACCATCAGGAAGGACCACCACACTATGGAGCTACATCAATTCTCAAAAAGTTTACAACTATTTTTCTACCACAATGTACACATAGTGTAAGTTGAAGTTTCTGGCATCTTCCCTGCTTTTCATTTTATGCTAGCTATTTATTCAATTAAAAAGATTTTGTGTAGGGTGGGGGTGGCAGGAATTCTTTTCCATTCCTGATGGGGTTTTTTTTCCTATTAAACAATGCAGGCCTCTCTCGTCTTACTCAGTCTTTCCAGTGACCTAATCTGATTGATATGTTTGCAAGAAAATATGTCCATGCATAAATCAATCCCCTTTGCTGCCCTATTTTCTTTGGGGATGACCTTCCTGCAAAAAGAGCTATCAGGCAATAAAATGGTCCCATCCCACAGAGGAGACCTTGCTTTTCTAGTCCAAATAGGCGAATAAGTTTCTCTGATTCTGAGGTTACTATGAAAAAGTCTGTATATCTATAGGTCCAAGCTAAATCCTCCAATATAGTCTTTATTCACAACAAATGTGATCTTTTGGCCTGCCATATGTCTCCTCTTCCCCTTCTTTTGTCTTAATTCACAGTTAGTTCAGAATTGAAAGGAGCCTGTAGACTGCATTTCTATCAGATCTCTTAAGGACCCTTATGATCTACTGAACAGAAATCACCCTTGGAATTTTGCTTCACTTGCAAGTTGAAATAGATTCAATACTTGGTTATGAATTAGTTCATTTTCCATGGGCTCCTTAGATAATTTTAAGTATTATTTATTCCTTCATGTGCCATTTGAGGTCACAGACAGTTTCTTTTGTATCCTTTTGTAGCAGTACTGAGTGCATAACTGATGCTTCTCTTCACACATGAACATTACTGATAAATATTAACAAGCAGATAATGTGTACAGTTGATGATCATTTCCAGGCATATTGGTAGATTTACTTTCTCTTGCCCAGTTTCTTTATGGTCAGTGGCATGCAGCTGTGAGATAGTTGGCCTGGGTTTGAACTGTAGTCTTTGGCTCAAGAAGAGAGCAAACCTCACTGGACCACACTGGCACTAATGAGGCCAAAGCCTCATTAGTGCCATGATTCAACTAACCAAGCTAATTAACCACAGATGAACAATTATTGTCAACCACTGATTCCAATTCTTGAAGAATTATAGGTTGACAAATTGTATTAAAATGTATTTAGGATGGACTTGAATGTGTTGTATTAAATATATTTGTAGAAATTTTAAAAAAAATGTCTTTTTTTCCAGAAATCTTAATACTATTGTGGTAACTGCATCTAAATAGAAAATGGATTCAGAATAAAAAGTACACCAATGCCTCCCTCCTCATCCCCCATATCTCAAAACACACACACACACACACACAAAACACTCACACATGTACAAATGTCCAGTGGCATATATAAGCTCTCTCATTGATATCCAGTATTCTATGGCTACTTCTGCAACATGATTTTGATCAGTGCTCTTGGTTTTGACTACCAATTTCTCTGATTTATAGAGCAGTTCTCTAATCTCTTCCCAAAGATCTTTACATTCCACTTTTCCTTCACTCACTGTCCTTTTATTTCTCTCCTCTGCATTCTCTCTTCCTATTATACACAGACTGATGGGCACAATTCTTTCATGCCAGAAGATACAATTTCTTGAAAAAAGAAAAACAGCAGTAAGTGAAATAAATCTAGTAAAATCATTTTTAGTGAAACATGATTACTAATAGTGTCTTGAGAATACTTGTGATTAGCAAATACATTTTATTATTAATTATATTGTTAAAATATATTAATAAATAAATAAGCAGAAAACAAAAAAAATAACTGGTTTCTCCACAATGATTAAGATGTTTGCAAGACCTACACTACATTATAAGTGGTTAATCAAAGGCAGAAAGTGCCATGGAATTCCAGAAATTCCTTTTTCCTATTCTGTTCTGCACTTACAAGACAATGGGGAGATTTGTGTCTTTTAAAGCTTAAAAAGTGTATAAGATTCTTTATTCTCTGAACAGAAATTAAAATATAATACAAAACATTCTAACTTGTGAAATTTAGATATAGTTTCTCACACTGACTTTTTCAAAAAATTATATGAACTTTTCACATGGAAATAAATTATTTACATGAGCAATTTTCAGATAAACTTCATGCTCATATTTTAGAGTAAGAATTTCAAGTCCCTGGTTTGAACCTATCCCAGCTTGACTTGTATTAATTCAGCATAGTTAGGCTTTTAAAAAATAGACCAATTTTAAGGCTTTATCTCTATTTTTTTCTTTTTAATATGGTATAATCTGTTACAATCAATTCTTGGTCTTTACATTTTGATTTAATATCTTAAATATGTTTTATACTTGTCTACTCAATAGTGTTCTTTTCCTGAAGTCATAAAAAATATCAAAACACTTATTAACCACTGCTGTACTTTTTATTCCTCATTTGCTATTTTTGGTGTCATAAGAAGCTTGTGATGCTTTCCCTCTCCATGATTCTGGCATGACTTCACTTCTATCATCTTGATGTTCCCATCTAAACTATTTATAATTTCTCCTCATCATTAACAAGGAAGGATTATTTTCTTTTCTTTATTAAGTAAGCAATCCCCATATTGATGAGTAAGTTTTAATTATCACTGTATCTGTGGGAAAAGGACAGATAAACTGGCTGTAAACAGTGAACTCTCTATATGGTTTAAATCGATTCCCCCACCTCCCTCAAGCTTTTTTAGGCATTTTAGAGCCAAGGGGAATTAGGCTACCTGTCAGATGATACCAAAGTTCTAATATCATTTTGTTTCAGAAAAGTATAACTTAGAAAGGGAAGTTTTATCCATCTCTTTAAAAAGTGAAAGGCTAGTATTGCCCAGAGAAAATTCCTAGAGATTTTCAAATATGGGTCACTAATTACTTTCCAAAATAGAAGTTGCAATCACAAGGTTCAAAAAGTCCTAAAAAATGCTTGCCTTATTATATAAAATTCACACAATACTTTACTTATATCTCTAGAATTCTTCCATGACTGAGATGTAGAAGTAATATACAGTAATGCATGTGAGTCATGATTTATGGGTTGCATCAATATAACTGATTGAATATCTGTTATGTAAATAACATTTTTTGGGGAGTTAGAAATGGCAAAAATAGACAAATAGATACACAGAGATTTGGCATAAAGTTGTATAAATGTCTAAGGGGAAAACGCATATTAAAAGCAGTCTCTTGAGCTATCAAAACAACTTATTTGGGTCACTTAATTGTCAATTTGTTGATATGAGAAAATTAGTTAAAACAGCAGGATAAATTGAATTGACCAGGTTTCAGATACAATGTATATAACATTGATATGTCAAAACCATCCTGTATTGACCCCCTCAGTCAGGTTAGAGGTAATTTAGGAAAAGCCAGTATAGAATGGTTTCAATTCTAAAATCAAACAATACAGAAAGTGGACATAGAGGGAACATACCTCAACATAATAAAGTACATATATGACAAACCCACAGCTAACATCATAATCAATGGTGAAAAGCTGAAAGCATTCCCTCTAAGACCAGGAACAAGACAAGGATGCCCACTCTTGCTGCTTTTACTCAACATAGTTTTGTAAGTCTTAGCCACAGCAATCAGAAATTGGAAAGTAAGAAGTACAAATGTCACTGTTTACAGATGACATGATATTATGCATAGAAAATCCTAAAGGTGCCACCATAAAACTACTAGAGCACATCAATGAATTAGGTAAAGTTTCAGGATACAAAATTAATATCTGTTGCATTTCTATACACTAACAATGAAATATTAGAAAGAGAAATCAAGGAAATTACCCCATTTAACATCACATCAAAAAGAATAAAATACCTAGGAATAAACCTACCTAAGGAGTCAAAAGACCTGTACTCCAAAGCTATAAGATGCTGATGAAAGAAATGGAAGACCACAGAAACAGATGGAAAAATATACTGTGTTCTTGGATTGGAAGAATAAATATTGTTAAAATGACTATTACCCAAGGCAATCTACAGATTCAATGCAATCCCTAACAAATTACCTATGGCATTTTTCACAGAACTGGAGCAAAAATATTTTAAATTTGTACAGAAACTCAAAAGACCCTGCATAGCTAAAGCAATCTTGAGAAAGAAGAATGGAGGTGGAGGAATCATGTTCCTTGACTTCAGATTAGACTACAAAGCTACAGTAATCAAAACAGTATGGTACTAGCACAAAAACAGATACATAGATCAATGGAACAGGATAGAAAGCCCCAAAATAAACCCATATACTTATGGTCAATTAATCTATGACAAAGGAGTCAAGAATATACAGTGAAGAAAAGACAGTCTTTTCAATAAGTGATGCTGGGAAAATTTGACAGTTACAAGTAAAAGAATGAAATTAGAACATTCCCTAACACCATATACAAAATTAAACTCAAAATGGACTATAGACCTAAATGTAAGACTGTAAGACCAGATACCATAAAACTCTTAGAGGAAAACATAGGCAGGACACTCTTTGACATAAATTACAGCAATATTTTTTTTGATTTGTCTCTTAGGGTAATGGAAGCAAAACCAAAAATAAACAAATGGGACCTAATGAAACTTAAAAGCTTTTGCACAGTAAAGGAAACCATAAACAAAACAAAAAGACAACCTACAGAATGGGAGAAAATATTTGCAAACTGACAAAGGGTTAATTTCCAATATACAAACAGCTCTTACAACTCAACAGCAAAAAACAAACAACCCAGCTGAAAAATGGGCAGAAGATCTAAATAGGCATTTCTCCAAAGAAGACATACATATATTTTTTGGCCAAAAATCACATGAAAATATGCTCAACATCACTAATTATTAGACAAATGCAAATCAGAGCTATGATGAGGTATCACCTCACACCAGTCAGAATGACCATCATTAAAAAGTCCTCAAATAATAAATGATGGAGAGGGTGTGGAGAAAAGGGAACCCTCCTACACTGTTGGTGGGAATGTAAATTGGTACAACCATTGTGGAGAACAATATGGAGGTTCCTTAAAAAACTAAAAATAGAACTACTATATGATCCATCAATCCCACTCCTGTGCATATATCCAGAGAAAACTCAAAAAGATACATGCACCCTATTGCTCATGGCAGCACTATTTACAATAGCCAAGACATGGAAGCAACCTAAATGTCCACTGACAGATAAATGGATGAAGAAGATGTGGTATACACATACAATGGAATATTACTCAGCCATAAAAAGAATGGAATATTGCCATTTGCAGCAACATGAATGGACCTAGAGATTATCATACTAAGTGAAGTAAATCAGACAAAGACAAATATCATATGATATCACTTATATGGGGAATCTAAAAAAATGGTACAAACGAACTTATTTACAAAACAGATATAGACTCACAGACATAGAAAACAAACTTATGATTACCAAAGGGGAAAGGGAGGGACATGATAAATTTGGAATTTGGAATTAACAGATACAGACTACTATGTATAAAATAGATAAACAACAAGGACCTACTGTATAGCACAGGGAACTACATTCAATATCTTGTAATAACCTATATGGGAAAATAATCTGAAAAAGAATAGATCTTTGTCTATCTATCTATCTATCTATCTATCTATCTATCTATCTATCTATAATCACTGTGCTGTATACCTGAAACATTGTAAATCAGCTATACCTCAATAAAAAATTAAAAGTAAAAAATAAAAGTAAAATCAAACAAAACAACAATAATAGCAATGACAACAGTAAAACACTGTTTCTAATGTTCACCCTCTAATTAAAAAATGGATATTATCCTTCCAATGGGCAGGAAAGAAAATTTCCCGCTTTATGGAAAGAATTCTCATACTTGTATTGCTGAATTCCATCTCATAAATGACCTCTAAATGGCATTCTAATTGACAAAAACAGTATGAATTGCTATTTTAAAAGTGAAAAAACTATTTCAAAAATGGAAAATGTACTCCTTTGTTATTCATAAGATTCATATAAGCATCAATCTCATATCTTCATTAAATATGCTATTAGTCTAATTTGGAGCCTGGATTCTGATAATTTACAGAATTAGTGAAAAGTTAGAAGGCCTTCTTAGATATAGAGCTCAAAAAGAAATTCTGTTAGTTTAACTTTTTTTACCATCTTTCTGGCAGCCAGCTTACCCTCCATATTACACATGGTGGATCGGTTCTCTGCGCAGTAAATGGCATTTATGATACTATTTGGAGCTGGTATGCATTACGTACCTGCTACCTTCTGTTTAATGGCTATAGACTTCAGTCATAAGCCATCATTGGGTCACTAACTCTTGCCAACATTCTCAAAAGTCCTGGCTGTTGGTCACCATGGGGATAGACTGAGAGCATATATTTGGTTCAGCAAATTCTACTGCCACTGTTGGAAAATAATTAAAAGTACATGTTCTTAGTGGAGACATAATACTATGTTGTACTACCTTTGTATAGACAGGACAATGTGGATTTTTAATAAGGCCTTTAACTAAGAGATAAGAAATGCATTAACGAAAACATTTTGCTCACAGGACTAAACCAACAACCTTCAGACCAAACATATGAGAGTAGTTATAAGATTAGAATATAGATATATAGTGTTATTGTAAATTAAATGCGTCAGGTATCCTCCCTTTTCATGATATCCTAATTGCCACCACCTAAAGCTAAAAGCTTATCATTCATTCCACACCTGCAACACTGCAACTGTTTCCAGTGGACTTTCATGACTCCAGGATGCCTCTCGCCTTTCTTTCCACACTTCAACTGTCGCTCACATATTACATACCACTTCCAGACTAATCCATTTTAAATGCTACTGTCATCATATTATAACTTTGCTTAAAAATCAATTATAGAGTTCTATTCAAACCACACCAAACACAAACTTTTCTATCTAGATGTCAAGACCATACATAAACTGTTTCCATCAGTCTCATCTAAATTAATTTACTGAGGTTCACCAACAAATACTACTGGATCATCCTCTCACTCTCATTAAAGGTCACATCCATTGGAAACTGCATTGTTTCATTCATCAGATTCACCCCATATAAAATGCCTTCCACTTTTACCCTTGTTTCATTAACAAAATTCTACACAGTCAATATTATAATACTGATGCTTTATGAAGCCCTCTCTTATTATTGCCACCGTCATTAGGCCCCGTCTCCTCTCAACTCCTCTATCCCTAATAACACTTTCTGGTAATAAAGCTTTTATCATTCAAAGTTATTTCATGTGTTTCAGATACATTTCCATAATTATATCATAACTTATTTGAAGAGAGGTACAATGTTAATTACTTTGGTATCTTTTTACTTTATGATGAAAACTGTACTAAAATAAAGCAAGCACTTATAAATTATTGATCAATTGTAGTGGACATTTATAAAGCAGTAAAAAATTAAAGCTTTATATATATGCTCACTTCAGAATTCATAAAACATTTTCTTCTTGCTTTTCTTGTAATGGAAATGGTTTTTAAGACATAACAGAATTTTTTTCCTTTTCTATTTATTCAAGTTAAAATTTGTCACATGGTACTGACTTTTAAAAGGTAAAATTCTTGTATATAAAACTTCTGAATTTCCAGATATACGTATCACAGTATTTCAGAACCATGAGAAGACATGTAAATAACAATTTCTGCCAGTCCCAAAGTGTATTCCTGCTCAAAAATGTAGACACAAACCCCCAAATATTGCACACTATTTAAGGCTTTTTCCCATTTCCTCAAAAGTCAGCGTATCTGTATTAATAGTATAAGGGAACTTAGTAAAAAATGCACCTTTAATAATTCTTTATTAAAGTAATTTTTGGATTTCTGAAGGGATTTTATTTTCTTTCTGGTTGGTTTC
This sequence comes from Physeter macrocephalus, assembly GCF_002837175.3. NCBI lineage: Eukaryota > Metazoa > Chordata > Mammalia > Artiodactyla > Physeteridae > Physeter > Physeter macrocephalus. Next base: position 134,169,551 of record NC_041214.2, on the reverse strand, counting down.
TTTCTTTTAAACTAAATAATCTAGCAATTAAAGTTTTTCAAGCTCTATGATCAGTAAAAATGACACCCACCTCAGGGGTGACCAATTCTTGTTAAACTGCACTAGTGAATATTATATAAATTTAACCATTTTGAAAACTTTTGTCCTTTTGTAAAAAATTGTTTGGTATTTTGTCTGTTTCTTTCAATGCTGTTTATAATTCTAGAAATAAGCTCCCATCGGGATTCTTGTCGAATTTTTATATACTTACAAAGAAGTGACATTCTAAAGTCAAAAGGTACAACAATTCTATTTTGCCATTAATCCTTTTAAAAGCACAGGGATCACTGGTAATTTATCCCTACCAACCAAAGCAACAACAAGGGGTCCAGTAGAAGCTCTCCTAGATGAGATTTCTAATTTCCCTGGATCTCATTACTTCTTTGTTCACACATCTCTACCCTGTCCCTTCTTGTTTGAGGGTTGGATCTGCCTACCTTAGCACCTTTGCATATATATTATCATCTTTGAAGAGGGGGTCATAATGAATATTGATACCACATAGATAATATTAATAATATTTTATAAGATTGATAATGCATATTTTATTAATATTTCTAATAGTAATAGTGAGATATCTAGTGCTCTGAAAAGAAATGCAGCTTAGGAGATTGTTCTAAACACATAGGGATAGAGATTGGGAAATCTGAGAACTTGTAGGATATAGATGGGAAAGGTCAAAGTCATGGGGTGGTCTGGGGAAACTAGTGGGATGTGTTTTTCTGCTCTGTGTAATATAAATGTGGAAAGTAAAGAGGAGAGCTGTGATAACCAATTTATTTCTATACATGTGTTCATTTTAGGACTGTAGGATTATTCCCAGAAATATGATATTGCTCTCACTTCAAATTCAAAGAAGGCATTGTCAAAGAACAACAACCACCAAAAAAAAGGTGTGCTGTCTGTTTTCTTTGTAGAATACAGGGTTACTGTTTATCTTTTATACAATTCTACTGCATAGGGAAAACTCAGCAAACACAGAAATAAACCAGGAAAACTCCACAATCTAAAATATGTTTTCATTTTACTTCTTCAAATTAGTTTGGTGTTGAATATAAAATTCTAATTAAAAAGTATATATATGTATAACTGAATCCTTTGCTGTACAGCAGAAATTAACACAACATAGTAAATCAACTATACTTCAATTTAAAAAATTAAAATTCTATTTCTCTTTTACCTGCTCTAAATTTTCTAAAATAACTATTTCCAAATCAACATCAAAGAGAGTAGAATTTATACCAGTATTTCTTTGTTTCATATGCCTTGAGAAAAATCTCAACAGTTAATGACACGATGCTTAAGAGTCTCGTTTCTTAACCTACGTCTCGCTCAGCAGACTTTTAATGAAAGCCTAAGTTCAGTAATCGAAGGCATCCATTTCTCTGGAATTGACTACACCCAAATCATCCCTTTAATAAATTAAACGTACTGGTGCTTGACACTCAAATCATTGACTTAGTATAGTCATGAGTCTGTTTTTTTCCAGCAATATTGCAACATAATTATATGCATGAATTTCAGTTTGTGAGTTCTATTTCATACTCTCGTCACATTAAGAAGTAGTGTTTAGTCTTGTCTTAGGAACTCAGTTACCATTTCCAAGTGTCAAAGCAAAGAGGAGGGTAGCCTTGGCCAAAAGACACTGTCCTTTAGATGAGTAAGTGCCAGCCTCCTTGCCACAGTGTCTGCGTGAATGCCCTGTTCGTCTTGAGAATTTTTTAAAATTTGCTTTGCTCTAGTTGTTGGCATACTCTACCCCTCCATAAGAAAGGCATTTCTATGATTAAAGCTTATGCACTTGATGCCAAAACTACCAACCAAAAAGTTAAAAATTATAATATTTTTGGTGGGGTATGTTTTGTTTTTGGCTATAGGATGAAAAACAAAACAAAAAGGCCAGTTTAACTAAAGTGTTGATGAAGTACATTGTGTGGTCTGAAGTACTGTGGTTTGGTGCCACCTAGCCAGAGAATTAGTCAGAGAGTTAGCCAGAGCAGCATATAGATGAACAATACTCCAAATTGGCACTGAGAATTACAAGAGATGGAATTTATATGTTGAGAATATTTTCTCAAATTTCATCTACTATAGTTTCATAGATTATAAACATAGTGGAAGTGGGACAGAAGTACTGAGAATATGTCACAGTTTTGTCTATGCATGCTTACTTATTCCAAGCAGATAAAAGTATTCTATTGCTATAAGGTCTAATCATTAGATTCAAGTATGAAGATTTACAGGAGGATGAAGAAAAGGGGTGACGGAAAAAAAAGGACTATGTAGAAAGAGAGGAAAATTAAAAGAGAACAGATCAAAGAAAATAATAAAAGCAGGAGACAGGCTGATTAAAAAGAGAAAATGCTGTTAACAAAGAAACCAAAAAAGCTAGCAACACATAGCACTTAGTTTTGTTTCAAATGGGAGCAAAAGCAAAAAACTGAGGTTTGGACTGCTGAAAAGCCAACCTATAAGGTTTAGGATTTAATTTCAAGCTCAGCTTTTCTGCATTTTTCTACCATGGAGGTTTCCTTTTTTTCTTTTTAAAAAGGGTCTTTGATCTTTTGCCTTAAAGAGTGCAGTCAATATGTAAAGAATCAAAATTGTGAGTGCTAATACCTCTATTTTGTTAAACCAAGTATTAAACATTGTACTATTTGTGTGGTCTCAAGACTATTGGAATTGTACTTTGTGTGACAGAGGTGTTTGAAGATTCTGGAAATAAAATGCCTAACCAGGAAGCCAAAGTAATTTTTTTTTGCCACAAAGACATTTTATTTATTTTAGATGAAATAAACTGAATACTATAAAAAACATCAATTCTCTCCAACAGAGTTAATTGACAATTACATTTAAATCAAAGTCATTAATAAATGTGGATCCTGATAACTCAATATTTGACCTGAGAATATTATCTATGCTACTTTTCACTCTAATTTCACCTAAAGCAATAACTATACTTTCTTCGAGTCATGATCATAAATTAATAACACCGCAAAAAATTCAAATTCCATCTAGACTAGAGCAATAGCAAGCATATTCCAGAGAATTACTTAAAAAGAAAAACCTAAAGAATTTAAAAATTACTGATTGATTTCCTACATATAGTTTTATAATTGGACCTACCACTGGTTATTAAAAGGACCACCATAAGTTCCTAATTACTGTGTGCACCTACGATGCCAAGTAAGATATAAATATACCTATAAATGCAAATATAAATTTAAATATATATCTAAATGAGACAGGTGATATTAACAGATGGAAGAAAAAATTCTTGATTTTTTTTCCTAGAGTTTGAAGTTACGGCCCTAAATACAAGCCAATAGAACTGATTATCAAGTCAATTGGTCTATTTTTCCATGAATAATTAATTTGTAAACCAAGTGCATATCTTGATTATTATGCTCTTATTTTTTTCTTTGGGAAAAAAACATGTGTTTGGTTGAATGGAAGGCAGATTATCAAAAATGAAACACATGTATCCCAAGAACACTACAAAATAAATAGGATTTAATGACTATAATTTGGTGACAATTAAGCAAAGTTAGTTTGCATAATTTTTGAATTAAACTTAAATGTATACTTAGATAGAACATAACCACCATATGTAAATTGTTTTAAATTATCTTAATTGGTTCAAATACTTATTATTTATATATCTTTATGCTATTTTTCAAAGTCTCAGAAACCAAAATTTGACAAACATTTCTGGGAAATTCTAGATATGTTGACCTGAGGTTATTTTAAAACACAAGATTTTAACAAGGTCTACTGTTTTATAATTAAATCTTACAACAGTAGGACATGTTCTCAAAGGTCTTTTGAAATGTCAGCATTGGGACTTTTCAGTAAAATTGAACATCTAGGACAAGAAAATGGAAAATTAAATGCAGTATTAGATAGACAGGGATCTCACAAAAATGTTGTGGCATATTTACCAAATATTAAACCATAGGTAGGATTTCAACTGGTAGAACTGGGAGGATAAAATTTATAGGAGGAAGGGGATTGGAAAGTATACCAGCTGGACACAATTATAGGGTGTGTATGGGAGAGGTAAGAAATTTTATGAAGAGAAAGGAGGTTGGGAGTAGACTGTAAAGAGGATAGTAATCTGAATCTGGATGACCAATTTGGAAGTTATTTTGTGAATAACTTGGAATCACTGATATTCTCTGCACAACATGGGCAGGACTGTGCTATAAGGCAGTAGTGGATTAGAGGTAGAAAGTGGGAAGACTGGAAGTCAGAAGACCCATGAAAACGGTGTTAAACATTTAAAGACTTTATCCATTAACTAGCATAAATGAAAAAAATATTTTAAAATGACAAATTAAAATTTTTTATGCTTATCTAATTAGCAAACATTAAATACCACTGGTAAGATAGAAGTGAATTTGGAAGTCTCATAAATTTCTCATGGAAATATAAATTGGTACTATCTTTCTGGAAAGTAGTTTCCCAAAATGTATCAAAAAACCTAAACTTGCAGGATTATAATAATTTAATTTATAGAAATGTATCCAGAGGAAAAATTAAAATATAGATAAATGTGTATAAAATGATATGTATATGAAATAAAATATTGAGCTATGTTAAAAATTTTACATACAAAGAAATTTGATTTTTGTGAGAAAATACTTATTGAATTAATACAAAACAGTGCTAAAACCAGGCAGAGTGTGTTTAGGTGTCAGTTAAAAAAATACTGCATGGAAACTAAATAATATCTGAAGGAATTAGTTTAAAAATATAAATATCTGTTTTCTTCTGAATGATAGAATTATTCATTCGTATAATAAACAACTGTTGAGCATCTAGAACTATCTGTCATCATGTAGCATGCTTCTGGGAATACAAATACAATTCAGTTTATAAAATATTAGGGAGAGTTTGATAATCAATACATGCAATGCATTGCTCTGCTTGATGTTTATTCATAGAGTGAGGGTTCCATAGAGAGTGTGGATATGCCTAAGGGGGGCCTTGACCAGGCAATACTGAGGCAAGGGTAGGGGCATACAGGGTGGAGAGAGCTGAGGGAAGGTAGGAAGAAGATCGAAGAAAGAGGGCTATGTTGGAGAAGATGGTGAGGCCAATTTTTGTAAGGTATAGAGAAAAGAAAAATACAAGGGGAAAAAATGAAGGATATCTTTTCATTAAAATAATGGCAATCTCAAAGGAGTAAGGAGAAGCTAGCCACAGATCTGTAAAAGAAGGAGTTAGACCAAGTTGAATGGAATGAAAGTGCCCAGGAAGAAAGATGTCTATGTAAGTTGATATATGAGAAAATAAACATCTCAAAAATGCTTCCTTTAAAAAAGTCAAGATCTGATTCGTTGGCTATAAGAGAAAAGGTCTAATTGTTACAAGGAGAACATTTCTTTTTCTTAATGCAACTTTTTGTCAAAAGTGTTCTTAAATTTTTTTTTACCTCCATGAATACATGAATTCCTTATTTTAAACCCAAGATAACAAAAACTTTATATTCTAATGGGTTATTGACGCTAAAAACACAAACTTTTTTTTGCTCATGAAATCCTAAGCTGGAAAAATATGTTAGTAGTTAAACTTAAGGAGGGATTTATTTTTAGACACTAAATTAAAAATATACTCCATAAAATTGGATACAAGCCTCTTGCTAAAAGTAGATTGGAGCAATATTAAAATAAGCAAACCCTTATTTTAATTATATATTACATCAAGAAATGCATGAAAATACCAGTCTTGGATGGCATAATTTTTCAACAGTCCTTCAAACAAGCACATTGTCCCACCTTCCCCTCACCCCTACCCTGTCCTCTTGCAACCCTCAAAGTCATACACTTAAAAACAACATATGATAGTTGAGAAGTGAGGAAGGGAATTTTGTTTTTGTTTTCGTGTTTCCCCTTTAGAAAGCTTTTTCTTTTTAAAGTTCTTTTTTGGAAGCATTCCAAATTCTCTTGATATTTATTGACAACACACAGGTCAGAGCTATATGTGGCTCTGTCTGGTCAAGAAAATATTCCACCAAAGAGAGAGGAGCCATGGAGTCGGAAAGGGAACAAGAGGTGAGAATTTGGGTTAACAAAGAATCAACCCATCTAATGTGTTCATGAGTAATGACCGATATTCAAATTATCTTAAATGATAAAATATTATTTTTGTTTGTGAAGTCAATTTCTAAAAAATTGTTTTTAGTATGAATAAAAATGAGTGTTATAAAAGACAGAGGCTTTATCTGTTTATTTATGACTTGGACATGTATGGCCCAATATATATATTTTTAAATGGCAATTATGACAATATGATGAAAATGATATAAATTTTCTGACAACATAAATTTTTAGAAAGTTATTATCAAACTAAGTAATTAGGTTTTATATATGGTTTTGATAAAAGTTAACTGATTTGCTTGAAAAATATCTTAATGATGATAATGAAGTATAGTAAAATCTGAGTAATAATGAATCCTAAAAAGCCGTAAGACTATGGAATTGATTCATCTTTATGGCATTCAACCTCATATTTTTTTTTTTTTGTGGTATGCGGGCCTCCCCCTGCCGTGGCCTCTCCCGTTGCGGAGCACAGGCTCCGGACGTGCAGGCTCAGCGGCCACGGCTCACGGGCCCAGCCGCTCCGCGGCACGCGGGATCCTCCTAGACCGGGGCGCGAACCCGGCTCCCCTGCATCGGCAGGCGGACGCGCAACCACTGCGCCACCAGGGAAGCCCAACCTCATATTTTTTTTACTAATATTGATCCCACAAATATGTCACTAATGTGTAAAGGAATAATTAAAAGGAATAATTAAAAGTCAAATATTAACTTGTCTTATATATATTTTATATAAGATTTAATAGCTGTCTAAAGCCTATTTAATTCTCAAAGGAAAAAAAAAGCCTTCCTAGACTATGTTTCTTTCTGTGGTCATTTAAACTTTCTGTAACTTTGTTTTACAGTGTAGAAAATGAAATCATTCTTTTAGATTACGCTAATTCATGTGAAGGCGACATTAAACAAAACAGGAGTTGAGCATATGTTATTAAGTCAAATATTTAATTTATTTTTACTCCCATTTATTTTTATATCATTGGCATTCTTTCTGATGAGCTAATGTATGAAAATACTGCCATGGCTGAATGAGTTAGATCATTGAAAACATCACACTTTGAGAAGGTTGTTCTTCTTTAAGTGAGGGGTGCTATAAAATTTAAGAAAAACAAAAAATCTAATAGGAAAAAGTGGGATCCTGAGTGCTGAGTAATCCTTGATCATGTTTTTGTGCTCATACGTGAACAGGATTAGTTTAATTACTTCTGAGTTGAAACAAAGTGGATTGTTTAAAAATAAGATTTACAGAAATGGAACATATTTCAAGATTTGGGTGCTCTTCCATTTATTTGGGAAAGATTTTTCCTAGAATTTGGATCCATGTTTTTTAAAATACAAGACATCTTTCGAAAGAAGTCATCCCACATTAATATTCAAAGACATTAAGATTTCGGATGAGACTTTTGTCATATCAGTCCTGCATTTATAATTTCACGTACTCTACTGGCTCACCATGGTTTGAAGCTATGTTCACTTCCTGCCATAGGTATACGGCTGGACTATTTTACTTACATCAGTGAATTACCTTCCACCTCTATATGGATTATCCTCAAATCACTATCTCCAGTTTAGCTCTAGCCTAAGTTTCTCTCTATCTATTCAACAGTCAACCTGCATAACTAACTGAATGTACCTTACACACATCAACCTCTCAACATGTTCATAACTGAACTCACTGTCTGTTCTCCAAACCTCTTCTTTGTAGTCGGCTAATGGCACCTTTATCAACCCAACCTTTCTTGCAAACTTTGAGAGTCATCCAAGATTTCCAGCTCATGTTAACCTCCCTCACATGAGTGGTCAATCTGATATCTAAAATAGCTCTTGGATAACCTACACAGTTACCTTCTTCTTATTCTTCTATTCATTAATCACTCTCCTCTTTACTGACTTTTCTTACTTGATCAATTTACTTAGCTTTCATAGTTGCAAAAACTTCCAGAGATCATTCTAAAAAGTAAATCTGGTCAATACATGCCCATTCTTAATATTTATTCATTTGTTCTTCACCATCTTTAGAATTTAATTCAAAGTCATTAGCATTGCATTCAAAGCTCTTGTGATCTGGCACATGCCTATTTGTCTTACTCTTCCCCCACCTATCCTCTGTGTTTCTCAACATCACATGGTTTATTCCTCAAGTGTGTTTTTCGTGCCATTAATATGTGTTTAATGTAACTGGACCTCCCTTATACATCTTGTCAGTCTGCCGGACTCTTCAAATCTCTACCTTCATATTCCGTTTTCTGGGAACCCATACCTGAGGTTTTTGAGACAGATTAAGGTTAAAAAGCTATCCTCTGTGATCTTACATCTGTGTGCATCCATCTGAAGACAGACAATCTGACTTATGCCTATGAGTCTGCAAAGCCTAATACAGTGCCTAGTACAGAGCATGTGCTCAGTACTCATTGATGAAATCAGCAAATGAATAAACACTTGAATGGATGAAAATAAATGATGAGAGGCTACCCACATGCTTTGTGAACTTGGACTGTTAAATATTTCTGAGTTTTAAAACACTCAACTTAGATTTGTACATTTTGGAGTCTATATATTTAAGATAGATAGGTGAAACTGATTACTAAAAATACTCGTTCTCACAGACTGTGTCCAGGGGAAAAGGAGTGGCATTACCTAAATTTTGTCTACCTCTTTCATAAAAGATAATCCAAAATGGTAATCTGAGAGAATCATAATTTATTCATGTACGACCTCACCATTCTGGGTTTTCCATTAACTGAGTTGAAAAAAATTACTGAGTAGGTATTATGAGTGAAATATTAGGGATGTAATGATGTTTGTGCTGTTAATGTCTTCCTTTAGTTGAAGTTCTTAGGTTTTGGACTGCTATGTGGAAAAGCTGAATTTGTGGTTGAGAGACTGAAGGGTAAGCATTCTCTTCCTGTTGACTAATCCATTTTGAGTTTCCCTGCAGGTGCGAGTATTGACTGGAGACCTAACCTTTATAACACTGACTCAAACATATGGAGAGTTCAAGAATCTATTTGGTCTTTGGACATTTCAAATTGGGAGATGCTCAAAGGTCACTACTGATATGACTGAGTCACTGGGGTTGGTTTTAAAAAAAAGAGTAAGCGGTAACTGAACTGTCACATGATGACAACTCGGTGACTACTGGTCAATGCTCTTCCCTTTGCTCAGTATATTACTCTCTAGATACAGAGGCTGATAAAATGTTAATTCTCTGAACTGTAAAGTATGTTTTAAATGTTTTCTTCTGGAGCCACCAAAAAAGGCAGTGTATTTTCCTTTCTAATAATAGTGGAACATGGAAATACACCCACAAGAAAGGCAAAGCAGAGAACTAAGGCAATTATCAGGGTGAATTAGGCACAAAGGTTGTTTCTGCCTCAATAATCCAGGTAATTAAACTGAAAGAGTTTCAGGCATGAATTGGCACAGTTCTCCTCTTGGCTTTGGTTGCAGAGACACATGATGTTTTCATAAGTCTGGAACCAGTTTTAAGTTACAGCATTTTCTCTGTGGTACGTTTTGAAATTTGGAATGAATTACTAGAGTTTCAAATGATATATTCAAACAGTAAGTTAATTTGACAGCAATAAATTAATGAGAAAGTAAAGTTTTACATGATCCTGTGCAGACAGAATTGACACATTAAACCCTTGCTATATATGTATACCTGTAATATTACATAATACATATATATACATATATATTTATATATACATATATAAAAATATGTACATACATTTCTCCAGTTTTGACCCTCTCTCTTCCTCAACAGGCACCTCAATTTAATGGATTCATTTTGATGTCTCTCTCTATTTTCCAAATACTTATTTGTCCTTCCATATACCTTAGCTCAATTTAGGATATCATCATTCATCTAGAAACTCAAGTCATAAATATAGGAATTGTGCCAAGCTTTCACCCTTTTCCTTCACACTGATGTATCCCTCCCCCTCCACACTAGTCATTAAAGAAGTGAAACATGCCACCGATTTTATTTCTCAAGTGACTCCTGAATCTGAGTACCTGCCCCTTCCTCATTCTCCATCTCTTCCTTCATTGTTGTATCTTAGATCTTTGTCTTTTCTTGTCAAGACCAGTGAGCTAGCCTCCTAACTAGTATCACTGTGTCTGTCTTGTCTTCCCCACACTTAGTCGTCTACAATCAAACTACAATACAAATATCCCAATGTCATGTCCCTATTACTCATAGATAAAGCCTGGGGCCTTAGTACTGCAGAGAAATGTCTCCATTACCTGCCTTCTACTTATGTCTCCATTCTCAACTCACATGTCTCTGTCACACAATTTTTACTCCACCATGGAGGACTGCAGATCTTCCGCTCTCCCTGACTCACCACTGCTATGTTATGCTTCCATGCTTCTTCCTAGTTCCTCTTTCTAGAGTTGCATTTACCTCTAGTTTGTCAGTTCATTCTAATTAATTAAATTGTTCATTCATTCAACAACTATTTATTCAGCACCAACAATGTACCAGCTCCTAGATTGAGTGCTGATTATCAAGTTGTGCTTCTTTCCCATCCTGTTTTTATCAATTTGGTATAGTTTTCATCAAGACCCTTCATGAGCATAATCTCTTCAGAGAAGCCTGGGAGGCTAGATGATCATCCTTTTCTCTGTACCTGTGAATATCCCAATGAATGTCCCAATCACTACACTGAAATCAGGTTTGCTTATCTGTCTTACCCAAAACACTGAAGTCACTCCAGGGCAAGTTCTTGCGTCTTATTCTTCTTTTCATTCCCCGAGTCTAGTGTCTGGTCCATGACAGTTTCTTAATAAACATGTTTTGAACTGAACTGAATGTTATTGCCCTTGAAAACTGCCAGTGTAAGTTAATCTTGATGCAATCATACATCCTTCGTTTTCGGTTCTTTTTCCCCCATCAGTATTTCTTTTTTTTTTTCAATTTATTTATTTTATTTATTTTTGGCTGTGTTGGGTCTTTGTTGCTGTGTGCAGGCTTTCTCTGGTTACAGCGAGCGGGGGCTACTCTTCGTTGTGGTGCATGGGCTTCTCATTGCAGTAGCTTCTCTAATTGCGGAGCACGAGCTCTAGGCGCATGGGCTTCAGTAGTTGTGGCATGGGGGCTCTAGAGCATAGGCTCAGCAGCTGTGGCGCACAGGCCCAGTTGCTCCACGGCATGTGGGATCTTCCCGAACAAGGGCTCGAACCTGTGTCCCCTGCACTGGCAGGCAGATTTTTAACCACTGCACCACCAGGGAAGCCCCCATCAGTATTTCTTATGTTCACTCTATTCTTTCTCTCATCATTTTTCCTCTTTTCTAATTACATCTCTCCTTTTTCCATTTAAATATTTGGAAAGCTGTGCATAAGCTCTGTCATCTACAAGTGGTAACAGCAGCACTGGCCACTTTCTTGGTCAGAGCAGCTTATTGGTATTTTGCCAGCAATGGGAATTCTAAATCTCTGGTGTTCAAGGGAAAGAACATTTTCAGAAAGGAAAGGGAGAACATGAGAATGTTCTATAGAGGGCAATGCTACTGTTTTTGGATGCAGTGCAATCAGATGCAGGAAGAGTTGCTATCACTCAGTATTAGAATCATGAGGTCTTACTGTCTTTTAAGTTCCTGTCTTCCATTCAATAATACCCATCCAATACACACAAGCATGCAAATAAGAGCACACTTGCACACACATAATGCAAATACACACAGGCTTACTCTTACACTTTGTTATGCCTGAATTATCCATTTCACTAATTTTTAAACTAGTAAGATTTTACCCATTCTTCAGGTGCAAGGTCAAATCTCACCAAATTCTAGTCCACTTTAATTGCACTTTACTCTGATGGGAATGACCACGAACTGTGATAAATGACCCATTTTAAACTTCTAATTCATTGTGGATCAATAATATGGCAAATATAATGTAAATTAAATACTAGATAAATGGAATAAAAAAGAAAATCAGATAAAATATATCTACCAATATCACTTTAGAATTATTCGATTCAGCAGAAATAGAGCCACTTTGTCAAAATGCTAAAAAGGTCTTCTAAATGCTTTTCCCCAATTTCTCTACTTAGGTCATCGTGAACTGGAAATGTGTGAACTGGAAGAAAACAGTGTGTGAACTGGAAGTAGTCCACAGGCCATGCTTTGAGAAGCACTGCTCTAAAGAACCTGGTATTAACTTACATAATAGCCAGTGTATGTATGCTCACTAAATGAATTAAAGAACAGATCTCAATAGCAGTACCAGAAGACACGAGAATTTGTGTTTTTTCATTTTGGACATGCTTTACATTTTTCTCTTTAAAGTTTTGAAATTGTTGCTATTAGCATTATGCAAGTGATTCAGAGTCAGAGTTTTTCAATCACTAATTCTTTCCTCAACTAGCATTTACTGAACATCATCTATATGCAGACACTGTCCTAGATGCTAGGATCCAAATTTGCATAAAATATGGGCCCTGCATCAGACAAATCCAAAGTAAAGGTTGTACTACAAAACAACTGTAATGTAATCTTCAAAAGCATCAGGGTCGTGAAAGTCAAGGGAAGTCTGTGGAAATTTTCTACACTCACACTCATGGAGACTAATAAAATGAAACTATCGAACGAGGCACATCATTTGGAAAGAAATTCTTACTCTCCAAAGAACAATAGTTGGAATTTATTTGGACAACTGGTGAAACTTGAATGGGGATTAGACAGTAGTGATGTATCGAGGATTAGACAGTAGTGATGTATCGATGTTAATTTCCTGATGTATTAGTCAGCTCCAGCTGCCTTAATAAACTGTGATCAACTGGGTGGCTCAAGCAACAGGAATTTATTTTTCACAGATTTGGAGGCTGGCAAGTCCAAGATCAGGGGACTAACCAGTTCCTCCTCAGTGAGAACTTTCTTTCTTGCTTTTGCTCTCACATGGCAGAGAAAGTAAACAAACTCTATGGCATCTCTTCTTATAAGGGCACTAATCCCAATATGAGAGCACCATGCTTATTACCTCATCTAAACCTACTTAGCTCCCCAAAGTCCCTTCTCCAAGTACTGTTACACTGCAGGTTAGGGCTTCAACATATGAATGGGGGATGGGGGCACAATTCAGTCCTTAGTACCTGATATTGACTATTTTATTGTTGTTGTGTGGAAAATGTCCTTGTTTGTAAAGAGACACATCCTAAAGTACTTGAGGGTAATGGGGCATTAGGTTGGCAATTTACTTTCAAACAGTTCAGTGGAAAAAGTTCTCTGTACTGTACTTGCAAATTTTCTATAAGTTTATGCTCGCTAAAAGATAGTTTCTGGCCTTGAGATTCTCAAGTCTGCTTGGGAAAAGAGACATGACAGCAACCGTAATTAGGTACCATTAAATGCCGTGAAATGTGTGGTGATATAAGGGACTGAAATAAAAGAGGGAAGGGTGAGTTTTTCCAGAAGGAAAGCAGAAGAGATCTCAAAAAAAAAAGTAAATCTTGAAGGTCAAAACATAAAACAGAGTCCATTGGATCCATGTTTATTCATTAATGATTATGTGACAAGATTTGCATGTTTGATTTTTATTTTTCCCTTGGGTTTGAATTCCCTTTGATTCATTATCTTAATTCACCATTTTCTTTAAAATTAATAAATGAAAAAAGATTTGTAGGAGGCTTGAATTAAAGAAAAGATGGTAATAAATTAATTACATAAGATGAATTTGGGGGTAAGATAAAAATGTGTTCAAACAATGATGTCTCTTAACCATCATTCTTTTGCATATCATATTATATTTTAACAAAGGTTCACTCTTGCTTTCCCCTTTCTGGAATCCAGAGATAGACTGAAAAGGCTTATCTGGTAGGTCTCCATATTTGTTGCTAATGGCTATGACCCTCCTTAAAGTATTATATGAAATTTCCAATGGACATGGGAGAACAAGGGTTAGAGTGCTCTTTAATTTCCCTAAATCTTATTGAGACTTATAATTCAATCATTGATTGAGCAAATATTTACAGGGTATCTAGGCAAAGGTAGCAAATTGCTTATGTAAGGCATGTCATGATTGCTTTACATGGTTTTCTTCTTTTCCCCAACATTTAAAATCTGAGCCCATATTCAAAAACTGTGAGATTTCACATAGAAATTCCAATATTTAATTCCCTTTACCTTTAGAAGTTATGGCTACTGGAACATACAGTTAGTTAGAATATTTGACTGCAATGATCAGAAGCAGCCCCTGGATGTTGAGCATGTGATCATCTGTTCCTCAGTCCACACCACTCCCTATTGTACAATACTGGCCTGTTATACCCACTTTTGTTATATTCATGGGTCCTTAAAATACTTGAATTTACAACCCTGGCCAAATAGATAACAATGACTGGAGAGCTTTGAGAACAAAGACAATGTAAAAATATACATCTGAAATACCAAGGTTCAAGCTCTGGTCAAGCAAAGGTCAGCAAAACAAGCGCAAAAATGTATTTAGAAGACTGACCAAGATCCTTTCCTCCTTTCTGATTTGTCCAGTAAAATGTATGTAAAACCAGAGTTTGGAGCTAGTGACTTCTGCAAGTCAGATGAAGAGAAAAGCTATTATGCAGTAGGTATTACATTCAGTTTCAAAAAAGACTTTTACACCCACTTATTTTTCATTTTCCTGTTAAAAAAAAGAAATTGGTACATATGTTCAGATATTTTAAATTAACACTACTATTGAATTCAGACTAATGTGAAATCAGAGATTCTTTCAGGCATAATTCAAACTATTAATAACTCTACTTTTCCTGGTTGAGATAATGTCAAAGATTCATTTAAATGGCATGAGTAGCAATTGGCATTATATACAAGTATTAAAAGCAATATTCCCTTTCTTCTAACAGAATTCACACAAAGAACTGCTTCTTTTATATATTACTTCTATTTTGTAAATAACCATCCATACTTTAAATCCACAGAGCCAAATTTCTTACTGTCTTACCAATAAAAATGTCTTACATGTGTATAATACTTTAAAGCTGACAAAGTGTTTTTAGATCCATATGAAGTAACGTATAAATAAGCTCAGTACCATACAAATATTTTTTCATAAATTTATAAATATTTTTCTGAAACACTTAACTTGTAGGTCTGACTTTAAGCATGAATGCCTCTAAGAATCATTGAAATTCAGTTTAAAAGAACTTTCATTATATATCAAAAATTACGTGTTTATATCCTTTGTATCCCATTCATCAGAAGAATTAATTATTACTGTATTTGCTCCAGAGATAATAGGCAGATAGTGGAACCTTCTTCTTTTGGTAAGATTAAATATTTCTACCTGATTTCTCCCCCTTTTCACACTTCAATCCAATTTAGCACCTACTAAGTTCAAATATGAGTAACCCACAGTCATTACCCTCTAAGAGTTAACAGCAAGTAGGGAAAAAAAAGATAAATGCGAGATGAATTTTTATACGTGACATAACATGTGTGATGAGATCTATTTTTCCCAAAAGCGTTAAAAAGATGTAAGACTGGTGAGAGTGAGGATGAAGGGAAGTGTCTCTTTGAAAGCTATGGAAGGTGTGTCATGTGGTGTGAACCTTGAAAAAAAATCAGAATTTTACTTTTACATATCTAAAACACGGTCCCATGAACATCTATATTATTAGCTTTTCTTTCCGCTGACCATTTATGTGCACTTACCTAATATTTTTTTATGCCTCTTTACTGTAACACTTTTCCTTCACTCCTTAATTTCCTAATTCAATATACAAATGGGAATTACTCTTTTGTATGCCTGCCAAAAATGTAATTAAGGAAGGCCTGCTTTCACTCTATTATAAAATTCTATTAAAAAAAAGTTTAGAAGGCCTGTTAAATAAATCATGGTACATCAAAAAAGTTGTCTAAAATGCAGCCATTAAAAAGGATGAAATAGGTAACACATTGACTTAGAAAAATTTTCATAATTAAAATGTTAAAGAAACACAGAATCATGCATATGGTATGAAAGCATTATGTGCACAGATTGATATTGATGTTTATGTATATAAAGAAGGAATCTGGAAGAATAAACACCCAAACTTTATTAGTAGCTAACTTTGAGGGAAATATCACTTTTTATTTAGTATAATTCTCTAACTTTTAATTTTAAATAATTCAAACAACAAAAGTATTTATATTGAAAGAAATACAAAGTATACACCATCTATTTTACCCATTCTAAGAATTAGAAAAATCACTGGCACTTTTTAAGTCAGTAATTTCATTCAATAATTTTTCAAGAATGAAAAATTTAACTCAAAACAAATGTTAGAAAATGTTAAAATCATAAGTTATATGAAAATATAAATTCAAATTCTTAAATCAAATTCCAATGAAGAATAATTTTAAAAATTATGTTTATAGTAAGGCAGATTTCTAATTTTATTAGCATTAAGGCCAAAATAATTTTTTGTCAATAACCAGCAATGGTCACTATTTTCTGTCAATATACCAAAAGTATCAGCGATAATCACCTAGAGGTAAAAGACAGCAAATGTAACAAACTCATGAACCTGTTTTATCACTTTTTGATGCTTTAGAAACTGGAAATAAAAATTTTTCTTTCAAAGTATAGTAGACAACATATAATGATTAAATAGAATTCATAAAATCTCAGCTGTTCATCAGAAAGTGATACAATGACCCATCACAAAGGCAACTATAGATTAGAACTAGAATGTAGCAGTTAGGAAAATAAAGGATTTCCAGACCTTATACAACTACAATATATCTCAGTTGGCCTCCCCAGAGCCACACAAGGCATTCTTTCCCATCATTGAGTCCCCCTTGTGTCACTCAACCAGATCACCAAAAATAAATACAGATGAGGAAACTTAGCATCCTAGAGGCACCATGATTTGTCACCCACAAATCTCATGAGCAGTGAGCAAATGATAGTGTACGAACACAGCATAAGAGATCATCAGCTAAGGTAAGATAAATGCAACCTGCCTTGTCATCTTTGTGGCTCCTAGCCCACTATTGATTTTTATGTTATTATTGTTTTGTTTTTGTCTTATGTTTTTAATCTGTACCATTCTGCCTCTTTTAGGCATTGAGCGGTTGGTCTTGAATTAGAAAAGAGGTGCTAGAATGAAGGAGTGAGAGGTTGACCTACATCTGAACAATTTGCATATGATTTATCACAATTAAACAATTTGGTTTGAAATAGCTACAATTAAGCTATTATCAGAGAAGTTATTTACTAGACTAGAAACTCTAAATTTATCTTCACATACATCCTAGCCAAGAAAAGGGCCACATTTTCTGGCACTCTTATTAAGAAAAGCTAATACTGAAGTAAATTCTTCCAAATTAACATTTAGTTTACTAAATCATGATAGCTAATTATACTTATGGCTACTTTGGTTGTTTCTTCAAAAATTACAGTTTTAAAATAAGAAGAAAGCTATGAAATTATGGTAGGCTAGAGAATCTCAGTTTCTAACAATATATTGCATATATTAGTATACCTAAGTGTATATATTATATAATTATCTTCCTGATACATGGAAATAGTATATGGTAATGTCAAACTACCCTAAAATTATGAAAAGGTAATACAAAAATCTAAAATATTGAATAAATTCTATCTGTAGTAAAACATAAACTCTAAGATATAATAAACTGTAGTAGTATGTAATAGTATGGAAGAAAAATTCAAACTGATGATTAAACGCTATGTGTTGGATGATTTCAAGTTTAACAGGTAAGTAGACATAACATTTTTCAGGTTTTCAGAATAAGCAACATCAATTCTATCTATATCTAACAAGGGGAGTGAACTATTAAAACATAGCTAAAACAAACACAACATATTTTATAATCAAAACAAGAGTTCTTTTTCCTACCTTGAGGCACGTGAGTGGTTCTCTGATTAACCTTCAAGGATACCCTAAAAAAACAAATGGAAAATAGATGACATAGAGGATAATAAAATAGCAGGATTGTTTTAGCATTATTATTAACATTAAGTGTTAGTGGTCTGTTTGCTGGGGGTTAGTCTATTTACCATGGCAAGGCATCAATTGTTCCATCCACAAATGATTCTGGCAACACTGAAGGGCAAACAAGTATTAGAATAAAATATATATGTGGATTGAGCTCTTTTTGCTGTCTGTAGTACGTGGACATTGTGATTAAGACTCTTGTTTTTTCACAGCTATTAGCCAATTTAGAAATTTTACTATTGACAGTTGGTAAAGGTGAAAAGAAAAATGTAAAGTCATGCCATATTACTAAAATGAAGCAAAACAACAACCTGAAAACAACAAAAAAATTTACAAACACTTCTACATTTAATAACATCTTTTTATATCATTAAAAATACAGGTACTAAAATTGTAGTCCATTTTGTGGATATGATCACAAGATTTCGGCTTGGAGTGAAATCAAGTCCTACATTCCGGAGTTTTAAGAGAGTTATTACCTGGCATAGGGAATTACTGTAAGGATATTCTAGTGCTCTTCATTAGAAAAGAATTAATCTTAGAACTAGGAGGTAATTTAAAAATCAACTGGTCCAACATCCTCACTTTGCAAAACAAAGCAAGGTCCCATAGCTAGCTCATGGCAGAACTAAAGGTAGAATTTCCATCTCCCAGACCCATCATTATCCCACAGCATTAAGTTACTTAATTCTTTGTAACTTCCAAGATTGGAAAGGAGTAGAGGGAGTGGAATTGTGTATTCTTCTCTGGATAAGTTCCATCTTCTTGATGAAGTTTCATACTTCTACCTGCATAAATGACCTATAGCATCAACATTTATTATATCTACCTCATTCAAAATTCCATTCCTTGGTGAAGGGAGATACAGTCCTCTCTTGGTATCTACAGGGGATTGGTTCTACCCCTTCCCCATGGATACCCAAACCCCCGCATGCTCAAGTCTCTTACATAAAATGGTGCAGTGTTTGCATATAACACATACACATCCTCCTATATATTTTAAATTTTTCCTTCCTGTTTTACTGAGATATAATTGACATATAGCACTACATAAGTTTAAGGTATACAGCATAATGATTTGATTTATGTACATTATGAAATGATTTCCACAATACGTTTAGTGAACAGCCATCATTTCATATAGACACAAAAATAAAAAAAAGAAAAAAAATTTTTTCTTTGTGATGAGAACTCTTAGGATTTACTCTCTTAATAACTTGCATATATAACATACAGCGGTGTTAATTATATTTATCAGGTTGTACATTACATCCCTAGTACTTATTTATCTTATAACTGGAAGTCTGACCTTTTGACTGCCTTCCTCTAATTTCCCCTCCCTAAACCCCCCACCTCTGGTAACCATAAATCTGATCTCTTTTCCTATGAGTTTGTTTGCTTGTTTGTTTTGAAGTATAATTGACCTACAGCACTACACTAGTTCCTGGTACACAGCAAAGTGATTTGATATTTCTATACATTTCAAAATGATCACCATGATAAGTCTAGTTATCATCTGTCACCATACAAAGATTTACATAATTATTGACTATATTCCCCCCACAGTCCATTTTATACCTGTGACTCATTTATTTTGTATCTGGAAGTCTGTACCTCTTAATCTCCCTCACCTATTTCTCTCCTTCCATATACTTTAAATCATCTCTAGGTCATTAGAATACCTAATACAATGTAAATGCTATGTAAATAGTTGTAAATACAATGTAAATGCTACATAAATAGTTGTCTGCATAGGAAATTCAAGTTTTGCTTTTTGGAACTTTCTAGAATTTTTCTTTTTTTTTGAATATTTTCCCAACCACGGTTGGTTGAATCCATGGATGCAGACCCGTGGATACGGAGAACCACTGTACCAAACTGTTAAATGACAGGGTTCTAGTCTTAAACTGCTTACAAATCAGTGAGAGAAAGTAGGAAAAAAAAAAATCAAGGAAAAAAGCAAGAGCTACAAAGCTGACAAAAGCAGTCATTAACACTACAAGCAGGGTATGAGAGAAACCGCACAGTAGTTACTTCACATAAAATCTGTTTTCTGGGCAGCTTTCAAAGAAAGTCTAACACTGCTCTTTAACAAATGCTTCCCCTTTCTAGGCTGATCTGTATTATTGTAGGCAGTAATGAAAACATCTGCTTTCCAGCTAGACTTCATTAAAAAAATACTTATATATTTACAATCATTTGTGATTCTTAATTAATAAAATATAATTTTTGTAACAATAACAATGGTTTATTAAACCATTTCCTGCAAATGCTTTCAAAAGATGGACCACAACCCCTGGCCCAGTTTGCATTGCTATTAACAGTAACCTCTATGTTTTCAGAAAGTGAGTAACAAAGTCAACATTACATAAGCATAGAGTCCACCCCTGTACTATCAAGGCCTAGAATTTCAGGAGACTGGGAATTGAGCAAGCAGCAATGCAATAGCTGTTGGGATGTTTTCTGGTGCTATAATCTCAGGCACAGCTTGTGTGTGCCCTGCTGGAAGCTCACAGTATCAGTGTAAGATGCCGCTCCCCTTGCCGGACTAACTCAATGATTAATTCATGTTTCCTCTGCAGAATGTCAAAGGATGAATGTCATAAGTTTAAAAGTTATATCGGATATAAAAAAGACATTAAATTAAAAGTGTTTCCAAAATGTGAAATTTAAACATTTGGAGAGTTTGAAGTGTATCTAGCCAAAGCAGCTAGTGTCCCTAAGAAGATAAAGCATTATTAAGTAATAAGATGTATTTGTTGGATTTTATTGCTCCAGTTTTTCAATTCTGCTTAAATCATGAAGAAAGAATTCTGAGAAAAAAAATTTTTTGTGAGCCAAAGTTTAAGCAACTTAACCCAAACATATTTAAGAGAAATAAAGTCACGGAAGGAATTACAAGGAAATACGTTCTTTGAAATTTCAGTAATCACTAAAGTATAAAATGTTTCTACATTTTTCTATAAGAAGCTATACGATTATAGTTCAGCACTCTTACAGATATATAAATATAAATACACACACAGTATTGTGGACGGACACAATTATATTGTACACAAGCAAATATGGTTAAACACTGAAATACATACTTCTAATCCATTATGTATTTTATGTTCTCAAATATCCTTGACTAGAGATTAGAGTTTTGGCTTTTTAAATATCTCTAATATCAGGGTTATGGTAAATAAACATGAATACAAGTTTCAAAGTGACATACATGGTACAAATCACTGCCAATTTAAGGCAAGATTACCATAGTGTACAAGGCAAGATTTTGTAGACAGTTGGAGAAGGACTAAGAAGTAAATGTCAAATTACTATTTTTAATACAAAGTTAATTAGAAACTCTCTTGTTCTCTGCTCTCCTCTTCCACTGAGGAGACTACTGCTTATTAAAGATGCTACCAAAAACGCTTAAAAGATATCCTGTTTTAGAAAAATGCAGTTTGAACAACCAAGAGAATTTAAAATATTGTATAAAATATTATCTAAGCTTTCATTTCCAAAGGGTTTAGTTCTTTCATCAGAATAAGATGTCACAACAAGTATATATTCCACAAAGAAAGTTGCTCAATGCATTTGAAGAAGAGCAAACTTAGACCTTAGCATTTCTACAAAAGTACATAGGAACAACCAACTTTATAACGTGTACACTTTACACCTCTAACACAAAATACGCATGCTTCTTATAATGAACATATAGAGAATTATACTTCACATATTTATTAAAATAGAATTTGATAGTATAGTATTACCTGTAGGCCAACTGGGTTAAAAGCTTTCTGATTGTCTGGATAAGTCTTCTTATTTTACATATATATAGATGAATTAGGATGTATATTACAATATTTACAATAATTAATAATAATTATTTAATAATTATTATTATTTAGGAATAGTGGGCATGAAAGCATTCACATTTTGCGCTTTGAGGTTCACTTCCAGCTCCTCTTCATATTATATGATGTCTACTAGTAGTATATTTTTACTTGAAAACCCATGTTCTTCTATATGGTCAACATAGAAGAATAACACAAGATTAAAAAATAAATCTCCATTTTAAAATACTAAATTTCTGACATTATTTGTAAAGCATAAATTTTTGTTCATAAGAAATAAATGTATTGTTTCTGCCTGGCCTTTTACATGACTTATTTTCTCTTCTATACACTATAATTGGAATAACCCAATTCTACATGTTGAATCCAAGTCCACAGTAGGGTGAGGGTTATTGTTAGTCTCTTGGGTTTGGTTTCTTTAATAATATCTAATAGTAGAAGTTGTGGTTCAATTAATGGCACACAGATCCTTCTCACAAAAGGGTGTAAGACCCAGTGCTTTTATCATATTATAACCACCTTCACTTCCTAACAGTAAGAAGGTCTAAATCATTATAAGCCCACTCCTGATTTTCCAAAACCTGCAGCTTCCTTGCATGGTGATAATAGCATGGTTTAAGAATAGTTCCAACAGTAACTTCATGGCCAAGGATGGCTCTAGAAGTATTCTTAAGTAACCTGTAAGAAGCCGGCTGAGGGCTTGTCAGTTGATCTGGGAAAAGCAGTGGTGGCATCCCAATGACAGATTGTCAGATTGTCATGTTTGATACCTTTCTGCAGTAAAAATCTCCATGCATGGAAAATGTGCTGTATTTTAAAAATCACACAGTTCTAGGATGCATAATTTTTAGCTATGCTTATTATATAGATGACAAAGTAAGTTTAATATCATTTATTAAAAGGACATACACACTCTCTTTAAATATATTTTCTTTTGCAATAAATTAAATGCACAGTACTTTATTCCTAAAATATCCCAACTTTTATTTTGGGAAATACAAAATAATTAGTAATTTTAATTAAGGGAAGGTTACATCCAAAATAATAAATTCCTGTTCACACAGAGTTTTTATACTACCAAAAATAATAAACTAATTTATACATAAACATGGAACAAAACAGATGGCTATAAATGCTATGAAGATAAAGAAAGCAGGGAAATGGGAAAGTGAGGAGTTGGTGTTAAGATTTTAGATAAGGTGGGAAGATTAGGAAGATCAGGAAGGAAAAGAACAAAAAGAAGAAATCACACTGATTCCTGGAGGCTATCAGCTATCACCTTGCTGTTATGGTATTAGAAATGTCTGAGCCTGAGATTTTCCTTCATGTCACCATGTGATCTTGCTGTAAAATGGGATAACAAATACACTTTTCAAATTTTTGCAGCACATAATTGATTGCAAAAATATTATAGATAAATATCTGAAAAGAACACAGTGATTAAAGAAAATGCACCAGAAAGGAAATTGATGAGCTTCATTTAGCTTTGGACACCATCCTAGGTCATTTACACATATTAGTTAAAACTCAAAATTATTATTTCCATTTATGGATAAGGAAATGGATACTTAAGAGGACTGAATGACTTCCTAACCTCAGAAAGACTGTAAGGGGCAAAGGCAGGGTTTTGATCTGGGTCCCTGTCGCTCCAAAGCCCAATTCCTGCAGCCCCACCTCACTGACCCTCTGAAGATGAAACATAAGGCTCCATCCACCATCAGGTCAACTGTCTCAATCTTTAATATCTAGTATAGTAACTTTAATGCTTTATGTTTCTGCCATATGTTAAAATTCTTTAAAGCATGTTCCCTAATTACTTACTGCCACTCTTACAAAAGTTATGAAGTAGGTGTTATTCAGGAAAGTGAAGACAAAACAGTTATATGATCCTTATGTAACTTCATCTAATTGCTACTGAGAAAAATGGCACTAAATCTTAAGTTAGCCGACTCTGAATCCATTTTTTTTTTCCCTACTGTATCATACTACTTTAAACTTTGAGTTAAAAAAGTGAGGCAAAGGCTTTCCAAACTGGAGATGCAATTCTGTTTGTTTTTTTTTTTTCCCTTGAGGTTGAACCTATGTAGTAACAAATATAAAAGAATTGAAAATCAAGTTCCCTCATTTTCTGATTTTAGCATTCTCACTCTCTTTCATAAATAAGCTTATTTTACCCTTCATTTTGTTCCCTGGCCACATTCAAACAAATCAATTTAATCAATTCTAACTTGGCAACATAAAAAGTTATATGTCAGACTTGATGCAATTCCACCAATGTTTTGGCATTTGCATAAAAATATGTATGATTCAGTTAATTGTTTATATTACCCATGATTATCTTAAAAGCAAATGTCATTATTAGCTATACATTTTTTCCTCAGAATTCATCTCTAAGTATTATAGTCTGGGCACAATTATTTTTTTCATAGTATGATAACTGAATTTTAGATGTTCCAAAGATTAAGATTTAATAGGCTCCCAAGTTCCAGAAAGAAACTGCTCTTGTTTTATGATGAATATAAGGTAGCTTATTCTATATGGTGTCAATTTGAGTTACTTAGATAAAATCTTAGTTGCCAATAAATTTATGCCTCAGTCAGTAAATCACTTGAGACGATGGAGTAACTTGGTAGCCCTGTTTTGTACACAACTAAACAGAATGGATCAAGGACCAAGTTTGACTAACACCAACATGTGCTCCGTGGCAAACAACGAACCTCATTTGTCTTGAGAGGTATATTAGTTAACTTTTGTGGAAAATAATAAAACACCAGAGGATTTCCCAATGTAAATCATTGGGAAATACCAAAGTCAGAGGCAAGTGCTCAGAAGATCTTAAACCAATTTTTGGAATTGTTTGGCATCCTTCCATATACTCATATATTTTCATCAAGAGTTCATCTTTATCATTTCTTCCAGGTCTTCAGTAGTAGTGAATCACTTAGAGTATGTTCCTTAGACAGAAGACATACCCTACCTCCAAAATACTAAAAGTTTATTCTTCACTGATACTTGAATTTTAAATCCCCTTTCCGGCAAAATCTGTAAAGTTCCAATCCTCAAATGACACTCCAAAGGGGTGATTTTTTTTAACGTCTTTCTTAGAGTATAATTGCTTTACAATGGTGTATTAGTTTCTGCTGTATAACAAAGTGAATCAGCTATACATATACATATATATTTGTTTTAGCAAGGAACATGCCCCTCACATGGTTCTTCTTTGCCCAGGACTTCTTAATCTTGAAATATTTGAAGCCTCCAATTTAGAAAAGGATCATAAACATTGCACAGATACAACAGAAAACTGGTAAAACGGCATATAGGAAGATACTTGATTACACAAAAACAAATTTTTTCTCCACTATAAATGAATTAGTGAGTTACCAAAATTCTCAAAGCCATTGAAATCAAGGTGATTGCCCAACCTTTGCCAAAGATGGTAACACGCAGGTCGCTGAAGGTGCAGAACATGCAGTTTACTGGGAGATCTCAAACTATCTAGCCAGTGAGTTCATCTACAGATGATAGCAAAAATTTCACCCATCTCTATACTTCAAGTTCTTTAAGTATAAAGACCTATCACCACTATTCTCCCCATACCTAGCAAATGGTAGATGCCAGTTTAAAATTTCTTGACTAAATGGAAATTCTTAAATTCTTCAAATCATAGATCCAATCTTGTTACTCCTACTCAGGCTTAAATGTCTTCCCATTGGTCTTAGAATAAAAACCGACATTCTCAACAGAGTCTACAAGGACCTGCTGGTTTAGCACCCACCCACTTCTCCAGGCTTGTCGCACATGCAACTCCTACCATACTGTTGGTGCTAACCTAGATTCTTCCAGGACCTTGCAGACACCAGCCTCCCTCTCACAGACTAAAAACATATATGTTATATAATGACTTTTTTAATACTTCAAAATACAAATGTACAGAATTATCAAGAATTATAAAACAGGCTCGAAATCTCCAACCCAGATTAAATAGGCATTACCATTTTGCCAAAGTCATCTTTTTATCTAGCTCTTGAAATTAATAAAATAGGGCATAGCTCACTATCTCTCTTCATTCAGGGATCTGCTAAGAAAAGTCTTCCCTTACCACCCAATCTGAAATGGCATCCCTCCCTAACTGTTCCATCTTCTTGTTTTGCTTCATTTTTCATAACGTTTATTACTACCTAACATATATTTATTTGCTAAAATGTTTATTATCTGTTCCCCTGTTTAGAATGTAAGCGACATAAATATCTTATTGTAGCCAAAGGTCTACCCAACATATTTCATTTCCCCTCCATACCACCTCAGGTACCAATAACAGTCTGAGGTCAGTGGGTATGCTTTCTATGTGTGGCTTTTAACTTTTATAAGAATGTGTGGCAAAAAAAAAAAAAAAAAAAAAAAAATGGCTTCCCTGGTGGCGCAGTGGTTGAGAGCCCGCCTGCCGATGCAGGGGACACGGGTTCGTGTCCCGGTCCGGGAGGATCCCACGTGCCGCGGAGCGGCTAGGCCCATGAGCCATGGCCGCTGAGCCTGCGCGTCCGGAGCCTGTGCTCTGCAACGGGAGAGGCCACAACAGTGAGAGGCCCGCGTACCGCAAAAAAAAAAAAAAAAAAAAAAAAAAAAGAATGTGTGTCTTCATAACAAAGATACTGCATAGCTCTCTTCCCTTTCTGCTTGCCCAGTTAACATTTATCCATCCTCCAAATGTCAACTGATGTGTTACTTCCTCAGACAGGCTTCCCCCACTACCCTGTTTATTCCTCTGCACTCCTTCTCAGCAATTCTGACAGTTAACATTTTACTTTTGTTTGTGTGAATATTGAATAATCTGCCTCTCTCTGCCACTAAACTGTAAGCTCTGTGAGGTGGGGTCAATTCTTTGTTTTGCTTATCATCCCTGGCATGTAGTAAGTACTCAGGGAACACTAGGGAATGAATGAATTGGGCTACAACATCATTCAGAGGAAATGATTCCTATCTGTACTCCTACACATAGAAACACATACCTATGAAAGCCCAGAATCAGTCATTTCCTTGGCCAGATTTTCCTTCTCCATTTTCCTGCAAATGAAGTTGGTTTGCCTAGCTAACTTGAAACAAGGATAAAAAGGGATCTATTTCTATTTGACGTACAGATATTTTTCCCTGCAATTTTTTATGATATGTCTGGAGAGCCTCCCATTCATCTCTGTGGACTGGCCAGTGAACATACTGTCTCATATTTTAAGACAAACAATTTTATTTCAACACATTCCAAATCTAGGAGTCACCAGATAATATTCAGACACCAAAGAGAAAACTACTTTGCACTATTTACTTATGTTTTGGTGAATCAAGTGGAAATATTTCATATAGCTGTCTCACGATTCTCAAAACATTCCATGTAAAATATGAGATCCAGTTCACCTAAGTTCCAGCTTGAAAGCTCATGTATTATTGGATCAAATTACACAGCATTTGTATTTTGAAACTGACCCTTTTTTTCCTCTGTCTCTTTCTTCTCACATTCTTTACAATGTGCACACACACACACCTTGATCGAGAATTTAGACTCAGACAATATGGAAATACTATATTAGCATAGAGTCATTTCTGTTTAGTTTTACAAAAGAAACATACAAGTAAAATTCAAGAAAACAAATTTTTTTGACTGAGGACTCTAAAAATCTATTGCCATATTAAAGTGGACTTTATTTGTTTTTGTTTTTTTTTTGTGGTATGCGGGCCTCCCTCTGCTGTGGCCTCTCCCGTTGCGGAGCACAGGCTCCGGACGCGCAGGCTCAGCGGCCATGGCTCACGGGCCCAGCCGCTCCGCGGCATGTGGGATCCTCCCACACCGGGGCGCGAACCCGGTTCCCCTGCATCGGCAGGCGGACGCGCAACCACTGCGCCACCAGGGAAGCCCTAAAGTGGACTTTAATAGAAATTTTCTCCAGGCTATATACAGCTCTTATATCTAATTTCAATGAAGGCAAAGTTATGTCTTCAGTTTATGACTAAGAAGACCAGAAAAGTAGTATGAATTATGTTATAAAAACTACCTTGAAACACTTCTACTAGATGCTCTGCAACCATATACAGTCAAAGCATGTTTATGAGATGAATAAATAGTACTTACATTGCACCGATAATCAAGTCAATATGTATTCTTTTAGATATGGGCAAAGACAAATAAATACAAAATATATATAACTTTGATGTATGATATATAATAATAATTCATGACAAAACCCCAGAACTTAGATATTTAGAAGCAATTTGCAAAAAAACAAAAGTTTGTTTTCTCTGAAATCATTAATGCAGTGATCATTTAAATATACATTTTTATGGAAAATGTATTTAGTGTTTCTGGCATTTAGACAGATGTCTAAAACTCTAATTCCTATAGCAACCTGACAACATGAATTAATTATGTGGACTGGGGTAGACTGTATGAGGCTGGAGAGTACATGTCAAAAGTTGTGACTCTTGCTGAAAAAAGATGAAAACCTCTCCTATATATACCTACTTTTCCCCATTTGCAGCAATACTTTTAAAATTAATTAATTCATCTTATATAGTGTTTGATTATGTGCTAGTTACTGTTTAAGTTGTCCCCAGATTGCAAAGAGTAATAATAAAACTGCGTTTCTGTTTCAGGATTCCTATCATCTGGACAAACACATAATTGGAAACAACGAAAATCAAGAAAACTAAGAGCAATGACAGACAGTGGTAGAAATATGCACAAGATACTACAGGAACACGGATTAGCGTCATCATCTCTCACTGGAGTCAGGACGAGGGTACGGACTAGGCTGGCTCTACAAGGACAGCTAAGAATTAACTGGAATTGAAATTGGCAAAAAGTTGGAGGTGTGAAGAGAAAGCCTCCAGACACAGAGGTCAGCATAAGCAAAAGCCCAGAAAGAAGAAACAGTATGGTTAAGAAAGAAAAGACTATCACTGAAGCGTTACATAGAATATGAGGCAGGGAGCGGGTGGAGATGAAATTGGAGAATTTGACAAACGCCAGATCATGGATGAACTTGCGTTGTACAAAGGGGTTTATCCTAATCAACATGGCAAGTGAATTTACTCTTATTGCCAAAGCTTTTATGACGTAACTGGGTGGCTTGGTTTCTGTTTTGAGAAGGATTCTGGATGAATATTAGGATTTATTAAATTTGAATATTTTAGTTACAAAAATTTCCATAGTTGCAACGGAGTCATGGCGTTGATGGCATATTTGCTATTCCTGTTATACACAGGTGATGCCCTTCAGCGTACGTGAAGGGTAATATGTTAAGATTTTTATTTAATTGTAGATTGCTCAGGCAAGAATTGGAATGGTGAAACAAATTAAGAGGGTTTTGTAACAGTTCAAAAGAGGGATGATGAGAGTCCTAAACCAGAGCAGTGAGAATACACAGGGAGAAGAAGGAAAGTTTCAAGAAATATTTAAGAATTCCCTGGCAGTCCAGTGGTTAGGACTCCACGCTCTCACTGCTTAGGGCCTGGGTTTAATCCCTGGTCAGGGAACTAAAATCCCACAAGCTGCTTGACACAGCCAAAAAAAGAAAGAAAGAAAGAAAGAAAGATTTAGAAGGCCATATTAGGAGGGGTCAGGTATGGGAGATGATGTTGAAGGAGTCACAGGTGACTTAAATTTCAGCTTGGAAACTGGTTCATTCCGACGCCATCACCTTGGATAGCAGGTGTTAGAGTTACAGCAGATTTGAAGAGGAAATGCTGAGATGTGGCTTCGAAATTTAAGATACTGGTAGAGCCACCTAGAGGGCAGTGAATATGTGACTCAGGTGAGAAGTCATTTCGTTGGAGATAAAAATTGGGGAAACTCCTACTAGTAAGAGTTGAAATTATGAGAATCAGTTTGCTCACCTAGAAGCACTATGTAGAGTGTAGGGAGAAGAAATTCAAGAATGGTAGATAATAGTGTTCCTGGACATAGAGAGGAGGAATAGTGAAAAATTAGAAGAAGAATGGGGAGAGTCACAGAAGTCAATAAAGTTTCAAACAGCATGGTGGTCCAAGTCAAATGCATCGAGAAGTCCAATAAAGTAAGAACTACATGTGCCCTTTGGATCTGCAACTAAACCTCATCAGGTGTTCATAGTAGCGGAGTAGTTTCAGTAGCATTATAAAGGCAGAAATTATATTTTAAAATTACCCGATAAAGTTTTTCTTACGTTTATTGAATAAATAAAAGCAAGGCTATGATTTCTTCCTTGTACATATAACATAAAAATGAAATACTAATTCAAAAATAGGTCATTTCTATATTATTTTAAATATATAGAAGGATGAATCACTTTTTAATTAAAATACATGTGAGCTTCAGGATGTCTATAATCTAATGGGTTAGACACTAGATATAAAATAGGTGTTCTATAAGGGAAAACTATTATGCATTTATTTGTTATTTATACCTATTGTTATTTCCTTCATTATCATTGCCTTTTGCAAATATTTCTCTAAATTATTATTTCTCAAAGAAGCATACAGGATTTATTAATCTATATTACTTAAAAAGGAATCTTTTAAAATAAATTAGTAGTTGGAGATATTTTACACTATAGAAATTCTCTTTGAAATATTATTTAAACACGGACAAAACATGTAGGGCTTTGCTTTTGTGATAAAGCGTTAATCATAGGTAGAAATGTGGGAAGAAACTCAGGACAAGTTAGGTTAGTCTACGTCCAAAAATCATAGGGTGGTACGTCACTGAACTAAAGAACGGAGTCTCTTAACATTCTGTCCAGTAGAGAACTCTCCAAATATCAGGGACCCTCATAGCATGACTGTGAGAAGAAAACCCTAGATTGGTGATTTCTAATCCACAAAGTACACAGGACCTACCCAGGAGTCTTTTCAAAATATACATGCCAAGGCTCCACTCTAGACCTACTGCAGCAGAATATCCAGGAATGGGTCCAAGGCACGTGCATCCTGAAAGGTCCCCAGGGTGATTCTGATGCTCAGATGGGGATAAGAATGACTGTTGGGCTTCCCTGGTGGCGCAGTGGTTGAGAATCCGCCTGCCGATGCAGGGGACGCGGGTTCGTGCCCCGGTCCGGGAAGAGCCCACATGCCGCGGAGCGCCTGGGCCCGTGGGCCATGGTCGCTGAGCCTGTGCGTCCGGAGCCTGTGCTCCGCAACGGGAGAGGCCACAGCAGTGACGGGAAGGGCCACAGCAGTGAGAGGCCCGCGTACCGCAAAAAAAAAAAAAAAAAAAAAAAAAAAAGAATGACTGTCCTACATGGGAGTGAGGATTGCTCAGCCCACAGATCATGGCCCCCATTCTTGATTTAGTCTACTTCAATAAATGTCATGATGTAGACTCAATTACTCCTGAAGTTCCTTCATCTACCAGAAAAATGAAACTTTTCAGCTGTACTAGAAAAGCTTCAAGGTGGGCAATAGATTGATATGGGTTTTCCACTGGGGCATGGAAAGAGACCCCAGGAATGCCTCTGCTAGGTTTTAGGTACTTTTTCTGAAATTTCAGTTTTATGACTCTCTAAGTTCTTCAGTTACATCAATGTTAAAAGGGTGGTACACTCAGATAAAATTTAAAAAATTACACAATTTTACAAGTTGAACTTGGAGTAATTGAATTTTGTTAATTATTTGTTAATATTTGTTAATCAGCTATTTAGATGCATAATACAATTGTACAAACTATACAAAAGTATATAGTAACACAATTTCAAAAGTAAGAATATTGGATATCACATGCATGATTTGATGTAAAGTGGCTAAGGGGACTTTCCTGGAGGTCCAGTGGTTGAGACTCTGTGCTTCCACTGCAGGGGACTCTGGTTCCATCCCTGGTCGGGGAAATAAGATCCTGCACGCCATGGCCAAAATTAAATGTATAGAATTTTTTTTAATGGCTAAAATATTTAAATGGTTTGTTAATTATGCCTGTTTTTTAGCTACACTCCCTTTTTCAAATAGAATGGAACCTGACATAAGTAGAGATAAACACACCCAGCCGCATGCCCCCTAGCCTCTCCTTCCCTTCCTCACTTACACTCCCCATGTATTCCCAGACGTCCCTTTGCCTTCAAATGCAGAGGGCTACTACTGTACCCTTAGGAGCAGTGACTGGCAAAACTGTGTGTGTGTACATGTATGCACACAGTAGGGCACATTTTCCTTCTTGATGAAGGAAAGCTGCAGCAGTTCAGGTAATCATAGATGGGATGAACTGCTTAGAATATATTATTACAGAGAGAGAGAGTGTGTGCAAGCTTGTAATATGTTGGTGCTTTTGCTGATCCATAATATGTTCTAAGATTTTCACAAATGTAATCACTATCAGTATTATTTTTACCATGCTTAATTCACAAACTGTTTAACCCTTTCCCCACCGGTAAAGGAGAAAGAAAAATATTTCTAATGTAGGCATCATTAAGAAATGATAGGGAGCTGGGAGAGCTGCTAAAGGGTAGACACTGCCTCATCCAGGGAGTCAGAGCACATCACCCGATAAAGTAATGTTCCGCTTTTTTGGTTGGATGCAAATGGCAGGAATAGAGAGTTGTGCAGCTTTTTTGAAATATCCATCCTATTTCTGCTCCAGCATCCTACCCACACCCTCAAGAACTACCACTCTAAGGAACCCAATCCCTCCCAGAATTATCTGTTCTCCCACATAAAACTGTCTTAAGTCATTAAATGATTCTTGTCTGGTGTTCTTGATCTAGAGCACAATTCTGAGGACCTTGACAACAGAAATCAGCCAAGATGAAAATGATAGGCTGAGAATAATTTAGACTTCTTTGACCAAAGAAAAGGGTTGGATTTACTTAAACGTGTATAATGTGTTCTCCAGTGAGAGCAGAATAAAAAGAAACTGTATGAAATTTCAGGAGGAACAATTTAGGTTTTACTTAAAAAGTGATCGAGACTTGCAACTAGATTTTAAATATCTATAAGCCCATTCTCATTGGTTTTATCAATGGAACCATCCTCTTGCTTGCTTTGATTCCAGACTCATTTGCCTCCTTTCAGCTTCTTAACATAAACTACTTACTCTAAGCCCAGACTCTTGAATATGCTATTCACTTTTTCAGGTAGTCAGTCACAACCAATTCATTTACCCAACAGATATTTACTAAGTGCGGTGACCCTCTGTATCCCCGGGTTCTGCATCTGTGGGTTCAACCAACTGCAGACTGCATAGTACGCTTACGATTCTGGGCTGGCTGAATCCATGGATGCAGAATCAGCCCATGCAAGAACCCGTGGATACGGGGGTGACTAAGGGACCAAAACATCCGTGGATTTTGGTATCCATGGTGGATCTTGAAACCAATCTCCGGTGGATACTGAGGGACGTCTGTCCCTATTATATGACAGGCATGTTTCTAGGGCTTATGTCAGTGTAAAAAACAGGAGCACCCCTGCCATCATGGGCTTACATTTTATAAAGAGTGGTGGAATTACTTCAGGATTTCCTAACCTTGGCACATGGGCATTTTGACCTAGATATTTCTTTATTGTGGGGTCCTATACTATGTGTTGTAGGATGGTAAGCAGTATCCGTGGCCTCTACCCATTACATGACAGTAGCACTCCCTCAGTTGGGACAACTCAAAAAATCTCCAGACATTGCCAATTGTCTCCTGGGAGGAGCAAAATCACCCTCAGTTGAGAAGCACTGGGTTACTTAGTAGCAACTGTTATAGTTGTGATTTTATATTTTTTATTTTTATTTATACTTATTATTTATTTATATTTTATATTTATTGTAGTGACTATTAGAATACTGTCTTCTCCCACAAGATGATACTTTCCCCACAGAACACACAATATCTGTTTTTCTTCTCACCATATCTCTAGCTTTTTGGGCAATGACTAGTATATAGTAGGCACTAAATAAATACTTGTCTGAATGATTCAACCAATACTCAAGTTGCTCTCTTTTCTTAAATCTGAGTTAAACATTTTTATGTTTCATTAGCTCTTTCTGCTTACGCTTCAGCATACTTATACTGCATTATAATTGCCTACCTCTTTGGTCTGTCCCATCTCTCTCTCATCCACCATACTGAACATTCCTTAAGGGCTGAGAATGTGTCACATCCATCTTCACATCCTCACTTCCTAGCACAGTACTTGACAGATAAATACCTAATGAGTGGATGAATAAATAGCAACACTAATAATTACTAAGTATTCAGCAAGGGGTAGGCACCAAGCTAGTTCATGTCTGCTATACATATCCCCTTTCACCAATACATGAAATTTGGGAAAAAAATGCTATCTCCATTCTCACAGAGCAGGAACCTTAGAGATTAAATAACTGGCCCTAGGCATAATGTGGTACAGTTAGAATCTGAACTTTCTAGATCTTATTCTAAAGCCCAAAGCATTACCCTGACTACACAGGGAGAAATTTCTTGGCTTTGTCTATGAGAACCAGTGAGTGAGTTAGGAAGTGGCAAATTAAGAACAACCCAATATTTTTCAAATCAGAGATGAATAACATTTCAAATCACTCTCTGGAAGCAAATAGCTTAAGAAGAAATAAACAAATCACTTTGTAGATGAGATGATGTCCTGTTACCTAGGTGTTTTTGGGTGGCCAGAATTTTATTTGAAACTGAATATACAGTGCATGAACACTGACAATGAAATGTCAATTTGGTCAAAATTAAATTTTTTAGCCAAATTTATGTTTGTTTAGCTAATAATATTCCTGCCATGTAGCACTTTATTGTGGACTCAATAGTAAGTTTTCAATATAAAAATCGTTTTTTAATCTTAAGACATTTGTTTTTATTCCTCTTCAGCAGACTTAGATTTTAAGAAATAACATGGTTTTGGAATCCAGCACTCAATAAACCATTAAAAAGCTCACACATAACACTCTAATCATTAATTTAGAAGTAGTTTTCTCATTATTTTGTCCACAATTGCAGTTTTTCTAGTGACAGATTTTATAATTACTTTTCATATGCCTTCACCTCTCCTCCAGCTACTGATTAAAATAATAAATGGGTATATCAGACAAAATTTTTATCAATTTTATAAGAGAAGAAAAGACAAGAAATAACACAATTTCTGTCTACAGGAAATTTATTAAAAGGTAGAATTTAAAACATACTTGACTTTTTGAACATTAGAAGAAAATTATCACAGAACAAAGCAGGTAATATAACAGCAATGACAATGTCTCAAATGTGGGCTTCATCACTTTTAGAGCATACTCATTTACTTCCTACAGAACCCTCACAATTCTGGAAGGTAGGTTTGGTAACAATTATTATTTTACATGTTGTTGCTGAGAAATCTGAGATTTATATGATTCGAAACAGATTTCCAAGTTCACTGAGAGTGTAACTGGACTAACTTGAAGCAATTCACATCTGAATGTTGGTTCCAACCTAACATATTACTAGACCTGCTGCTTACTTCAATAGATGACTATATAGATGGTAACAAAGAAAAATGGGAAGACTTAAGGGTTATTAGGTTAACATACTATTCAGGTTCCAGCCTTCAGACGTTGTTGTACATTTTTGGTATTTATTCATATTCTTTTTTCTTGAAATATAATTCAATTCCATGACTGGTTTTGAAATTACTAAATAATGTTTGTTTTAAATTATTACATGGTATAAGTTTGACAATTTTATTTGAAAAAAATCAATGATGCTATTGAAAAGTAACTCATGCTTCCCACCAGAAATGCATTTATAAAACTAAAGTTCTTCGAACTTAAGGTCATACCCTTTCTCTTCTGAAGGGATGGTTTTTTTCATGTTACGATAGTAAATTTTACTGCAATCTACCCATTGCTCTGGTTTCATCTACTTTTTATTAAGTGATTATCTGCACAAATTATTTCAACTATTTTCACTGCCTGGAGCAGTGGTTTTCAACTTGAATCTGCTCAGCATGCAACAGAGGGCAAATTTATCTTGAGAGTTTTCTCCCATTAGAAAGGGGTGCCAGTACTGCCTAGTTACAAAGCCAGGACTTAATGTAAGTTCCTGGTCTCTGAACTTCCAAAGGCCTTTGTATACCTTATCATTCATTTAGCATTCATGTATGTAAGAGTTTAATAAATTGGTTAAGTTTTCAAGGATTTAATACTATTTCTCAACATAAAATATAAGCCGTCAAGGTTAGAAATCTTGTTATGTGTCCTTTCTTTGTAACGAGACTGAGTGCTAATGAATGTAGTTGGTGCTCAGTAAATATTTGTTAAGAAGATTAGCCAATTTGACCATAAACTGATTTAACCAAAATAAGCTTAAACTATCCCACTTAAGATCAGAACCAGAATGAAAACGATCAAAGCATTGCATTGTTTGCTACATGTGGGGTTCAGTTTAATTCAAATCACTAAACAAACCTAATAAGTTCAACTCAAATAGATTGGAATCCAAATAAGTATTTACCAAAACATACTACCTTAGGACGTAAGAGAAACAGTGAGATGGAAAATGAGAGTCTGAGACTCTCACAACACCCAGTTCCCCCTGAATGTGCTTGGCAGCAACGATGGCAGGATGGAATTCCATCCAGGGCAATTCTAGTCAAGGACGAGCTCCCCACTAATATCCCTTTAAGAGCCTTTGCAAAAATTATGAGAAAAATGATGTTTGATTTTATTCTCACCCTAAATTCAAACAAAACACTTCTCTCTTTGTTCTCTTTTCTTGTTTGGGAAGGAAAATTAGGGGAAAATGTTGACAGAAAGAAAAAAAGATTTGAAGTCAGGAAAAAATAAGTATTGTATCATTCTTTTAAGTTCTCATGTTCCCTTAACTTGTTTACATGCATGCATGTGTGTGCACACACACAATATATTCATTTGATATATACGTATATATATCATTGATACATATTTGATAAACATTGCCAAAATATTACTTTGAGCATGGTCTGAGTTATAGGCCAGATAAGTGGAAAATATGTGAATCTACTCAAAACATTTAAGACTGCAAAAAGGCCTTTTTATTGATGATTTAATATCTA
This sequence comes from Physeter macrocephalus, assembly GCF_002837175.3. Lineage (NCBI taxonomy): Eukaryota > Metazoa > Chordata > Mammalia > Artiodactyla > Physeteridae > Physeter > Physeter macrocephalus. The sequence continues at coordinate 134,132,625 of NC_041214.2, read as the reverse complement.
ATATTCCAATCTCTGTATCTTCTCCAATAGTTGAAATACAGAAACAGATATTATGAAAGAGTGCATAATCCCCAAATTTTGTATTTATCATGTGCTTAATATACGTTTACATTCTCTTTAAGTATTTTTTTTTTTTTTTTTTTTTTTT
>NC_041214.2:134087768-134132467 GCF_002837175.3 Physeter macrocephalus | reverse complement strand
GGGCACGAACCCGTGTCCCCTGCATCGGCAGGCGGACTCTCAACCACTGCGCCACCAGGGAAGCTCTCTCTTTAAGTATTGATTAAATTGTTTCAAGAATTACTTTTCTTTTCAACACTAATGGGAAGCAAAATGGGGAAACATCATGGCCAAAAAAAGCTCTCTTGAAATTAAATTTAGAGCTTAGATTAGCCAGTTAAATGCAAATAACTTATTTATATATAGATATAGACATAGATATAGATATCTGAATATCTAGAAATGCTTTGTATTCTAAGAATAATTACATATACACAGGTTATATAACTAGTATACACTGAATCAGCGACTTCTAGCATTTTTGTTTTGTATTCTGAGAAAAATGAAAATAAAAGCATTACAAAACAGAACCCCCAAGAGGAGTCTTCATTGGTTATTTTGTTCAAATCCTTACTTTAGAAATGAAGAAACTGGGATCCAGACAGTTTGACTTCTTTTTGAAATCTGAAATATAAATCACTTTGTGGATTCCGTTTCTAATAAGTGAGGAGTCCTGTTGGAAATTCCCTAAAAGTGGTATTATTTACAGCACCCGTTTCACTGAAAGGGATGTCCTTTGTCTATCTGGCAACTTGTTTTCCAGAGTCATAAGGTTTCACCGGTGTTCACCCCTGTCTGTAGTTTCTGCTTTGTTGCTGTGCCTGTTCTTCAAAGGCTTGCTCAAATGCTACTCCTTCTTAATGATGTCTTCTTTGGTCATCCCAGCTGGAAGTGATCTTTACCTCCTCTGATCCACTAGAGCAATTATCACATCCTGTCTTGTAATTCAACATGGCACAGTGGAAGTGAGTGGATGGACTCTGGAGTTAAGCAGATAGGGGTTTGAATTTTGGTTTTGCTGCTTACTAGCAAACAAAACATGGGCTCAGTCAGCTTCTCTGAGCCGTAGTTATGGACAATTATAACTACCTTGACTGTATTTGTTTTTACCCTTCCTGCAATATGGTAACCAAACATATTAATCAGCTAGATAAGTCCTAAATCAATATGTCATATATACTTACCAAATATTAACTAAATATCTTGAACATGCCAAACCCCAACTAGACTTCTTTGAAATTTGAAAGTCACGTGGTCATTTGTATAACTGTATTTCTTATCTCCCTAACAAGAATATTCACATCTTCAAAACAGGGACTATAGATATATCATAAATTATTTTATGTTGCATAGTGCTACAGTAAGTATTTGACAGATAGTTGAAAAAAATGAATGAGAAATCTAATTGATTATTGCTCTTATTGGTAAGTTGATTGGCAAGTTGTCAGAAAGTGTTATAAACTGATGAATAGCTAAGTACTCACTCTACACAAGAATAAACTATTTTTGTTGCTAATGTTATCTATCTAAAAATGAAAAATAGATTTGTTCTCTATATGTAATGACTGTGTACCTTTTCACCAAGAAATATACATTTGGTTCGTTAATATATTTCACAGGAAATGTTATTAAATGAAATTAAGTGTTTATTAAAATTTCTACATGGATTGAATGGTTGACAATATAAATATATCTGAGCCCTCTGCAAAAATTGTTCAATCAATGGGAGAAAACATGATTTCTACTTATTAAATATATCTATGATTTATTTTTCTCATAGCAGCATATTATAACTCCTTCAACACCCAAAGCCATCAAATAACTATGGATAAATTACAAATGTCTGCCAGAGCATGGCACAATGCGTTGCATACTGAAATGCTTCAACACTCACACCCTACAGCTATAAAGCAGTATAGTCAACATAAGCAAATCCATCTTTATTTTATTCTCTAAAACGTTAATGCTCAAAGAATCCTTTGTTTTATGACAAGTGTAACGTGAGGACCCTCCAACCCTGATTTATCATTGCTCCTTTTTTTTTCTCTTTCTTTTCTCATGTTGTTTTTTAAGTGCTTGCGATCCACATTGGATAAAAAAGACATTTGAGGTCGAGAACTGTGGAGATTCAGGGTGGGAGGGATAGGGCTATTTTGAATCTTGTGACAGTGAGGTTTCGTTCACTAAGGAGCTCTCTGTGGGTTTCTGGCATTGTAAGTGTTTTGTCTGCTTGCAAGCGAGCAGCTGATGGATGGGGAAAATGTTCATTGATTTGTAGTGCCTGCACTGCAGCCAACCAGCACTAGAATGAGGTGGCACCATCATGAATCTCTCAACTATGCATATTTATATGCAGCTGCTGTACTTTTAAACCTCCAGTGAATACAAAGTACTTGTGTGGCCACCAGTTCACACAATGCGGTCCTGCCGCATGCTCTGATTTAACTACTGTATGGAAGAATAGACTTGGAGGGGCTCGGTGGGATATAGAAAGGAGAGGTAAGCATGGAGAGAGAAAAGACTCCTGCACAATTCCTTTTTCTTAGATAGTCAAGAGAATGAAATGAATGTGGGAACAAGTAGGGGACATTCTAATAAATGCATTATGTGCTTGAATCTCAAGTTTTAAAATTGATTAATGGAAATGAAATCCTTTTAAAGATGGTGTTTTCAGCGAGCAAGGCTTTGAGACTACATGATAATGATGTGGTTAAAATATGCTGGCACCATTGAAATCATCATAGCACTGAGCTGCATGCATGAGAAAGTCCCTCCCTTGGGTAAACCATAGCTTCATATAGAGAAATAGATGAGATGCTATACTTGGGTGGGGGTAGGGAGGGGTGAGGAGGAAAGGAGAAATAAAGAATCTTTAATAGCACTGGAAAGAAAATTTAAGTGAAGTGAAAATATGACATTATTTAAAAACAGTTGAAATAATTCATTTTAGAATAGAAAATGGAGCAGGAGGGGTGCTTCAGAAGCATGAAAGCTATAGGGTGAGGTTTGAGAGCTGAAAGCTTAGAAGAAATGAGGAAGTATAATGTGAGCAGGAAAATGAAATTAAAGGAATAAAAGAAACAAAGAGAAAGGAATTGTCAAAGTGAGAATCCTCTCTTACAAGGAACATAAAATACTTACTTGAGATATGCACCCATATATTTAGAATTAGAGATTCTAAATAGTTTTATAGAAATGTTGTAAGTTTATTAGACTGCAAAGTTTGAGGCACAGTAAATTTGTAAGGTTGGAGATTTTTAGACTTGAAGAGAGGAATGGGGGAAATTGAAAATCATACAGAACCAACACCTACTAGGAAATCATTCTCATTCTTAAAGTTCTGAAGGCCAAACGCAGGTAAATGCTATCGACAACGATAGTCCCACAGAGCATCTGACAGTTCATTTTATTATAAGATTAGGACTCAGCTCCAATATAAACTGTATCAAAGCAACATCAAATGAAAAGTCAAATTCAATATCTGGGTACAGTTTGATTCCATTATCAAAAATAAGCTTTATGCTTTTCCATGTAGAGTTAAAGCACTAATTCAGCCCAAATTGCAGCTGCTCTTTTGACGAGAACATAAAATGGCCTTCTTCCAAATAATTTTGAGTTTTCTAGGCAGGGTATCAAACCTTATCTCCCACGGGTCTAGAGAAGATGGATTGAATCTTGAAAGTTATAATGCCAGGGCATATTCAATGTTGGTATTATATTCTAATATTTAGCCTTTATTAAACATGTCCAGATTTTTAAAACAATACACAGAACCTCAACGTTGATTAGGAGTTTCTCTCGTCTGGTACAGAAACACCCTACAATACAGTAACATTAGATTCTGGGCTAGCAATGTACTCCACCCAGTGGTGTGTCAGAGTAAAAATGCCTTTATAAAGGCTAAGTCTGACCTAATTTCCTTCTATGTTTCAGTCCCTAGGGTGGTAAAATGTTAGATAAGTACATGAAATGTAACATGAACTTTACTCTTCATAATGACGAAATACGAACACACATTATCTTTTTTGAAAAGATCATGTCTTCTAACTTTTCAACTAAAAACAAGTAAAATCTTTAATGCAGCTTTCACAGAAGGATTATAAATAATCAATGTGTGTTTATATATTATATTGATAAAAGTGACACTCTCTGAGGTCTTATAAGAAAGCACTAAGTTGTTATGATTTACACTGATAAATGATAAACACCATTTTCCTGATGGAGAAACAAAATCTTAATGCTAAGCAAACAAAAAAGGCAAGGCAAACCACTGATGACTACTAGAATGTATGGAGAATGGGCTCCGCAGACTAACTCTGCTATCTGGTTTACTTATCTAACCAGAACATCTGGCCCAATCCTGTTGAAATATCTAAAACTCTGTTCATTTATGCGCTTGTCCTAGTTGGCAGAGAATAGATGAAGTAAATGGAATCTTTCCTTTGTGATTTATCTTTATGATGAACAAAGATTATTAGACATCAAAGATATTGTGACTTGGATGGACAACGTTCTCAGATTAGGTCTCCTCCAGGAAATTACATTGAAAAAATTCTGGTGATCATTCACTTCTTACAAAAATTGAGCAGAAATAAAAACTAAATTAGAGTTTGGATGTCTAATACTGGGTTGGAATTTTCCCCTATTAAACATGGAGGCATATGAAAGCCCATGTTTCTTTTTAACAGATGAAGAGAATGTAGGAAAAAATGCTTCAGGCTATACGGCTAGCCAACATTTTAGAGTTTAAACAAAAATTCAGATAATATTAATGAAATAAATACATGGTGGGAAGCAACTCTAGATTATGTCAAAAGACAATGTATTATTCTTATTCTAAATTTGCCATTAAGCAGATACTTGATATTAAGCAAGTCACAATACTTTTGAACCAAAATTTCTTTACATATTAAAAACTATACCACTAAAACTAGTTAACATTGCCAAGGAAGAAGAGGATTAATAATTCCTAACTTTGTTTACATTATGAAACTTTGGAGAACCTGATGAAATCCATGAACACCACCCTAGTAAAATGTACATATCCATAGACCCACAATGATTTGCATATAATTTTAAGATTTCAAGAATCCCCTGAAAGGTATTCATAGACTTATACAGAGGCTATGAACATCATGTAAAAAAGCTGTGAATAATGATTTATTAATTTGTATATCTCAACGAATAGACTAAATCATTTATTTCTGTCCTCAAGTCTCAGGCAAGGTATCTGGCCCAGAGCTGGTACTCAATAAATTTGGGGCATATAAATGTTTTCTCAAAGGTTGTTTTTTGTTTTGTTTTGTTTTGTTTTGTTTTTTATTAAAGCTCTGAGCTAAGGACTTTAAAATCACAATTTGTCTGAACAACTTGAGTTAAAATGAAAAGTAGAAACCAGGAGCCACATTTAATTTACCTAATTCAATGAACGTTCAGACTTTCCTATAGTGCAATTAGACAAAAAGAGAACATTGGAAAAAATAGTCATGTGTATGGAAATGTGGAGTAGGTGGCATCTTTACGGAATTTTATATTGTCATCTCTTTAGTTTTTATATAATGAAAGTTTCATAATCTTCCCATTGCAAAAAATACTATATAATTACTCTATCATCAGCTCATGGAATACAAAAGAGTTTTTCTTATGTAACTCTCAATAAAAGGCAATGTAGAATGCTTATAGTCATTGTTCATTAAATAATTGTCTCATGTGTTGCATATGAAATCATCTGTAGTATCACATTTATAGCTATACCAATGTGACTCTCATCAAACACACAGTCCTGTTCACTGCAGAAAAGTAGAAAACCAGATACAACCAAAACCCATTATAAAGAAGTTCACAATTACATTGGACCCAGTTACACCCAGGGTCAAATGATGTCCCCAAGTACAGTATAATATCATTACTATTATCCAGAAAGCCCAAAGAGTTGGCACTTCTCTTGTAGCATTGTATCATGATTACATTGCATGATCAAGGCAGTTTTTCAAAGATTTAGCTTAACCAAGGAGAGAAGACATTTGTAGAAATGAGTATAAATTATGGATAAGTCTAACCTTGGAGAAGTTACCTAGTTTTTCTGAGAGTGGCTTCTGCTTACACAAAATGCCCAAGATAACAGTAGCTGTGTAATTGTAAAGTGTACAGCAATGTGCCTGGTACAAAGCAAATACTGAAAACATGGTAACACTACATTACTATTCTTAGCATCGTTATTACAATCACACAACTAATTAAGCATTATCACAGCAGAACTTAATCACTAAAATTTTCCTTTCTTCTTTTGGTAAAATTAAAAACTCTAAAACAATCTTTCTAACAGACACTGCTTATTGTAAATCCGGAACATCTATTAACCAGCTAATGTCTCAAGAATAATTCTTACATGACCAAATTTTGTTGCAAAGTTGCTTAAAATCTTATATAATATCTTCTTGCCTACAATGTTTGTTTCTAAAAGAAGTGATGGAGATAAAAGTCACTATCAGGGGGCCTTTGCACCAAGAACATTGTTTAAAACAATTGGTCCCTTAAATACTGTTAAAAATGTGTATATTATTAGTATAACTATAGTGTCTACTTTCTTTGAACCAGGATCTGATGACAATGATCTTATCTCAAATCAACAATTGTACAAATAATTGTTTACTACTTGTAACTACTAAGCAATATACCAGGGCATTTTTGACACATTCAAAACTCTGAAATAAATGCAATTTTGTTTGTGTATATCACTGAAAGTATTGCATGTATCAGTGGAAGGCATCTGTTGAATAGCCAAACATCTGTATGTCAATGGATATTTAAATATTCTTGGAGATGCATGAGTACCTCTTAAGTAAAATAATTTTATTGATTCTGCTTTAGTCTTATTTATAGTCAAGAACTGTAATAGAATAGTGGTTGGACACCTTGTTATCTTTCAAAAGAGGGAAAGAGCTTGTAGTTTTTCTTTTGTTTAATATTAACATCTGTTATGTATGACTCTCTTATGGTATTTTTCATATTTTGAGTTGGAGTAAAAACTGACAAAATTTGCTTTAACTTCAATGAATTAAGCCGCTTCCATTGCAAAAGAACAATTTTGCTGATAATTTCTCCATGGAGTTGCTTTGGAAGATATAGGAATATTAGCAGAGGATGGGTTCAGGAGATAGAAACATTATCAGAGGCTATAAAATGACTCACTGATAAACTCACACTGTGCCCTGCTCCAGGGCAATCATAATTTGGTCATTTTTCGAATTAGTTGAATTCTCCTGACTTCTGCTTCGCCTCCAATAGCAGAAGGTGAGGAACCCTGAAATAAGGACAAAGGTGGCTCTATGTGTTTACACATATTATGAAGGGAAATCAAAGACTACATTTATATCTAAATTGAAAATTGGTTTGGTAGAGAAATCTTGGCCTGGAAAATGAAGGCAGGCTTGAACTTCTTTCCCAGCCTCCAGTCATCTCAGAGATCCACACTGACAGCCTGAGGCAGAGCATTCTGTCTCTGTCTCTATTTCACCACGTAAAAATGTAAGACCAATGCTTTCACAATAGTTTTGTGAAAATGATTCTCAATGTGCAATATGTAAACACACAGTATCAATCTTAAAGGATATATGAATAACTTCTGAATTACTACACTGCATCTATTTTGCAATCGAAGGAGACGATAAGTAATTCAACTACCAGCTTAATAGGAAAAACTACCAGCCAAATGCAATGTAGTCAGTTATAGAACCTATTCTTTTCCTTTGTACTTTGTAGAGAATTGCAGAGATTCGCTGCTTATTTTGTCAGTTTGGATGAACAATTCAGTTGAAATTGAGCCTGAGGCTTTAGCAAAACAACTAAAAACTCAGAACAAAGACTTTACAGACTATTCCCCTACCTGACTTTATGAAGTGATGTTAGTTGTTTCAAAGTCCAGGAAAACCCCAAACGATTAGAGCTTGGCTTCTAATATTTCTGTTGCTTGAATGAGCTCAATGGTCATAGTTTTGTTGCATAATTTTCCAAATAATCTCTTTTCATGTTCCTTCTTTGTATATTTCTTATCACTCACAGTCTTTACTAAGTGCCCAGATACCTATGGCGTACAAAGTTTTTCCTTTCTTTTTTATGGTGAACAAATTTGTTAAATAATCACATCCTTCAGCTTTATTTAAGGCTGTTAGTTCAGACGCTAGTACAGTTCCTCTGACTTTTTTTTTTGTCTGGGAAGATAAGAGTAATAGATTTAAGGAAATTTTTTTATTTTATCCAGGAGTGTCTTAATACTGCCTATTGTCAAACCTAAGTATGTTTTAAATGGTTGAATATATGTCATGATGCCAAAGGTCCAGAAGGGGGACATTTACCAACAAAGCAACATAATAGATTTGAATGCATCTGAATATCAAAGTGAGTTAGTGAGGATTAAATATTGCTTAAGAGGAACCCTTGCAAAATGAGAGGACTACATCAGTGGTTCCCCTGTGTAGTTCCGGATTTTCTGTTTCTGGGTCTCAGGCTCAGGCCACATCCAGATATGCTGAACCAAAATTCCATTGGTAGGGCATATGCATCTACGTGACAAGCTCTTAACATGATGCACAGTCAAGTTTGGGAACCACAGGGCTAACTTTCATGAAATGTCAATAGTTTAATGGTCTAAAGTATTCAATGCTAAATATTGCAATTTAAAAAATCTATTTTTGAGACAAAGTGTTTCATATGATATACACAGACAATTCTCATTGTATTACCTGGTATAGAATTGGTATAAAATTCACTTTGAGGTAAGATGCATGTGTTCTGAATTCTGTCAAGGGGATTTATATATTAAAGAATCGATGGAATCTTATTTTTATGCAGAGCAATAAGGTAATTCCAATGCATCTTACCATTTCATTCAATGAGAAAGGTTTATGAATCATCCATGAATTCAGGCAGCTGAAAAAGGTCTAAAGAAATCAAAACATTGCATTTATGAGGCAAAATCTACAAGAGATGCAAGAAGAGAAAAACACTAATAATAAAAGACTTTATTATGGCACTCTCAGTACAAGACAGAACAAGTGGACCAAAAAGTTAGAGAGGAGATAGAAGATTTAACCAACATAACCAACATCTTATGAATGTATATTTAACTCTACCCTCTAAGAATAAAGAATACACTTTCTTCTCAGGTGCCCACAGAATGTTAACAAAAATTGATCACATATTAAATTGCACAGAAAATATCAGTAACTTCCATAAAGTAAAAGTATTATAAATAATACTCCATAATTATAAGGCAATAAAATAAGAAATTATATATTTATATTTAAAAAACAAACAAGGGAGTCCTTCCCCTTGGATGTAAAAAAACAAAAAAACACCTTTTCATTAAATAACTCTTGGTTAAAAGGGGAAACACAAACTGAAATGATAGAACTAAAAAAATGACAATGAAAACACTATATATCTGATAGAAGGAAGATCATTGCACTAAATACTTTAATAACAAAGAAAGAATGAAAGTAAATGAATTAAATTCCCTTCTCAAAAAACTAGAAAAAGAGTAAATATAAATAAAAAGTATCACAATGATGGAAATAATAAAAATAAAAGTAAATGATCAGAGAATAATAAAAAAGTAGATCTAATTAATAAATTAAAATCTTGTTTTTTAAAATAATGAGAGAAAAAGTACTAGTTAATCTGATCAAGAAAAAGCAATAAGAAAGTATAGGAAGGAGATGATGTAAAGTAAGAAATGACAGAAGGGAAATAACTACTGAAACCAAAGAAATTAAAACACATACATGCATGCATGTACACATGCGTGCACAGACACACGCACAGGACTGCTTTGCAGAGCTCTGTTCGAATAAATTTGAAAAATTAGATATATATTACCAAATTATCACATGTGAATTACAAATCTTAGTCCAATTTCCATAGGAAAAAACACTGAAACAACTCTAGAAATTACTCCACAAAAAGCCCCAGGCCCTGATGTTTTGACAGGGGATTTTTTACCTACTTTCTATGACCATATAATCTAAAGACCCTAGAAGTTATTCCAGTGCATTGAGAAGAAATTAAAAATTCATAATTCCTTTTATGAAGCAAGCATAACAATGATACCTAAAAAAAATACATTATGAAGAAAGAAAGAAAAACATCACTCATAATTAATGCAAGAAAACTAAATAAACTATTAACAAACAGAATCCAATACCATATTAAGAAAATAATGCACCAGGACCATATGGGCTTTATTTTAGAAATGGAAAATCACTTCAATATTTATAAATCTACTGCTATCACATATTATGTCATAGATCTAAGGAAAAATTATCTCTATAGAAGCTGAAAACAGCTTTGACAAACTTGAACACTCATTCATGTTTAAATAAAGCACCAAAAAAATAGGAATTAAGAGTTACTTTATCCAAAATCCATTATCTTATTTAATGAGGAAAAAGTAGAAGCATCTTCACTAAAATTGGGAACAAAGTAAGCATGCCCAGTATTTATCCTACTATTCAGTAATGCACTCAAGATATTAGCTAATGCAATTAGATGACAGAAATTAATTAGTGGCACAAAAACAGTTAAGGAAGAAACAAAACTATCTATTTGCAGGTAACATGATAGAATACAAGGAAAACCTCAGAAAACGGATGATAAAGCTAATTCAAACAAATAAATACTCCAGTAAGTATCATGATATAATATGAACATACAAAAATAAATAGCCTTAATATACCAATAAATAAATAAAGGATATAATGATGGAGGAAAACCATTTACAATAACAATAAAGGAGATTAAATACTTAGAATTAATTTAACAAGTAATGTGGAACATTTAAAAAATTAAAAAATACTCTTTAAAGACATAAAAGTAGACTTGAAAAAATGAAAAAACATACCCTGATTTGTTGAGACAACTCAACATTAAAAAGACGTGAGCCTTTCCTAAGTTAATTTAAAAATTCAATAAAATCTCAATAAAAACACCAGCAAGCTATTTTATGGAGTTAGACAACTTGATATTAAAGTCCATTTTCAAAGCAAATATAAAAGAATAGCCAGAGAAACACTACATAAGAAAAACTGTAAGGGGGACCAGCCCTACTAGATTAAAATATACTATAAAGCCTCTATAATTAAAACAAGTAGTACTGGCACAAAGGTAGACAAATAATCCAGAAAAGTGGAATACAACAACGAGAAACAGTCTGAAATTTGGCACGTTAAAAGTGGCATCTCAAATCACTGAAGTAAAGATAAACTTTTAATAATAGGTGCTGGGACAACTGGGTGGCCATTTGGAAATAGATAAAATTAGGTCCATATCTCATAGCACACACCAAAATAAACTCTAAATGAATTAAGGACCTAGATTTTTAAAATGAAACCATATAAGTACCAGAAGAAAACATGAATAAATTCCTCTTTTTCCGTGTATTAGGAAATGTGTTTCTAAATCAAGTACAATTCTGGAGATAAATTGGGCAATACCTAACAAAAACTACATATGCAATCAATCACCTATTGATTCAGCAATCCCACTTCTAGGACTCTACCCTCATGACATCTCCAACAATTAGAAAATATGTGTGCACAAAGTTATTCACTGCAGCATTGTTTTATTTGCAAAATATTGGAAACCACCTACTGTTCATGCACAGGAAAGTCATTGACTTTATTATGTTAGAGCTACACAACAAGTTACTATGCAGCTGTATAAGAGAAGGAGGAAGATCTCTATGAACTGAGTCAAAGTGGTTTTCAGAAAGATTTGTTAAATAAGGAAGCAAGTTACACAAGACTATCAATAGTAGTTACCTTTCTTATAAGAAAGAAAAAGATACAAGAAAATAAACATGTATCTATTCATTTACATGTCTGCAAAAGAAATACAGAAAGTGTAAACCAGAAACTAAAAAAGGAGGTTACCTACATGGAATGGGAGAGAAAGAGTGGGAAGAAGTGGGGAATGGGAAACCTGGTAGTAAGGATGTAGTGGAGCAACACTTCTCCAAGTATAACATTTTTGATAGTTTTGCCTTTTAGAACCATGGCAAATTTAATAAAAAATAAAATTTAAAAAAATTTATTAAAAAATTAAATAACCCCAGGATATGAGGTAAACATATGAGTAACAAATGAACCTAGTTATGTTATAAATGAATAACACAACCACATTGAATGGAATGGAAAATAAAATGATGAACCGAAGTAGCTTTGGAAAAAAAAATATTTTGAGATACTGTGAGGCAAAAATAACTGTACAGGATTACTTTACTCTGATTAGTAAGTCAATTTCCCACAGGGGTAAGGGTTATCGACTTTGTAACTACTTGATGTGCATACCAGGACTGAACAAATAAGTAAATATACTATAGATAATGAGAGCCACATTTTTCTCTGTTAGAGGAAAATTTACAAATAAGGAAAGGCTGGAGGCTAGAGAGAGCCCTGTGGTATTAGAATCAGAGATATCAATATTAATTCATAATTGTTCATATATTTAGAGACAGACTGATGTAGAAATAAATATGGATGAATGTCTATGCATGGATTAGTATATATACACATATTCCCTAACACTGTCCATTAAAAAGGACTAGAAATAATAACACCCTGTTAGCAATAAGCATACCTGGCACTGAGATCTTGCTTTCTAAATCCATTCTCCAATAAAAGGAACAAGAACTCCTTGTACAAGTGGCTTATTTCAGAGCTGAGCAGGAAAAACACAAGGTGAGTCTGGAATATCTTGTGTTGCCAAAAAATAAGTAAGACCTCAAAAAAGGATGGAACATATCAAATAGACAGTAAGCCAGCCTGAAAAAAAATCCCCAATAACCAATGCTGGAATAATTTGAATAAACTACACAATGATAGTATTGAATTATAAGTACTACAATAAATAAATACCCATGTCCACACTAATGTAAATGTATAATTGAATAAGCAAACAAATGGGGAAGAAGGAACATCTCTTCTCTGGAAGAATTCCAATTAACAAATGTAGAAGGAATGAGGGACATACAAAATCATATTAGGCAAACGCAATAGTAACAATTGCTATAGATAAAATCTACCAAAAAATGTTACAATCAGTGGACAAAAGATTGAAAGAAAACAGGATATTTGCCCAGTTTAAAAGTATCTATTCCAAGATATATACATAAGAATAAATATATATATAAATAAATATATAGGTATATAATGAAGGGAAAAATAGTAACCTTACATTGGAAAAACCTAGCCAACACCACGTTCCTCAAGAGATTATGGTTAACCTCGTCAATAATAAGATCTATTGACATCATGTATCCCCTGATATGATGCACTGAGTAGGGCATAACACTTCCTCTTGTCCAAAATGCATAATCCCAATATACTAATGAGAAAACACTGGACAAGCCCAAATTGAAGGTCATTCTACAAAATAACTGATGAGTCCCCTTCACAGTCATAAAAAAGTTAAGACAGGGCTTCCTTGGTGGCGCAGTGGTTGAGAGTCCGCCTGCCGATGCAGGGCACGCGGGTTCGTGCCCCGGTCCAGGAAGATCCCACATGCCGCAGAGCGGCTGGGCCCGTGAGCCATGGCCGCTGAGCCTGCGCGTCCGGAGCCTGTGCTCCACAACGGGAGAGGCCACAACAGTGAGAGGCCCGCGTACCGCAAAAAAAAAAAAAAAAAAAAAAGTTAAGACAGAGAAACTACAAAATATTGAGGAGACAAAGGGACCCAACAAAAAAGGTAATGTGGGATCCTGAATTTGATGTTAATTTCCCAGGTTCTATAATTATACTGTAATTATCAATACATAAGTTGTTAACAATAGAGGAAACTAAGGGAGGGTCTGTACATGTCCTCTCTGTGTTATTTCTGCAACTTTTCTATTGGTCTAAAATTATTTGAAAATAAAAAGTTTAAAAATCACAGCATTTTAAAAGTCAGGGTTTTACTTGACATTATGATCTGCGCTCCAATCCTAGTATCGACACTAAAAGATGTGACTTGAGTGTGTCACTTAACATTTCTCGGCTTCATTCATTCCTTTATTTATTCAATATACATTTATAATGTAATTGAATAAGATATCCTCTAATGATTTTTCTACTTTAATATTCTATTGTCTAGGAAAAACTGAGCAGTGTGGAAAAAATTATTTATAATCTCAATTTACCTTAATATGATATTCATACTACTTTAGCTATTTTATTCAAGTTACTCAAATTAACACTTTTCAAACAAATCTTGTTCTTAAATTTGGTGCATTTTTTTCTTTATTATGTAGTTTTAGGGAGAAAGAAAAGGCAGCAGAGAGCATAAACTATTCAGGATCATATATCACTGCATGGCAAATACATTATTGTTCTAAAAGACTAGTTTAATGCTTAGAAAGATTAATCAGCCTTTCATCGAATGCCAACTATGAAAGGCATAATAGAAGGTGGTGGGAATACAGAAATGAATAAGAAATATGCCTTGCTGTAAGGAGCTGACAGTTTAGCCTGAGAGCAGACATGTATGTAAATGAATATTTGTAAGGCACTGTGAAAAGCATTGTGATAGAGATATGTACCATCCCAGAAAAGAACAATCAAACTCTGCCTCGGGGAGTAAGCGAGGATTTTTCAAAGGAGATGTCAGAATATTGGAGGACCAGCAGACAATTTTCAGATAGAAAAGAAGGGAAGAATTTTTCATGATGTAGAATAGTATATACAAACATATGGTGCTAGGAAAACCTGGTGAGAGTTCCACACTAACTGAATCATACGCTAAAGAGGAGTGGCAAAGGCCTTAAATGTGAAGCTGACATGGAAAGGATGGACAAACAACTTTTCCCTAGTTCCTGTCCTCTTTACCATCGCTCTCTTGCTTGCTGGCTGGCTCTTTTTCTATTATACCACAGCTCATCAAAAAGACAAAAAAGAAAAACAAAACAACCCTCTGCCCCAAACAAACAAAAGACGTAAAACCAGACTTGTCCCATGAGTTTTGCCTTAACCCTGCAAGCAACAAGAAGCAAAAAGTTCATTCTTGCTTCTAACATCAAATTTTATTTTATAAACAGTTATGAGGAAAGGAACCTTTATATACAAGACTCTGGATAGACATAAATAAGAAATAATAGTCTTTACCTTGGAAGTATTTAAGCAGGGGAGAAGCACAGTTAAAATATTTTTTTATAAAAAATACCATCTTCAGAAATAACTTTTCCCTGTATATATCCCCAACCAATCCACATCCTTTCCAGCAGCACATTAATACAGACCTAGGAGCTGATTTGTTGTTTGGGCCAAGACATTGGGCAGTGGTGGGCATCAGAGCTCCCTGAAGTCATTCATCAAACTAAAATCATCAGAGCTCATTTGGAAGCAGGAGAGCTCGGGTAAACAGACCATTTCCCACTGCCACCTCTGGGGCAAAAAATACACTGTGCTTGCTCAATTCCCAGTCCTTCCAAGTAAGTATTTTTATCATGCTTTGCTCAACTGTTCATATTTTATGTTAAAGCAAATTTTGCATTTTTTAAAAAAGAAAATATACTTTGTGTGTATGTTTAACTATCAATGAAAAATATACATAATCACTAAGCTATTTAATACTAAATCCAGCTCAAGATTTGAAACTCAATTAAGTAAACTATTTTCTTTGGTATATGAAGCTATGGTAACATTTAAAACTGGGAATTTTGAGTTTTTGCTTTTGAATAGAGCATATAAACTATCATGTAAGTAAACAGGAAAAATGTCACCTCTTAGTTCAATTGACAATACTTAAAATACTAAAAATCCAATTTTCTAGTGAGGCTTTCCCAAACATGAACTTGGTCATACCATTAAATACATATAGATTTAGATCTAAAATATAACTCACAAGTTATTCTACATTTGTATATTACCACAACTGCTTTTAGACAGAAAAAGCCTTCCATAGCCAAAATCAGATAAAACAACTTGTATAGCTTTCAAAAATCACTGCAGCAATCATGCAGGAGGTAATGGCATTATTTTGACCATGATACAGAAATTTCTAATTATTCCAGTTAGTTCTTACTGAAGTTACTTTTTAATTTTTTTGCTTGTAGCAAGTACAATTTCTGAAGAACACCATCCCCCCCCATAACATAAAAACTATATTGAGCATTTCAATATATAAATGTGATAGTGCAGGACAGTAAAGTAACAAGAAAGTTCAAAATATAAATGTGATAGTCCAGGACAGTAAAGTAACAAGAAAGTTCAAATAGTGATTTTTATAGATGTTTAATACTACGGACCTGTGTTTCTCTCTTTTTTTCATTTTACTCTTTTACGGCCATAAAAAATTTCAAAAACTTTATCTTCCAATAACTTTTTTGGAAGTCTGACTTCTATTATTAATTAGAATATTCATCTATTTTAAATCCATTATTGTCAATATTTTACCATGGCCACCAACAAAATACTTTAGAAACAAACTCAACTGATTTTTAAAAATTTATTTAAAAATGTTCTGGATGTTATTTGTACAGTGAGTTCAGATATCTTATTATATTACAGTGGTAGCTATTGGTGCTAAAACAATTTAGTACTATAATATCTTCAGGGAGTAGTTAACAAATAGAAAATAGTTACTGAAATAATGAGAATTTTACCTCCTTACTTAAACTCTTGTTCAAAAAAAATAAAACCACAGCATATAATTTTTATGCTTTGGTAATGAAACACTTTCTCATTCTTTTCAATCTTTAAATACAGATTGCCGAGCTTATATAAGTTGACTCTGAAGAGATTTTTCTGAAATTTTCAAAGCTATGTTTTTAGTCAAGCGTCATTGACCTCAGAGGCCTAATACATGGCTTATATGTAGAGCTATTGTCTTAAATATTAATTGTGGTGGTCATATTTTAAAAGATGGAATTTCTGAAAATGTTCAATTTATTCAATAAGGCAGGTTAAGAAAAATTAAACTCTACATAATGTGTCTTGCCCTGCAGAAGGCCATCACTTTTCTCTATCAGCTCTATTCTTCACCTATTTCCATGTACCTCTTAAGATCTTTCAGAATCTTTATATTGTACACCTGTAACTTATATGATATTGTACATGAACTATACTTCAATTTTAAAAAAAGTGGGGAGAAATAAACATCTTCCAGAATCTTTCTGCAAAATTTCTATTGAGCCATCTAAGGTGCCTATGTATTTTAACTCACAAAACAATACCAAGAAATGTTTTCTCACAGAAAGTTTCTCCAAGATCAATTTAGTATTAATAACCAGTTAATGATACTCAATATGCAAGTTTTGGGGGAGGAAACAAACTTCAGGCAACAGAGTCCTAAGACTCTTAGAAAAGTAGAGATGTGATCTTAATTTTTGAAGGAAACTTCAGGAAAAAGAAAAAGAGAACATAATCGAAGGAATAAAATCTTGGAGATCAGTTGGAAAATGGCTGCAATAATCTGGCTGTAATAATCTAGTTGCAATATGCAGGATGAACTAGCACAGTGGAAGTCTGTTTTGTAAATAACCTTCAACCTGTGTGATAGAAATTTAATTTCCTGATGAGACATAGTTAGAGGGTTGTTATGAAAATGAAGTAAGTGGCAGTAGGTAGTGTGATAGATGATTTCAGCTACTTATTACTTAGGATGGGTAACATACAGATGTTCTCAGAAACTGCTAGATCCACTGAAAGATATTTTTCACTTTTTTTTTTTTAAATCAAGCAACATCCAGATTCTACAGAAGACCCTCTGCTATACATGTGTTTTACTGCACTCAAGAATTTTGGGCATCTTTTATTGAACTTCAACACTCTAGTTTCTGAAACCTGGTTGCTTTAATCTAATCTACACTCTACCACCAAATCATTTCCTTTCCCAAAGCACCAATTCATTTTCTTTTTCTTTTTTTCAAACTTTTTCTTTCAGTTAGTTTTTTCAGATTTATGTTTCTAGTTAGATCTTGAGGTAAAAAGGAAAAAAAATCACACTATCAGGTCTGATATTTTTGTGAAAATTTTAGAGAATAGAAGCATCGATGGTTTGAATATCTGCAATGCAAGAGATCCGAGATAGGAAACATTTCTGAGATTTAGATCTGCATAGGTTAGGTACTGTGCTCCCCACTAATAGCTAGTCATCTAAAGAAGGTCAATTGTGCTCTTAAAATGGACTTATTAGACTTTGTATAAAGAGGTTGGATTAGAGACAAATAAGATTTTCCACAATGAAAACTCACTAAAGTTTAAAAAAATTAAATAGTTCAAAACAGAAAGTATAAAAAGATATTTTTAAGCAGAGCAAGATACACTGATACTAATACATCTTAATGAAAGATTGGTTAGCTTGACTTGGAACTATATTTCATGTCTAAACAGATGAATTAAGCTCAAAGGCTATTCCAAATATAAATATTCAAACCTGTACATAAAAGACAACAATTTAGTTAGATACTGATTTCCTTTCCAAACCTTAAAAATCATACCAGGCTTCATTTCATCTGGTATTCCTTTCCCTTAATTTACTAAACAATAGAATTAGTGTCAGAAGGAGAAAGGAGATAATTGTGAACACCATTTAGCCTTTTGAAGGTAATCAAAATAACCAGTTACTTCAGGAAACAAGACCAAAAGAAAGCGACAATTGATTCCAGAGAGAAACAAGAGAGTTGAGAACGTATATTTCATCATCTCCCAACTGGAAACCTGGGAATATATAAAACTTGGATTTTAAATTAATTTCTCTTTCTTATGTGAACCTATACTATGAGTGAAGTGGATCCTTTGAACTTTTACTCTGGTTTAATTAACATGCTTATGGTTCCTTGATGACATGTTTCAAAATAAAATATAAATGAAGGTAAGGCTGGCATACCCTCCACTTAATGCTGATTTTTTAGAAAAAACCAAAAAAACTGAAGCAGGCAACATTTCTTACTTTCCAATATTCTTAGAAACTTGCCACTCTGTTCTCTGTTTTGACTTCCATGATGGCAATACACTGGCTACTATGATGCTTTTTTCAATGACATTATATTAAGGAAGACTAACATCTCCAAAGGCATGCCTCCTTTCCCATTTCATTCATATTCACTCCCACATCTGGATTAAGTTCTATACATCATCACTTAATTGGAAGGGATGTTATTATTTTTTAATTTAACAAATACTTCAAAATCAGTTGTGTTATTATTACCAAGTTACAAACAAGAAAAGTAAGGTAAGGAAGGTACTTTTTCCCAGATTTGATAACTAGCAAGTGGCAGACGTGGGTTTGAATCAGGCAGTCTGACTCCAGCACCCATTCTTCTAACAATACTGTTCCAGGAGAAGCCCAGCACAGACACCAAGAGGTACTAGTAGTAGGTGCTAGTATTGTTTTTTGAAAAGATTTTTGCTGTAAAAAGTTATTTGCTCCCAATTCTCTTCAATTTATTTTTTGGGGGGAAGAGAGAGGAGGGGAAAGATAGTGGGTTTTATATCTGTGTTTGTAATATATAATGAAATAATTCAATCATTATAAACTTGGCTTCTCCCACACTCCTAAGGGTACATTTGTTGGTAACTAAACAAACTGATTTTGATTAAACCTTCTTGATGATTAGTAAAGAAATTTTCTAGTGATAATTTGGCATACAGAGAGCCAAAGTCAACAGCCATGAATAGGAGAATCAGGATACCTATGAACTGTAGGATTTAGCAGTTATCATTACATCAAGAGGAAAAATACTGCCCAATTTACTACACTAATTAAAAGGTATTATAACATAGGCGCCAAACAAATTTATTATAATATTTCTGTATGTATCCTCACTAAACATCAAAATTTATTAATAATTGAATATTACTTTAATTATTAAACCCTTGGTAACAGCCTTCGTTCTTTCACGGACCAGATAAAGCCACAAGGATTACAAGCTCCCACCCTTAAAGATCCTCTGAAATTGTCAATTTCATTGGCTGGTAATATTACAAAATGGGAATTAGAGTGATTTCTCTGAATACGTAAGTTTTAACTAGATGCCAGTCCTCTGCCAAGTAACTGAATCATTGAAAGATAAGCGCTCCAGAAACAGCTTTAAGAATCTTCTTAGTCTTTAAGGAAATGAGCCATGTTGAGAAGGGGAAACCCAGTTGGAGAAACAAATACTCATATTATTAGGATTGTTTACTCATTCATTCAACATGTATTTGTTAATTATATGTCAATTCCTGTTCTACAACAGATATAGAAGTAGGGTTCCCAATATATTATCAGGGTAGTTTTCACACAGAATATCAACTAATGGTCTTGTAAAATTCAGTTACCTTTCGAATAGGCTCATATGGAATTTCAAAGTCTATTTTTCATAGAAAGTTGTTCAAAGAGATTGTTACTGGCATTGATTTGATCATGTTTTCTTTTAAGTAAAGCATATGATTTTTTAAAAAATCCACTAGCTCAGTCAATTTAGCCTATTTTCTATTTTTCTCATGTGGCTCATTTCTGTTGAATATTTTCAACCAAGTTATAATCTTCCTGGGGACAGAAGTACCTACAAATGTCTTTTTTTAATAAGGGTATAGAAATATGTGTTCATTACATGGAAGATAGGTAACTGATGAACCACTCTGATTGCAGATTGATTTTTATTATTCTAGGGAGAAGGCAGATATTACTATGCTCAATGCATATACCATGCCCTTTGTTCGTCTTTTCCTTCCTTGGATCATTTACTTAATAGCAAGCACCCACCAGAAACTGGAAGAACACCACAGGGTGAAAGGTTAGCAGTTAATTTTGCAACATTTCCTTTAAAAAGACTTTTTAAAAAAATTTTGTAATCAAAATGGTGCAAAGGATGACATAATCTATAACTCTTTAGTACTTTATGGCTTGAATTTTATTGAACTTTTTAACACAACTCAAATGACAAATTAGTCATGCATCAGACTGGAATGTTATTTCCTATCAATGAACATTAGGTCTTACAATGAATAAGGAATAACTAGTTTGGACAGGGCAGGAAGACAATCTTCTACATATGGCAATTTTCTTTTTGAGTTTGGGTATCATTATGGTCTGTATCAGCCAGAATTGCCATTTAGTTTTCTATAAACTAGAACTTCTTACAAACAAGACAAGAAAAAAATCAAAGAAATATCAGATATATCCCTTCCCTTCAAAAGAAAACTTATTGATAAATTAAACACATAACTATGATTACAGCAAAACAGCTATTATAGACAGTTAAGTTCTGTGCATTTAAAACATGCTATGGATTAGAAATTTTGTACTTTAATTAGAAATTATTTAGACTAATTTCACAATAAGTCTGGACAAAATAAAAACATTGAGCTCTTTTCTTTGTTCATTGTACTTAAATGTAAATTCAGTTTCTTTTAACAAAAAAATATAATATTGGGAAAAATGATAAGCTATTAATGTACTGCTTCTTGCTCTATATCAAACTAACAAATAAAAAATACTGTTTTCAGAATATAAATATTATAGTTTCAAAATTAATTACTATTAATAAAAAGTCATATTTATTGCTGTTTTCTCTTGGAGACCTTTTATACCCACCCAAGATAACCTAAGATTTAGACTATTCCAGATAAAATTTTCAAAGCATAAAATAATTTTCAGGAATTAAGTTCACCTCAGTAAATAAATGTGTATATGTAAATAGATACACATACATACACATTATACTATAAATATATATCTATAATATTATATATAATATAAATGTATTTATGGTAAAATGTATATGTATGCATATACATATATATTTACTGAGATGAACTTATAATAATAAATATATGCATATATTCTACTATATTTTAACTTGTATCTCTGTAAGGCATGCTAGTTTTGTGAATTATAATATTTATTTCTGATTACCATGGCTGCTTTTTATAGCAGCTCTATTAAAGCAAACAGAATTGCAAAACAACAGAAATAAGGACAGATGAAGTATTATGAAATCTTTAAGATAAAATTGCTTAAATATTACAGCAAGAAGATAGGCATGTGTTAACTGAAAAATAAAAAAAAAATGGGTCTAGAGAAAAGTTGATGCATTCTTCATGAGGAAATGGCTATAAAGCTAACATATTTAGACAAGGATACCTAAGTAGAGGCGCTTTAAAAATATCCTGAAGTAATTCTGCAGTTGTTTCCTTCCTGATATCTACCTATTTCTGATGGACTCAATGTAAATAAACATTTGCTTTTTTAAAATCAGCTTCTTCCTCTAAGGTGATTCTTTCTGCTGTTCTCAAATCCAAGCTGTGAAGTTGACCTTCTCCATAGTGAGATCAGAATAACTCCATCCATTTTCATGGGTCAGTTAAGGCCAATCGCTACAAGGTGACATCCTGAGTTAAAGAGGACAGTATTTTGAAGTCAACCATATTTTTGCAAAGCCAAAGATACATAACATAGTAGTAAGGCAAACTAGTACTTTTTTAATGTTTGCATTAGTTTGTTTTTTCAGAGGCTTTCAGATATTTCACACTTTTAAAAATGTATTTAATATCTAAAATAAAATTATGGAAAAAAAGCATTGCAGGAAGTTGGTTTTCTCTTCCTATTAGATGAAACTACACCTAATTAAGCAGAAGCACAGCAGTGGAATTTTGTAGTGTCCATTACATGTTTGCATGGTGAACAGGCCATCTATGAACTCATCTGAGAGGGAAGGTTACTGCCAGCTGGTGTCAAGAATAGAATCATTATTGGGCATTGTATAGTTGTCAAAAATAATAAAAAGCATCACTGACCTCAGCCAAATTTGGACTGGTTGTATAAAAACAAAAATATTAGAAAGTGGTACTACTGTTTTTAGAGGCTAAAGTGTCTTTAAAATATAACCCCTGAAAGACCTGTAAAAACAAATTATTATTTATTGATGATAAATTTCCATATTATAAGGGAATTTTGTAGTGCAATAAATATAAATAAAACAAGTTTTAAAAAAATATTTTGGAAAAATGTAGTAAACTATTCTCCCTGGGCCTCTTAAATGGGGTTCCATTATTTACAGAGATGTAGTTTCTCATAATAAGAGATAACAGAATTAGAGTGGGAAAAAAATCCTAGTACAGTTCATAGATCATTCTTTACTAACTATAGGATACCAATTATTTCACTGTTTGGGTTGGGGAAGTGCGATATCTTCTCCCTGCCAGAGTGAATGTGTGTATTATGTGAAAGGGCTTTGTAAACTACATTTTAATACATTACTTTAATGTTATTTATTTTATTTAAAGCAGTTGCTTATTAGTGTGTAAATAATACCAAATGACAACCCCAGATTATTTACCAATAAAGACAATGTAACAAATATATTCATTAGCACTGGGGGTTGTACTCAACAGAAGCTAGTAAATAACTCAATAGGTGAGTTGTTTAATAACATCTAAACAACAATTTAATCTTATTTTATTCTACAGCAAAGAACTTTTCAATTTTTATTGGTAATGTTTGTGTTTTCCCAGTAGTGTAAATCATCTTAAATTTGAATATAGAATGATAGGAACCCTGGAACCAAACAAAAAATGACAGAAAATGGTAACAAAAATCTCTCTCAAACTATTCACGTTACTGTCAAACAAATATATATCCTTAGTGTCAAAATATTGGATCTTATTTTGTGCATATATGAAATTATGAGGTTAAATATGTTCAGAATCATTCCAAATTATTCTTTGTCAAAGACAATGGTTTAAATTTTTTCTACACCATGCAATTTCAGCAATCCATAAGGACTTTAAAAAAATAGATAATTGAGTTTAAAAGATGCATATGTGGGCCAACCTATAATTATAGTTATATATATGTAATAAATAACAAAAGCAAAAGAATAATGGTTAAAGGTTTAAATATTTTCAAATACTTATGTAGCATCCACTTAAAATAATACATACTAGTTCTCAGTTTCAGAAAATATTTCCATTAATAATAGTGATGCTGAGTCCTTGTGTCACGTGGTTCAAATATGCATGAGTCAGTTATATAAAGCAATCACTGCCTTTAATGGTTTAATTAAAGTGATTCTATTTCATATTTTATCTACTAGAGAGAAAAACTGACTTCTACCTTTTTGACACCAGATCTACATTTTAAAAATTATGTAAATACAGCTGGAAACAACCAATAAGTGTAGAATTAATAAATGAATTTTGCTATATTCACATAAAAATACTACACCACAATAAAAAGGAACCTATTGATACATGTAAATGGGGAAAAATCACATGGACAAAATGATGAGTAACATAAGCCAGACAAAAATATATATGTGCTGTGTGATTCTATTTATATGAAATCAAAAACTGGTAAACCTAATCTATGGAGATAGATATCAATAGGGCATGAAATAGTCTGCTGGGATGCTGGAAATTTCTAAATCCTGATATGAGAGATTACATGTATGCATATGATTACATATATATGTAATCATATTTACACATATGTAAAACATTCACCCAGCTGTATGGTTAAGAATCATGTATGTTAAATATCTCCATTTAGAAAAAAAACTTTTAATCTCATAAAGAAATAAAAAATTCAAAGGACCATCTTCAATTTTTCAGAAAGGATGCTAAGTGAACATTTCAACAAAACTCATTAAAGGATCAGAGTGACCTAGGATATAAATCAAGGATGAAATTATAAACTAGAAACTTTTAATAATGTGACTTTACAGAAACAATAATTCATGGCAAGGTTATATTCAATTACATATATGTTTTATTAGTCTTTTTCACATTTAATAATGAAGCTAAATCCCCCTTCTATTCTGTTTCCATACCACTAATGTTTTAAAAAGAGGAAAACAGAACATTTGCTAGCTGGATATAAATGAGGCCCTTATGTAAAGAAAGGAATACAAAACTTGAAGGGAGATTTATATTCAAAGCCAACTTTCCAGGTGCTAGTATTATTACCATGAGCAGAAAAACAACTGTTTTTCCCTCTAAGTCACCATTTTCTCCTGGATAAAATAAGGAAGTAAAAGAAAGAGTATTCAAAGATCACAGCTCTAAAAGACAATAAATCAAATATCTGAGTTTTGGAAAAGTGATTTTGGACCAAAGTTTTCAATGTTCATCAAGATATTTTGAAAAATAATATCCAGCATTACATAAAACTTAAGTAAAATAAACAATTTTATAAAATGTATTTTATGCCCATATCCTCATTTCTTTTAAGTCTTACTCTTATCAACAGAAGTTAGAAATCTAATTTTAAAACTTTTACTAACAAGTGGTCTATAATATAGTTCAAGTTTCTTTATACACAGCCTGTGATATGGACAAACTGAATTTTAAAGAGATGCCGTCATCTAGTGGGAACACCTACTTCAGAGCAGTGAAGCACTATGGGAAGGGTTCTGAGTCTCTGCTTCTGTGGAATGCCACGATAGTGCTCTGCTCAGGGGCACTGGGTGTTATTGATGACCACAATGAAAAATCACTGTGCCTCTCCAATTCCTGTACCTTTTTGGTTATAATAACATATATGTTAACAAAACAAGCTAGTGAAATTTCCTGACTGAGAGGATGTTTTCCCCCTATTGTACTATTCCACAGCTCTTAATATTTTAAGCCACTGATGTGCAAAACAGCCTCATACTAGAAATGCAATCGTTACCCATATACCTCATCATTTCTTTCTGGAGAAAAACTCTTATGATCAAAAGTGTTTTATTGGTCACTGGCTATTGCTTAACTTAAACAACATTAAACATACTTCATATATTAAAAAATACCTATTATATAAAATATCTCTCACTATTCTCCATCTATGACTGATTTTTAATACTTTCAGAACTTTGTTTCTTCAACTGTTAAAAAAAAAGAGCTTTTAAATCAGAGGATTATATTTAATGTTCCTCATACTCTCAAAGTCAAAATCATTAAATTTATAGTGCAATAGAAAATAGCATGGACTAGAAGCACCATTAACACAGGTTCAAATCCTAACATGGACACTTACTAGACCAGGAACACTAAGCAAATTACTTAAGCACTCTAAGAACTCTCATCCGTATAATAGGGATAATTATTCCCACCTTTCATGGTTAGTTAAAGGATTAAGGGAGATGAGATATATGAAGACCTCTGCACAGGATCTGAACCAATGCATCAATAACTGATCATGTATAACACTTTCAATGGCAGGAGTCAAACTTGAAAAAACTGTTGTAGGCAGGATAGATAAAGGGTTCCATCAGCATACTCCTAACCAATGAGTCAGTTTTCTAATTACCTCCAAGGTCAATTTTTTGCAGTTATTTTAGTAAAATTCTTGGAAAAGCAAATTATTGTTGAAATACTGATGGATTGATTATAATAAATCTCTGAGCTTACACAGGGTAAAAGCCCTTTAATTCCCTGGCCAAATGCAGTCATGCAATCATTCACCTTCCATTTCCCCTTCTTCCTTCAACCATCAACACACCTTCCCAGAAGAGTTTTAGAAAAGTTTGGCTATTCCTAGCTGCAAAGAAAAGAAGTCTATTTCAAGCCCAAGGAAACTTGGTCAAGAACACATATTTACTGACCCAGAATTGCCAAAGCAATCCTGAGGAAAAAGAACAAAGCTGGAACTAAAAACAGAACTACCATATGACCCTGCAATCCCACTCCTGGGCATATATCCAGAGAAAAACATGGTCTGAAAGGATACATGTACCCCAATGTTCATTGCAGCACTGTTTACAATAGCCAAGACATGGAAACAACCTAAATGTCCATTGACATAGGAATGGAAAAAGAAGATGTGGTACATATATACAATGGAATATTACTCAGCCAGTAAAAAGAATGAAGTAATGCCATTTGCAGCAACAAGGACAGACGTAGAGATTCTCATACTGAGTGAAGTAGGTCAGACAGAGAAAGAGAAATATCGTATGATATTGATTATATGCAGATTCTAAAAAGAAATGATACAAATGAACTTATTTATAAAACAGAAACAGACTCACAGACTTAGAAAGTGAAATTATGGTTATCGGGGGGAAGGATGGGGGGACAGGATAGTTAGGGAGTTTGGGATTGACATGTACACACTGTAGTACTTAAAATGGATAGCCAACAAGGACCTACTGTATAGCATAGGGAACTCTTCTCAATGTTATGTGGCAGCCTGGAAGGGAGGGGAGTTTGGGGGAGAATGGATACATGTATACGTATGGCTAAGTCACTTTGCTGTGCACCTGAAACTATCACAATATTGTTAATCGGATATACTCCAATATAAAATAAAGAGATTTTTAAAAAAGAACAAAGCTGGAGATATAACCCTCCCAGACTGCACAACCAAAACTTCATGGTATTGGCTCAAAAACGGACACACAGATCAATGGAACAGAATAGAGAGCCCAGAAATAAACCCATACACCTACAGTCAATTAATCCTTGACAAAGGAGGCAAGAAAATACAATGGATAAAAGTCTCTTTAGCAAGTGGTGTTGGGAAAGCTGGACAGCTACATGTAAATTGATGAAGTTAGAACACTCCCTCACACCATACACAAAAATAAACTCAAAATGGCTTAAAGACTTAAATATAAGACATGACACCATAAAACTCCTAGAAGAGAACACAGGCAAATCATTCTCTGACATAAATTGTACCAATATTTTCTTAGATCAGTCTTCCAAGGCAAAAGAAATAAAAGCAAAAACAAAAACAAAACAAAAAAAAAAACAAATGAGACCTAATCAAACTTAAAACTTTTTGCACAACAAAGGAAACAATCAACAAAACAAAAAGACAACCTACAGAATGGGAGAAAATACTTGCAAACGAAGCAACCAACAAGGGGTTAATTTGCAATATACAAACATCCCATACAACTCAATACCAGAAAAACAAACAACCCAATCAAAAAATGGGCAGAAGACCTAAGCAGACATTTCTTCAAAGAAGATATACAGATGGCCAACAGGCACATGAAAAGATGCTCAACATTGCTACTTATTAGAGAAATGCAAATCAAAACCACAGTGAGGTATCAGCTCACACCAGTCAGAATGGCCATTATCAAAAAGTTTGCAAATAATAAATGCTGGAGAGGGTGTGGAGAAAACGGAACCCTCCTACACTGTTGGTGAAAAATGTAAATTGATGTGACCTATGGAAAACAGTATGGAGGTTCTTAAAAACCTAAAAATAGATCCAGTAATTCCAGTCCTGAGCATATATTCAGAAAACACAAAAACTCTAATTCCAATATGAACCCCAATGTTCACAACAGCACTATATACAATAGCCAAGACATGGAAGCAACCTAAGTGTCCAACAACAGATGCATGGATAAAGAAGAAGTGGTGTGTGTGTGTGTACACACACACACACACACACACACACACTCATAATGGAATACTACTCAGTCATAAAAAGAATGAAATAATGCCATTTGTAGCAACATGGATATACCTAGAGATTATCATACTAAGTGAAATAAGTCAGACAGAGGAAGACAAATATCATATGCTATCACTTACATGTGGAATCTTAAAAAAGGATAAAAATGAATCTATGTACAAAATAGAAACAGACTCACAGACATAGAAAACAAACTCATGGTTACCAAGGAAGAAGTGGGGGGATGGATATATTAAGAGCATGGGATTAAAAGATACACACTACTATATATAAAACAGATAAGCAACAAGGATTTACTGTACGACACAGGGAACAATATTCAATATCTTGTAATAACCCATAGT
Source organism: Physeter macrocephalus (assembly GCF_002837175.3). Taxonomy (NCBI): domain Eukaryota; kingdom Metazoa; phylum Chordata; class Mammalia; order Artiodactyla; family Physeteridae; genus Physeter; species Physeter macrocephalus. The sequence goes on along the minus strand of NC_041214.2, from coordinate 134,103,896 downwards.
GGAAAATAATCTAAAAAAAAGTATATATATATAACTGTAAAACTGGATCACTTTGCTGTACACCTGAAAGTAGTACAATATTGTAAATCAACTATACTTCAATAAAATAAAGGTCTTTACCTGCTCAGATAATATTAATGACAGTAGTTTATTGCTATTGAGTATATAAGTAGCTCCAAGTGAAATGCATGGATTTTTTAAACAAAGCTGATTTTCCAGAGATGTATGTTCATGGTCATTGCTTATAATCCAATAGACAAAGACAGTTTACTAGTATTCCCTATTTTTACCAATGTACTTACATCCTACTCTTGATATTTTCCTTACCACTAGGGAAAGAAAACATAAAGATCTCTTACACACACACACACACACATCATCTTGTGAACATGCACACACACATAAACACATATTTCAGCTGTACTTGGATCATTTTGCATGTTGTCAGGGAGTATATAATGTAAATGGCATAAAGGCATAGAGTACATAGAGGGGATCTACACACTTAATTGATTTTCACAAAACCTGCTGCATGTTTTGGTCTGGTTGTAATTTCCAATACATTAATGGTTCTGCTGCCACTTAGACATACATCGTCCCAAGTACTCATAGGTATTACTTCCCTTTAACTAGTAAACCTAGTAATGATGCTTCCAATCCAATTTAAATCCATTACAATTTAGCTCATTTCTGTGAAATTTAGAAGAGCACAGCTGTACACTTTGCACATCTGTAAATTACTTTTGATTGCACTTTCCTCAAGTGAGAAAGGAGAAGCTCTACCTGCAATGCAATTTGTATATCTGACCACAGAAATGCTAGTAAATGCCTGTGCTTTATATATATAATTTCATTTTGGGCTATATAATCTCATCTCACTATTAATCCAGACTTTTATGTGATTTAGCTACTACAAGTTTCATCTTGAGTAGGCATTAAAATGGAAAATGGAAACTGTAAGATATTTGATTACTCTTAAGTTGTTAACTTATCTAAGAGGAGGGAACAAATTTCATAGGTAGACTGGCTAATTCTGAAAGTAGAAAATATGCAGATACTCCTACATTCAAATTTAATGATTTGGGTATTGAAAATTAAAACAAATTCCAGATATGAGGTAGCCTAATAGCCTTATATTTTATCTAAGACCAATTCATTCAATAAGCCCTTTGTCTTATATCAGACATTTTGAACTGTTGATTACCAAAGTCAATTACTGCTTCTAGTAACAAATAGCAGTTTCTAAATTAAATTTGTTGGCACAAAATATGTCAATAGAAAAATGTTATCGTTCTATAAATATACTGAACTGATTATTGCTCTGTTTCATCTGCCAAAATTACAAATCGTTCTTTATTTCTACATCCTTGTTGATTCATTTCCTGACAATCGAACATGTTTTAGAAATAGCTAAATCACACGTGAACAGAGATTTTCTGTGCATCAACTTTTTAACTGTCAAGCTACCTGAATGTATCTAAAATTGGCTGTTGACAAAAAAAAAAAAAAATCCCTCCAGAGAATATTTATGAATCACCCTAGGAATGGAGAGGAAAGAACATGTGATCAGGTTAGACTCCTACAGAATAAGCACTGTCAACATACATATAATTTTCAAAAACTGCTCCACTAGCAAAAAATTCATATCTAAATTATTATGCCTTATGAAGAATGTAATAGACAAAAATTTAAAGACTGCTTTTAAAAAGTAATTTTCAGATGACATCTCAAATAAAATTATAATAAAGTTAATCCCACATATTTAATTTCAGGAAGATTGCTTCTTTCACTGTTTAAATATTTTGGATACACAACGTATATTGATATAAACTATTTCGATCACAAAACACAGTTTATTAATTCACAAGTAGAAAATGCATGTTGTACAGTTTTCAGCAACTCAACCTTTCATGCACAACTGTCCGCATTCTTCAGGAAAGTGCCCAGGTTTAGGCAAGAATGAAAAACTAATTATCCTTGTTAAGGCTGAGTTGGCTTGGTTATTATGCTGATTTGGCCAACTGATTGAGCTGACCTACCCAAACTGTGATTTTGTTTTTTTAAATCACTATACAGAGAAGAACACTGCCTTTGCCAAAGAAACCCCAATCACGGACCCTCCAGTGAACAACAAGAAAGAGTGTGTTCTGCAACCCCTCTCTGTAAAAATTTCTGAGATTAATGTTATGGGGGCTCTGAAGCAACACTAGAGGATTTCACCAGGGAAATGATTGCACGGGCCTGAAACACCATAGATCATACAGACCGGACCAAAATCATCCCTTTGCCACCACTTTCCCAGCAGTTCTTAAGTGAAGGCTGCTCTCAGAGCCCACTGGGTATCTTTCCAGTTTGTTGTTTATGTATGAATAGCAAGTTGTAATTAGTTGCTATAAAAATACACCACGTCATTAATCTTCATCTTATTTTCTATTTTAGTTTTTTAAACTAAAGTCCACAGAAAGCTCATGTATTCCTCACATTTACATAAATATTAAAAAAATACACAATCATTCCTTTCAAAATCTCTGCAAATAGTAAAGCAGTTGATAATCACAGGAAAGAAAAAAATTTTTGAAATATTTTCAGGCACCCCCCCAACACACACATTATGACCTCTTAAGTTAATGGGAGAAATGGAAAGCAAGGCACGACTTAGTCTCATGATATTTTTAAGGAGAACTATTATGTAACATTTCAATAATAGCAAAGTGGAGACAATTATAAAATTAGTAAATATTAATAATTTTTAAGCAAATGATGGCATTCTACATTTCCTATAAACTAGTAAATCTTTAAAACTAATAATGATCATGTATTTAGAATCACTACACAAACATGTAAATGACCACTAACTTACACAGGATTTTCAGTGCTTCAAAATATCAAAATCATCAGATTTGATGTGATCTTTATACTGACTCACATATAGACTAGATTTCAATAAGAAACTCAAAATCTTCGTTTATTCAGCGGAATATGGAATAAGAATAAACTTAGAGCCTACTACTACACTTTCCGGCCTAATGCTCACAAGACAGATATCTCAGGATGTAGGCAGATACGCAGGTTGGCAGACGTACCTGGACACATAAACAAGAGAAAACTAAAAACTAAAGAGTTTTTTAGAAAAAATTTTGAGCACCAAAAAAGAGGCCTTTTGCTGATCTTGACTCTGAAAGAAGGCTATACAGCTAAATATAAATAACCATTGTTTAAATATATACTAGGTCAGGTCGCTTATAAAATAAACCCTACCATGTTTAAAAACGATATCAAATAGCAATATTTACTTTATGATAATTTAAAAATTAAACCATTATTAAGTAAAAAATGCAACAAGTGCAAATCAACCATTCTTCTATAGGAAAAAGTCAAAACCAGAGAACATTATTTTTGTTCACTATTAACTGTGTTTAAATCAAAGCATAACATTTAAAAAATTACTTGGTTATCTAATTTATAGTTAAGTATTAGCTGCGTGGAAATATGACAGTTGTTCATCTCATAAAAGAATAATACACTGCAGTTATTTCTGTGGAAAAAGTCTTACGAATGCATTTTTTAAATTGTAATTAATTCTTTAATGTTCAAGATTTATTTTATTAATTAAATGACAAAATATTTATCAGCAGTTTTCACGAAAAGTATCTCTTGACTTTTAGCACATAATTCCTCCAGAACAACAAAGGTCGGTTTCTCACGTGCTTCACCATCTACGTTTGTTATTGCAAATCCAAGATCATCCCACATATACCAATCTTTTATGGCAGAGGTCACTGAAGTTGCGCCAAAATTCAATATTTATATTCTATCTAATGCAGAGATACATTTATCTTATTGCTGGAATTTACCATTTAGAACAAAGCATTTCATTTAAATGATAAAATGCTCATCCAAAATGCCCCGTTGTAACATTTCTTACATTTTAAAAATCATGGATAAAACACTGCAGTTTTAAAGTTTCCTTTTCAACAAGAATTAAATTTTATACTTAATTATTTAAGAGCTCTTTTAAATGGGGGTGGGGGGGAAGAAAGCATTTTATATGCCTGTTGCATAACTGAAACAAACCAAAACACTGTCACACTTAAAACGGTAAAGGCCCATAATCTAAATTGACAACTACAAATGAAATTCACTTTCTCTGAAGAGTGGAGTAGTTTCCGTATGGTAAAGTGGAATAGGTTTTAGTATTTCCAAAAGCTTGGGGAAAATACTGAATAAAGCAAATTATTCCAACTGTTCTTTGCAAATAAATTTAACAAAAATATCAAAATATTTTTCTTTTTGAAAGTAATTGTATCCTGAATATTGTTTTAAAATGTCAACTCAGTGAAAAAATGTAATCAGTGTTTTGCATTTATGGTCCCAAAAGGAAAATTAGCTAATAAGTCTGCTAAAAAGCCTACACTTTTGAAATACGCAATTACAATTCATAGCTATAGCAAAAGACAGTAAATTTCTTAGTAAATTTAGCTAAAGTGTTTGACTTAAATTTTTCTCACTACTTACTTGTTTCTCCCTCAACTCAAAAGTGTTTGTCAGTAATTTTATACAATTAAATTTCTTAGGAACTCACAAACTAACATATCTGGTACTTTAAAAGTTCGATATTTTATGGCATTTATTTTGCTATGGCCTCTAATTAACAAAAAAACCCCACAACAACAGCTACAATCATCAGATGAAACATTTTTCAGTATATTTTAGAGAAACATTCTGTCAATTTCAAATAAGCAAAATAATTAATTAAAAAATAAAAAATGGAAACAGAAGACAATATTGTATGTATGAGAGCTAAGATTAAAATAAAAATAGAATTCAAAAATAATGTTTTGAGCAAGAACCCTGCTGAATAAGCAAGCTATCTTATTTTTTCTGCACCTGTTGGTGATAGTAAATGATAAAAATGTTCCTGCTTTATGCAAATTTTGAAATATCTAACTTATATATAAACTTCTTTTTTTAAGAATATCGAAGATTACATTAAATGAGAATTCAACTGCGAACTCACATGGAAGTACAGAACTTATCCAGGTAAATATCTATAAATAGCAGATATGTACTGCCCTTTCCCAATTTATAGCATCTCCGTATTTTAATGCTGACTGATAGGGTAACTTCAAACACTCCATGCCTCAGTGCAACTAATAGCAATGTAAATACAGCAATACCAAAAAATATTTTATATATACATAAATTATATATATATTTAAATTGATCTGAAAGAAATCAGATGCATTTTCTAATGCTAAAATTTACTTAAAGTTAATTTTCATTTTTTTCTATGACCCCAATAAGCAATCTTTTATACTGTGTAATAAAAAAGAGAAGATAAACATAGTGATAAATATATGAAAAACATACCTAGTAAGACAGCTCTAACTCATGTTTCTTTAAAGAATAAATCAGGCTCTCATCAATATTTTTAAAAGAAATATGATTATTGTAAAGTGAAAAATAAAGTTTCACTCTAGATTACCACAGACTAACATATAAGGCAAAATAGCATTTAGTATAATAGTATTTCTTAAAAAAAAACAGGGCAACCGAGATCCTACTTTTCTGCTTTTAAATACACTGCAGTGTGTCTATTTTTAATGTCTAAATATATTGCTGAAAATGGTTACATAAAATCTGAGGTTGTTAATATCTGATTACTAAGGTATTTCATTGCAACCTGTGAATTTAACTCTTAAAATACTGGAGTGTAAAGTAACGTATCGGCGTACATGACAAAATCCGGTTAAATAAAATAAAAACTGACAGTTCCGAAAATTAGATGAAAGTGCCTTTGACCTTTCTTTCATAAAAAAAAATCATCATTTTTATTGCAAAACTGCAATTAAATACAATTATTTAAAGTTATTCAGTCATGTTTATATATCAAGCACTTTTAAAACATTTGTTATAAATACCATCAGGGTGTTAATACACTTTTAAAATTATACAAAAAGTGCCAACATTTTTTAGAATCCCAAACACCATGATATTTAAAATATACAAAAATCCCATTTTAAAAAGGTTAAGCTGAATCGTGCGCACAGCGAAACTTCTAGAAAACTTCATTACTTACTGTTCACTGAGTATTACTTACAGAGATTAACAGTTTTAAGAATTCATCTGTTATTTATCCTGAAGTGTTTTGAATAACCCTTTCGTACTGTATACTTCTCAGTGTGATGACCATCCCTACTCTGGTCTGCTGAGAAAAACAAAAAAATCGGTAAACCTTCTTCTTTAAGATTGTTCTTCTTATAACGTATTTTAGGTGGCCACAAGCAGGAATTCATAATTCTCAAAGCAACAATATAAGGAAAATTTTTTAAATGTTTGTTTCATATTTACTGTATAAAGTCATTTTGACATGCCTACACAACTGGTTATGGAAGCTCTCAGACATGATTTCTAATAAAAAAAATTTTTTTTTTTTGCTCCAGGTTCTTTAGAGAAAGCTTGCCGCTGGGAAGTTGATTTTGGCCAAGTGCCAAAATCATGTGCAAAGGGGCCTCATTAGGGATTCATGGCAGCCTTCAGCACTAACAAAAAATGTGACCCAACAGGCTAAATCAGCGACTAAAATTAAAAAGTAAGAGACAAAGACAACTTACTTAATATTCCTTCCAAAGCAACATTAAACTTTTTTTGGTAATTAAACCCTTGTTAGTCTAATGCAGCGTTCCTCTGTCCTCAAATGATTGTACAATTACTCTTTAAAACTTGTCAATTTCCCTTCTAAATACACTTTCTTTCTACAGCAGTTTACAAAGATTTTGCTATATAATAAAACCCTATATCCAGTATAATCAGTTCAACAGCAGAAAACAAAATCTTAAAAATGCAGACTACAGTATTCCCTTAAGATTTAAATAAACAAACAAAAAATAAGCAAACAAATAGTACCTTTTAAACTTCTACAAAAGTGAACAGGCACACTCCAAACTCACGTCGCTTGTGATGAATCATTCTCACTGCCCAACTTTTCCCCAAAAAAGTAGATTTGATACGCAGCCTTACCTAGATGTCTTCTGGCTTTTCTGCAGATCAAAAAGTTTCCTGCCTAAGCACACAGATATTCTTTCACAAACCATAAAGGGCCTTTTATGAATCCAGCACTGTAACAGGCTGCCTTCCACACCACGTTGAGAGCCCAGTGTGCCAGCTCTCAAGATAAAATACATTGCTAATACACAATTAGTGGGAGAGGTTGTCTACTGGAGAATTTATCTTAACGAAAGAAGGAAAAAGAAGCTTTTTTTTCTTTTTTTTTTTTTTTTTTTGTTTTTTTTTGTTTTTTTTTTTTTTTTTTTTTTGGAAAAAGCAAAGAGGGTGCGGTCAGATGTTAGGTTTTGCCTGAGAAAGGGCCCTACACTGCACTAGTACCTAAATACTAGCAGAAGCTGCCTGGGAAGAGAGCCAATGGAAGGACTTTGTTTGACCCAGCTGCCAATCTCCCCTGAAGCCGTGCGCCAGACTAAACACTCACACTATTTTAACTCAAATCAGGCTACAGCAGCTGTTTGCTTTCCGGCTCTGAGCTCTGCACCCAACATGGCTTGTGCAGTTCACCCAGCGAGCTCTGCTAGCTGCCTGGCTAAAATCTGTTCTGGGTTGGGATTTGTCATTGGAGAGCAAAATTTAACCCTATTCCTCGTGGTAAATATGAACTGTTTGTTGTTCAGCGTTTGGATCTTGTAGTCTGGAATAATTTTGCGATCTATTTAAAGAAGAGTGATATTTTATATCACAGAGGAAAATTGAGATTTGAAGGCTATAGAGATTCATATATTTCTTTGAAATTCTAACATAAATTCTTCTGATGTATTCAAATTAACACTAAAATAACCCTTGTGTGTAACAAGACTTATACCAAGCACTTCTAAGAACAAAGATGGTACCCATTCAACCCAATCCAAACTTCTTTGGCCCTACCTAGATGGAAAGTTGGTATCACAGGATCAGAGACTCACATCATTCTGAGAGTTAGTACTTACTGCTTAATGCTCTGGAAAGTTCCTCCAGAAGCAACATCTAAGCACACAAGTAGTTTGTACTTTTCCTTATATGGAAAAGTACAAAGTGGTCCAATTTATCTTTCCTAAATTTCTAAGCTTATTTAGCTATTAGGCTGAATGTGAAAATAAATCCTGAATTGTAAAAGATTAAAACATGCCCATTGGTAGTCTAAAGTGAAAAGGAAACTAAAGAGAAGTTAGTCAGGAGAAGCACAATTTAAAGAATAGTCAAAATTATCTGATGTATCAGGGAGAAGAGATCTGACAACTAAGAGCTATTGCACCCAAGATAGGAGTCAAACATTACATATATGCAGAAAATAAGTCAGGAAGTCATTCAACATGTGGAAGAGGTAGAGAAGTTGAGAGGAGTGTGATAGCATGGACTATAACCAAGTTATTCTTACTCCTGACCAAATTCCTCATTATGGACAACAATGATGAGAGAAGACAGAGAGATTTTAGTTTCTGTTGTTGCTTGGGGGTAGAAGGATGTCTCTTCATTCAGGGCAAGTAGCCAGTAAGACTTTTATTTTTTTTAACATAACTAATTTGGTTCACACTGCAGTCAGAGGATGACCAAAAAAGAAATATTTCTGATATACTGTAAAAGTACGTCCAGGGATAGTTTCAAAAAAGTTGTTTCTTTTGCTTTAACAGAGAGTTTACTGTGTTTCTATTTCTGCCCCCAAAATAATATGTTTGTTTTCTTATCTTAGAAATGAGAGATCAAAGTTACAAAAATTGTCATTTTATAATCAAATGTTATTTTCTCAGATAGAAAGTGGTGAAGATGCTTATAGAGAGGTTGAACTATTAGGTTTGATGAGTGCACATAAACTGAAAGACCCAATTCATTAAAAATGCATGTCAAGATAATATTGTATAACAGGTGAGTTATTATCTCATCCTGAAAGTAATGCACATATTAACCCAAAAGATTCCCATTGGATCTGGCTTCCTACATAGCAGAGTACAATTAGCTGCTAAAAATTCTCATGGAATCAAATAAAATGCTGGGAAATGGTTTCTTTTGTGCCTCTTTCTTTCAATCCAAGAAAACATTCAACAGGTTTCTCTGAATAGTCTATCACAATCTACCAAGAAAATTATCACCCATAATTACACAGCTCCATGTACTTCTGCAGTAGCTATAAAATGGTGACCCTGTAGTAACATTTGTACATCTCAGTAATTACTTCTCTTACACTGCATTCTGCACTGCTATCTTCTCCTTAGACACTTGTGCACAAAGCAGTTAGTCCACATCACGAGTGTTTTGGGCTGAATTGTGTTTCCCTCCCTCGAAATTCATATATTTAAGTCCTAATTCTCAGAACCTCAGAATGTGACAGTATTTGGAGATGTGAACTTTTAAGAGATGATTTAGTTAAACGAGGTCATTAGGGTGGGCCCTAATGCAATGCAATTAGTGTCCTTACAAGAAGAGATTAGGACACAGATACACACAGAGGGAAGACCATGTAAAGACACAGGGAGAAGTACACCTGCAGTCAAGGAAAGAGATTCAGGAGGAACCAACCCTGCAGGCACCTTGATCTTGAACTTCTAGCTGCCAGAATTGTGAGAAATAAATTGCTGTTTTTGAAGCCATCCAGACTGTGGTATTTTTTATGGCAACCTGAGAAAACGAATACAATGTCTAAGTAAAAAGGAGTGAAAAATTTTCTTACCGTTGATTACCGTTGATTTGTTTCTATACTCAGGTGTTTGATTTTATTCAATAGAGCATGTAATTTATGAAGGAAGTGTACATTATTTGCATTTTCCAGGAAAAGGAAAAACTACATGTGTGCCAGAGTTTTATATAAAAGCTGTACATGGTGTTAAGAACGAAGAAAAATATGACACAGTTGCCCTTCTTTCATGATACTTCTCATTTTCATGTTTTGAACAGGAATACCATGCTTAAGCCATTGTCTGGTACGTAATAAAATTCTGTGTGCACAATTAACAGGCACAGACTTTGAAAAGAATTATGGAATAAATAGGCGCTTAGCTTTTCCTTTAGGACAATAAAAAATGGAATGTATACTTCTGATTTTGCAAGATAGTTTTGATCCATGGACAACTTACAGTTGAATCCTGGTACTAGATAAAAATTTCATATCAAGAGGTGGAAATATAAAAGGTTAGCCTTTCTAAGGGGAGAGTTCCAATAACTTTTACAAAAGGAATAGACTCTAAAGGAAGAAGGAAAAGAAATGTGTGTGCCTTGCAAGAAAGTCTGAATAAAAGCAAAGGAGGTGAGACTGAAAATAATCAAAGATAGAATAAGTCAAGGGGTTAATCAGAATATCCCCAAAGGAAGCCATATTTGTCCAGATAGTTAAGAATGGACATTCCACTTACATTAAGTTGGAAGCAGCAAGATAATGATGGGAAATGGATTAGAGTAGGAATACTTTTGCTGTTGTGTCAGGCAGAATTCTAAGACAGCCCTAAGATTCCCACTCCCTGGTAAACACTTGTATACTACCCCAGAAGTTGGGCAGAACCCATGAATATGATTATTTAGTTGCTTTGTTGATTAGGTTATCAACCTCTATGTAAGAATCAATGATATCTCCATGCAGAGTTGGTAGAAGGAGAAAGAAGAAGCCAATATCCAAATAATATACCTGACCAGAAGAAGTAAGGAAAAGATGACTGACGTTACCAAAGCAATGAGATGTTGTTTTACCCACCAGCTGATGTGGATGTGAGCATTCATTCATCTTTTGATTCACCTATCCTCTCAAAAATTCTATTTAATGCTGACTTTGTGTGGGTGTTTGGTGGCGGGACCACTGCGCTAAGTGTTGTGTGGGACAAAGAAACAGCCCCTGATCTCATGTTTCTGTCTAGTAAGCAAACTGATAGCTGAACAGTCAATTCTAAAGAAAATGGCAATGTTTTTGTTGAGCACTTCAGAATGCTGAGGCATTAGGTAATGTTAAGTGGTTTAGTAAATGTCATAGAATGTTATGACAATATTGATAATTAGCACATGTTCAAGTACTTTTAATAAACAAGTTACTGTATTGTAAAAACTAATATATTTTTGGTCACCCAACAGCTTCATGATGTCATTATCTTAAAGTGCCTAAAGACATCATTATTTCTGTGAAATTATGATTGCTAGTTTCTCTAATTTTTTTGGTAAGCAGTTCCATTATTTTCCACACTAGTTGAGACCAAAAAGACCACGTATCTCTTGAAATCCTAACATTTAAAAAATAAAATCCAAGACATCATCATTGTGCACAAAAGCCCATTATTACTCCAAAGTAAATAACACAGTACTTTGAACACCTGTTTCCTAATGAGAATATCCATAAAACATTGAGAAACAACTTCAAATAAATGTTAAATGTAAATTAAATGTGATCAGGGAATGGAATGACTCAAGTTATTATAAGGAAAATGATCTTAAATGACTAAGTAAATATTTCTGTGTAAAGATTTAAAATAAAACATAACACAATATACAATTATCAAAAAAGAAAAAAAATTAAGTTCTTACCTGGGGTAACAAATTATGATGCACACAGACTCATAGCACACATACAAACAGACAAAAATATTTAAGTAATAGAAAGATGATGACCTATTCTAACTGATCTGATTAAAATTTTGAAACTGACTTCACATTCCCACTGTAAATTTTTTTTAATTTAAGCCATTTGCTGCTTCATTCTATTTTCTAGATCTATAAATCTGTTTTTTGAGGCAATCTCTGTAGGCGTTTTCAAGTTTTATCAAGTATATTTTATAGTTTCAGAAGGGTTAAGAAAAATCTAAATACACAAAAGGAGAAATAGATAACATGAATAGCCCTATATGTATAAATAAATTGAATTAATAACTAATAACCTTCCCTTAAAGAAATCACCAGATAAAAATGGTTTCACAAGTGATTTCTACCAAACATTAAAGGAAGAAATAATATCAATTCTCCACAGTCTCTTTCAAAAAAAAAAAAATAATTAAAAGCAGAGGAACACTATCTAACTCATTCAGTGAGCCCAGCATTACTCTAGTGCTAAAACTAGATATAAGAAAAAAAAATCACAAACTTGTATCTCTTATGAACATAGACACAACACAAAACCTCACTGAAATATTAACAAGTCGAATTCAACAATGTATGAAAAGAATTATATACTACAACCAAGTGGTATTTATTCCATGTATGCAAGGTTGGTTCAACATCTGAAAAATCAATCAATATAATCCACTGTATCAACAGACTAAAGGAGGTAAATCATGTGATCATATTAATTGACACAGAAGAAATACCATTTGAGAAAATCCAATACTCAATCATAATAAAAATACTCAGCAAACTAGGAGTAGAAAAGAACTTCTCCAAATCAATGGAGAACCATCTACAAAAACCTACAGCTAACATAATCAATAATGAGTAACTAGACACTTTCTCCCTAAGACCAGAAACAAGGCAAGGATGTTCCCATTCACCACTCCTATTCAACATCACATAGGAAGTCCTAGCTGGTGCCATAAGAAAAGAAATGGAAATAAAAGGATAAATATTGGAAAAGAATAAAACAGTTGCTATTCATTGATGATAGGATTGTCTATATAGAAAAATTCCAAACAATTTTTTTATAAAAAGCAACTATAGCAAGGCTTCAGGGTACAAGGTTAATATACAAAAGCCAATTTCCCTTTAGCAGATGAAAAAGTTCTGGGGTTCTAATGTACAGCATTGTGATTATGGTTAACAGTACTGTATTGTACACATGAAAATTGTTAAGAGAATAGATCTTAAATGTTCTCAGCACAGAAAAGAAACAATAATTATGTGATGTGATGGAGTGTTAACTAACACTGCAGTAGTAATCAGACTGCAATATAAAAGTGTGTCAAATCAACACATTGTACACTTTAAATTTGTATAATATTATATGTCAATTATGTCTCAATAAAGCTAGTAAAAATATATTTAAAAATTTTAAAGCCAATTTCTTTCCTCTTTACCAGCAATAAAATGTTAGAATTTGAAATTTTAAAAATACCATCGATAATAGTATCAAACAATTAAATACTCAGGCATAAATATAACAAAATATGTACAATACATACATGTGGAAAACTACAAACTGCTGCTTTGTCAGTGGAGAGGGCCCAGGATGCAATGTCTCCGGTACGAATGAGCACATCCATCACACAGATCTTGGTTTCTAATACCATTCTCCAATAAAAGGAACTAGGGCTCCTTGGAGAATTACCTGATTCTAGGACTCAGCAGTAAATAGGCAAAATGGGCCTGAGGCATCTTATAGTGCCAAAAAGTAAGTAAGTGCCAAAAATAAAAATAAAAAGTAAATAATGATGAAGATACATTAAAGGGATACAGGAGCCAATTGAAAGAGGTCTCGATGGCCAAAGTTGAAACAATTTGAACAACAAAGTAAAAGAAGTAGTATTGGATTACAACCCAAAGTACAAAATAAGAGTCCATGAATACATACTGATATAAATTAATGAATATATATTCCATCCTTAAAGAGGTGGAGCAAATGTGCCCACTCCTTAAGTGTGGACTGAGCATAGTGACTTCCTTCCAAAGAGCACAATATTGAAAAAGAGAGAGAAAAAATAGTAAGTTTACAGTGGAAAAAGCTGACAAGCACTTCTGCAAGCCAGGTGATCAAGATTAACATCAATAGTGATAAGTTATTTTAGTAACATTCAATTTTGATATTATGTGATGAAAATGGCAATGTACCTTTGTGGTCTTCCTTCCCGAAATGTATTGTTTCAGTCTAAGCATAAGAAAAACATCAGACAAATTCCAGTTGAGAGATATTCTATGGAACAACTGATCAGTTAACCTCAAAATTGTCAAGGTCATTAGAAATAAGGAAAGTCTGAGAAACTGTCACAACCAAGAATACATTAAGGAGATATGACTATTAATGCAATATGGTATCCTGGATGGGATCCTGGAACAACAACCAAAAATGGGGGCATTAGGGAAAAACCTAAGGAAATCTGAATAAAGTATGGACTTTAGTTGTTAATAATGTATCAATTGTGTTTGACCAATTGTGACAAATATACCACACTACTATATTGAGAAACTAGGTGTGGGGTATACAGGAAATCATTTTTATACCATCTTTCCAATAATTTTGTAGATATAAAATTGTTCTAAAATTAAAATTTTACTAAAATGTGTACTAGAAAAATATTTTAAATAGAAAAAAATGATTAAACACTTCATGGTATGTTACCCAATATTTTCTTAGGTGTGGAAGCAATGTCCAGAAAGCAATTCTTGAGAAATATGTATTAAAGTAATAAAACTACTCCTTTGGTTTCCATGACATTCATTGTTTCCCCAATATTTTTTTTTCTTCCCATATATCTGATGTTGTTTTCAACTGTTTAAACGTGTTACTCAAGATTACCTCCTCAGCTACCTTTTTCTTTTCTCGCTCTTCTCAGAAATCTACTTGATTTTTACAAATAGGTTGATAACCTCCAAATCTTCAGCACAGGAACCTCTATATATTGCTCCAGATCCCATTTCCTAAATGTCCATCAGCATCCCAATCTCCATTCCTAAAACTGTATTTATTCTTTTCCCTTTAACTTGCTCCTACTCTGTTTAATAGCCAACCATTCTCACATGCCAGAAGTCAGAAGAGATCTCACGATATCTCAACAGTTCCTGAGTAAAACACTGGGACAACTGGAAAAACATGGAATATAAAATATAACTGAAGACAAAAGTTCTTAACAACAACAATGAAAAGAAACTTTAGTGGGAAGATCAAAAACATTTATTTTGTTCCAGAAAAGCAAAAAAAAAAAAAATCATGAAAGAGAAACTGATCTATAGAAATAATTTAAATTAAAATATAATTCATGAATAATTAATATTCCTGAAGTGTTAGAACAAATTTTTAAAAAAATCAAAGATATCAAAGATAGAATAGAACTTTCTCAAGCCTAATGCTAAATTAAATAATTCACCACGTGCTTAGCAAAATTATTGGAGGAAGATACAGACCTGGATCACTCTAGCAAAGAAAAATTTTAATTATAATTTTAAAGGACAGATCTTACCACTATCAAAACTGAAAAGGAAGATAGCTAGTGGGAAGCAGCCTCATAGCACAGGGAGATCAGCTCTGTGCTTTGTGACCACCTAGAGGGGTGGGATAGGGAGGGTGGGAGGGAGGGAGACGCAAGAGGGAAGAGATATGGGAACATATGTATATGTATAACTGATTCACTTTGTTGTAAAGCAGAAACTAACACACCATTGTAAAACAGTTATACTCCAATAAAGATGTTAAAAAAAATAAAAAATAAAAAATAAAATAAAATAAATGTTAAAAAAAAAACTGAAAAGGAAAGTGTGTGTGTGTGTGTGTGTGTGTGTATCTACATAGGAATAAAAATAGTCTGTCCACATTATTTCTTTACAAAATGAAAAATTAATAATATCCATGTAACATTGGGGTATATTAGTTTTTGAATAAAAGGATTTAGGTCCAACCATAGGGATCAAAGGTGAACTATGACAGTCTTAATCCAATAGAATTAGGTAAAAACCAGATATAAGCCAATCGATGTACTGCATTCCTCCAACCACAGATATTGGTTCAGAGTGAGCTGGACCACATGACCATAATTGATCTAGTCTCTTATGTGAAAAGGAGGCAACTATATCTAAGAGTCACCTTTTTATACCTATGACATAAAAGTGGGGATAAAAGTGACATCACAAAAGACAGAGAGACATAATAACTAGCACCTTGATGATATTATTAAAACCCAGATTTCATCTTACCCTACCTATGACTGTTTTCAGTTATGTGAACCAGTAAATTTCCTTATTGTTTAAGCCATTTAGAGTTTACTTTTATTTAATACAAATGGAAAGTATCATAACTTGTAAGATAGCCAAATTTCATTTCATGTGTAAAGGCAACAGAAAGACATCTTAAATGGCCCAAAACTAAGAGATTATATTATTCTTTTTTTTTTTTTTTTTTTTTTTTTTGCTGTACAATTTTTGGCTGTGTTGGGCCTTCATTGCTGCACGTGGGTTTTCTCTAGTTGCGGCGAG
>NC_041214.2:134056634-134086235 GCF_002837175.3 Physeter macrocephalus | reverse complement strand
GGCCCAGCCGCTCCGCGGCATGTGGGATCTTCCCGGACAGGGGCACGAACCCGTGTCCCCTGCATCTGCAGGCGGATTCTCTACCACTGCGCCACCAGGGAAGCCCCAAGATTATATTATTCTTAAGAAAATTGCATAAGACATGCTGGCTGACTAACAGTTGAATCAAAATTAAGTGTCCATCAGTGGATGAATGGATAAAGAAATATGTACATAATACATAATGGAATATTAATCAGCTTTTAAAAAAAGGAAATCCTGCCTTTTCTGAAAATGTGTACAAATTTAGAGGACATTATTCTAAGTGAAATAAGCCAGACACAGAAAGACAAATACTTGGTGCTCTCACTTGTATGTGGAATCTAAAAAAGTCAAACTTAGAAAAACAGAGAGTAGAATAGTGGTTGCCAGGGACTGAGGAGGTTGGAGAAATGTGGAGATGTTGGTCAAAGGGTACAAACTTTTAGTTATAACATGAATAAGCTCTAGATATCTAATGTACAGCATGGTAACTATCCTTAGTATTAGTGCATTGTATATCTGAAATTTTCTAGGAGAGTAAATCTTAAGTGTTCTCGACACACACGTAAACACACACACACACAAACACACGTAACTATGTAAAGTGATGGATGTGCTAATTAGCTTGACTGAGTGTGGTAACCATTACACAAGGTATGCTTATATCAAAACACCATGTTTTATACCTTAATATGTGTAGTTTTCTTGTTAATCATACCTCAATAAAGCTGGAAAAAACAAAAATAAGTTTAAAAAAAAAGAATTTAGTATAGAGGCCCTTCCTACTCAAGCTAGACCCAAAACTCTGTATTTGGACTCAGAAATCTTGCCTAAGATATTCTACTTCTTTTTCTCCTCCTTCCCCTATACTAAGAAATAAGTTTGTCATGCTGCATTCTTCATAGCACAATGTTGGATGCCCACTTAAAACAATAGTGATGTGTTGTACTCCAATACTTGCTAACAATAATTAATTATTTACCAATATGTGATACTGTGCCAGAATTACAAAAAATGCTTTCACTTACTGTTTCTTTTTCCACAGAAAAAAAAATGTAGAGCACCATGATGATCAGTGAGAAGATATAATAAAAAGTTTGCAGATGCAGATATTTCCTGAGAAAACCCGTTTATAACATTTAACATCAAGTTCCTATGAATGTACACAAGAGGGAAGAGATATGGGAACATATGTATATGTATAACTGATTCACTTTGTTATAAAGCAGAAACTAACACACCATTGTAAAGCAATTATACTCCAATAAAGATGTTAAAAAAAAAAAGTTCCTATGAGTGTGCCTCTTATGTGCTTCAAAGTCAACCAATAGAGAATGATCTTAAATAAAGAGAAACAGTTAATAACTAAAACATATTGAGCACTAATTCTACTAAGTTAGGTTCAAATAAATGGAAGAGCAGGATTAAACCCAAACAATCTGATGCCAGAACTTTAGTTCCTGATCACGGTCTGTACTGTCTCTAAGGAAACATTTATTGAGTGCTCATTATACAATAGGCACTGACTCTGTCTTCTTTGTGATGTAATCATTGTTTAGCTCTCTAACAACATCTTTTGTAAATTATCCACATTATACCATCCATGCACAAACCTAGGTTCATTGTTATGCTTTCTCTCCTTAGTCTGGGCACTTGTGGTGATGTGCTTCCTTCTAGCACTTTGCTTGCCCATCTTCTATTTGAAGACAGCATGGGTATCAGCTGTAATAGGAAGACTTTCCAGACTGTTTCCTGACCAAAATCTAGTTCAGCATTCTTTCTATGCCTTGCCATAGTACAATACATACCTCTAGATCTATTATAATTTGCTTTTATCCATTTCCCAAGACTTTAAGAACAGGGGACTATGCTTCCCTCATTTCAATCTCAGTAACCCATACAGTCCTTGGCACTGAATAAGCACTCCTAAATGTTATGAATTACTTAATGAGAAAATTACTGAGTGGAACATTTAATGTTAAGTAAAGCAGAAATCTTGAATTACATAGAAAATATAGATGTTTACAGGTTAATTTAAAATAGCCAATTTAAGCTTATGGAATTGTTCCCATTGAATTTGAGGTTCTTTCTTTGTCGCAAAAGAATTTGGAGATGAAGTGATAGGTAAAAAGTGGATTTATTAAGAGAGAACACACTCCACAGACAGAGCTTGGGCCACCTAGGAAGGCAAGAGGCCTTGAGAGAAACACTCCACAGACTGAGTGTGGGCCATTTGAGAAGATGAGAGAGAGAGCCTGGAAATATGGCATGGTTAGTTTTTATGGGCTGGGCTGATAATTTCATAGGTTAATGAGTGGGAGGATTATTCCAATTATTTGGGGGAAGGGGTGAGGATTTCCAGGAATTGGGCCACTGCCCACTTTTTGACCTTTTATGGTTGTCCTCAGAACTGTCATGGCGCTGGTGGGTGTGTCATTTAGCATGCTAATATATTACAATGAGCGTATAATGAGACTCAAGGTCCACTGGAAGTCGAATCTTTCGCCATTTTGGACCCAGTTGGCTTTAACAAGTCTTTGTCAAGTACTATGGCTATATCATTCTTTTAAAGGTTGTGACCTCCCCCCTTCCCTCCTGTTTCATTTCCCCCCTCAGAGATTTTACTCCCGTATTTTTAAGGGAAACAGAGGGGCGACGGTCCGTCTTCTGTAACTGCTTCAAGGTTAAATAGGGGGATCAACACTGCCTGTCAGGGAGTAAAAACTCTGCATGCCTGATCTAGAGGCCCCAGAGGCAGGACAGCTCCTTGTTTTAATTTGGTATGGGCTAGAATCCTCACATAGCCATCATCTTGATGTGGGACTGTTATAACTGCTACCATAGCCTTCCTATGAATCTTCTTGATGATGAAGCACTTTTTGTAACAGCATCAGAGTACAAAAATATCTATAAATGACAAAAGACTTAAAAGGCATGGTTAAACATCTGATTACAGTGCAATTGATAAAGAAACTTGGTTACTGTTGTGACATACAACATTTTAAGATAATAACTAGAATTATGACTGATAATACTTTACCATGACATGTCAGAATTTTAGTAACTCCATATAACTTCTAGAATATCTGTATTAGTAACATTTGCCATACAATATAACCTAAGAAGATTTATTACTCATTTGACAGTACTTCACATGTAATTTAATTTGACTTACGAAGTTTTGTCAAAAAAATATCAAAAGGGTTTAAAACAGTCAGATAGGATCATAGGTCATTGTGAAAAAATAGTTATTTACTTAGCCAAAGTGACAATAAAAGATTTCAAAGACAAATGCAGAACAGATCATTTAAAAGGTAGAGAGTTTAAAACCCGTTACTAAAGGCAGTTTAACATTTTAAGAAGCTTGTCCTTTTAACAGAGAGAAAGGCCAAATTCAGGTTTTGCAACAGCTTACTTTTATTTATTTATTTATTGTTTTGTTTGTTTGTTTTGCGGTCCGCGGGCCTCTCACTCTTGTGGCCTCTCCCATTGCGGAGCACAGGCTCCAGACGCGCAGGCTCAGGGGCCACGGCTCACGGGCCCAGCCGCTCCGCGGCATGTGGGATCTTCCCAGACCGGGGCACGAACCCGTGTCCCCTGCATCGGCAGGCGGACTCTCAACTACTGCGCCACCAGGGAAACCCACACCAGCTTACTTTTAAAATTCATTTACTCAATTAAATTCATTTTAAACTTAGTCAATATTAACCATGCACAAAACTTTTTTTTCTCACAGTTACTTTCCACAAATTTTCATCACTTTCTGTATCCATCACTTTATTTTTCCATCCAGAAACAGCCATCCAGAAACAGCCAACTTCCTTTTCCCTTAATATTATAAAATGCAATTCCATTCCTTATACTTTCTTTACTGAAAACACACATCCTACTTTCCTTAAGCAACCATGCACTGTCATTGATATCAGCACTCCGTAGACTGGTAAACATAAATCCAAATAATAATTTTTTTTAATGTGCTTTCTTATAGAAAATATCTCAGTGTGACACCAAACATATTTATTAATAGTCCTAAACCTTTTGTTTCTCTGTAAAAGGAAGCCAATGTTCAGCAATTAATGTTTCAGTATCTTATTTTATTTGGAAATGACCTAGTTATTTAATAAACTTTCATCATTTAACTTAATTTAGCACAACTCTAGAATTTCAAGTTACCAGAATCTGGAGAGACTAATTTAGATAGACATTTTTAAAACATAATTATTTTTTAAAAGTTTACCCAAAGCTTTTCTCATTTGCATTTTTTTCCTTAAAATTTTTTTTCATACCAGGTTACTTTTCTCATTGACAAATTTGTACTGGATAGAATGAGGTCTTATTTGACCTCTAGTAAACCTAGCTGCAACAGATGAATTATACTTAACATTGATGACTCTAAAGACATGTCTATATTAATCAGACCAACAAGCTTAAGCCACCTTCAATACCAGATATTAGTTTAGTATTGAATATTTCCCAGATGACATGAACCTGAAATTCATTCTGGCCAGATTTATATTCCTGAGTATTTATATAAGCACTTAATTTCCTTTAAGCCAATTCAATAGAGCTCTTTTATGTATTAATTTTGGCAATATCATACATCTACAGCACACATAGATACATACAAACACACAGACACAGAAACCTCAAAGTTCCCATTTCAAAATTTTAGCCCTGAGTCAACGTAAAACCCATCAGTTATAAGGGGTTGGATTCAAACTGGGCTCCTGGCAGATGGAACAAATCAAGGTCACCTATCTAGATGGCTACTTTTTACTAATGTTTACAGAAAAGACACTTAGGATTTTTACTTTTATTCTTGACAAGTCAAGTTCTAAATTACTTTCCCCTCTTTGAAATTTGCATTTTTAAAGGGTGGTGGCGATAAGGGTTCCCAGAGAAGACTAGGTAGGATTGGAATATTACAGGCAGATTGGCATGGCATCAAAAGCCCATATTTAATGCATTTTGAGATTAGGGGTTGGAGGCCTCATTGACCCTCTGGTTTATGGAGTATTAGCACCTGGAAGGGAAGTTATTAGTTTCCTTTAAGGTGATTTTTATAAGAGTGACAAGCTTTGCCTTCCCTGGGATTCCCTGATCCCAGACCTGCAGATCTGTAAGTTTTTCAGTTTCTGGGAGAATATTTTGGGTTGGACTGTCCATGTCTTGTACAATACATAGTCCAGCCAAAAATGTGCCTTGGCTTTGGTTTTCAGAGAGGGTAAGAGCTGCCCCCAAGGCTGAGAGAAAATCCCTTCCCAATAATGGGCTGGGGCATTCAGGCATGACAAGAAACTTGTGAGTTATAAGAGTTTACCCAGGTTCAAGTTAGAGGGGTGGTGAAATATTTTAGTTTTGGCTTTCCTTTGACCCCAACAACGGAGCAGGTTTTAGGGGCAAGGGGCCCAGTGTGAGAAGTCAGGACAGGGTAAGTGGCTCCCGTGTCCACTAGAAATTGGACAAGGTTACCTGCCATGTCAGTGGTCACCCACGGTTCCTCCCGTGTGATGACTGTCTTCTCGGGAGCCTTGGGTGGTCCCGGGTCCCGTCAATCAGCCACTGCCATGACTGACGTGGGGGAATTTCCTTGCTCCCTTCAGAGCTGGGGGCTTTCCCTCTTCCAGTGGCCCATCTTCTTGCCGAGTTGGCATAGCATTTTGGGTGAAGGCTGGGACCTGTTTCCTGAGCATTCCTTGCTCCAGTGTCCAGGACTCCCACAGCTGAAACTGGCTCCCTTTCCTGGTGGAGGTCTTCTGGGAGTACTTTTGGGGTGACCAGGAAGTGGGTTGGGTCTTCTCATGATAGCTGCCAAAAGCCTGGCTTGCTGTCGTTCCTTCTTGAAGTCATGCTGTTCCTTCTTTTCCTCCTCAGCCTGGTCTTTATTGTTAAAAACACTGAAAGCTGTGTCAATCAGAAGGTTAGGAGGGGTTTGGGGCCCCATGGCAAGCTTTCAAAGCTTCCAACAGATGTCAGGGGGTGATTGGCTGATGAAGTGGGTTGCAAATACAATGTGTCCCTCGAAAGTACTTGGGTCTTCTGTCAGGGGTTCCTGTTCTTCCAGGGGTGCCACTAGAGAGGGCTTTTGTGTAGCCCAAATGGGTCTCAGGCAGCAAGGTTCCCTAACATAGGACTTGCATAGCTCGGGGTTTTCTCTTAGGGCCATAAAAGCCTGTACATAAGGAACTTCTGTCCATTTCCCCTGCCTTTTGCAAAAGATGTCTAAGTGTAGGATGGCATTATAGTTGAGGCTCCCATTTTCTGGCCAGGCCTCATCGACCTTAAGTTTATATGTTACAAAAGAAAATGAGCTACTTTGTTTTAAAGAATCTAGAGAAACTTGTCCCAGTGACTCAAAATGCACCGGACGGGGGCTTCCCTGGTGACGCAGTGGTTGAGAGTCCGCCTGCTGATGCAGGGGACACAGGTTCGTGCCCCGGTCCGGGAAGATCCCACATGCCGCGGAGCGGCTGGGCCCGTGAGCCATGGCCGCTGAGCCTGCGCGTCCGGAGCCTGTGCTCCGCAACGGGAGAGGCCACAACAGTGAGAGGCCTGCGTACCGCAAAAAAAAAAAAAAAATGCACCGGATGGCTGAGTCCTTGGAGATGGAGGAGGTGTTTCCCATCGTTCCTTCAGGGAGAGAGTGCTCCTATACCAGAGAGGAGCACTGGCGTTAGGAGGTCCCGTGGGGGCTCCCTAAGACAAGACTGGCTCCAGGCGTCCCTGACCACCTAGTCCTGTCGACTTTATCCACGATGGGGGTCAGCTACTCCCCTGTGTGGCAGGTCTGTTGGCCCCAGCATCCTGGGGCCCATGTCCTATCCTGGCATCCATGGTACCCAGGATGAGTGACTTCCCTGAAGGTTTCTCTATAGATTCTATAGATTAAATCCCTGTGTTCTGGGATATGTTCCCCTGGACATCCTCGTGGTTCTAACACAAAATCCCAGCCATTTTTTCTAAAAAGGTGATAAGTTTCAGAAAACAGGCACTGGCCGTTAAGGGAGATGGTTTGTGAAAAAGAAGAAAACCTCTCATTTCCCTTCCCTTTTGTGGGTGGCACCCCTGAGTCCTCAGCGCCATGCTCCCCCTCCCCCCTTCCCAAACATGCTCTGGCCAGCTGGCAATGGGGCTGGGTGCAGGGGCAGATATGGCTGCTGAAGTGGAGGCACTGTGACTGTAGTTAGGGGGGTGGAGGGCCCTGTGACCCTGGAAGGACACTCCCAATCGTGTGGCCCCGGAGAGGCAAGCACAGCAAATGTGGGTCATGGCCCAGGCAAGTATCCCTGGGGCGCAGCCATGAGTATGACCCATCCATCTTGAGTTGCCCGCTCTACTCTAACAGAGCAGGGTGGTGTGAGGGCAGACCCTGGAGGGGCCCAGCCCAACACCAGGAGGCAGGCGGTGAACAATGGTCCCACCACCACGAGTCCCAACCACATGGTGCAGGACCATCCCTCTCCTAATATGAAGGGGGGTATATGCACAAACTGCCTCCCCAAGGGATTGCAGCCACTGTAACCATGGTACAAAATCTAAGTAAGGCTGTATTTCATATTTTTACACAATTGGACCTGTTAACAGTTAATTAAATGGTGATAAGGCAAACCCAGAGGGCAAAGATCCTATGGTTCGGTTCCCTAGCTGCCTGTGAGAATGGCTGGAAACTTTCCCTGACATGCCCTGCGCATATGTAGCAAACAGTAAGAAGTGGAAGACTTGGTGGCATGGCTGGAAAATGCCTGGCGGATTTCTTTTTCCCCATTTCCAGCAGAGTAAGGCACGAAATAAAGTGGAAAGTAAGAATGAGGTAAGGATGTCAAGTTGAGACAAGGACAGTTAGGCATAGGTGGACCAATAATAAGCCTATGAGGGTAGCCGTGGAGAGGGGGCAGTGTTATGCTCGTCCTGTGCCCACATTTTTGTGGCAATAGGTCCGAAAACGAGACAGACTACAAGAAAGGGAGAGAGGGCGAGAGAGAGGCTGGAAGTAAGGCCATGCCTCTCGAGAGAGAGTAACAACGGGAAGGTGGCGCCTCTCAAGCCCAAGGGAGGAGAGAGGCTGAGGCTTACCAAATTCTCCTGGCTGCCTTCGCCAATATGTTCCTGGTGAATGTGAAGTTCTTTCTTCGTCACGACAAAAGAATTTGGAGAAAAAGTGATAGGTAAAAAGTGGATTTATTTAGAGAGCAACACACACCACAGACAGAGTGTAGGCCATTTCAGAAGGTGAGAGAGAGCCTCGAAATATGGCATGGTTAGTTTTTATGGGCTGGTAATTTCATAGGCTAAGTGGGAGGATTATTCCAATTATTTGGGGGAAGGGGCGAGGATTTCCAGGAATTGGGCCACTGCCCACTTTTTGACCTTTTATGGTTGTCCTCAGAACTGTCATGGCGCTGGTGGGTGTGTCAATTAGCATGCTAATATATTACAATGAGTGTATAATGAGGCTCAAGGTCCACTGGAAGTTGAATCTTCCGCCATTTTGGACCCAGTTGGTTCTAACCAGTCTTTGTCACGTACTATGGCTATATTATTCTTTCAAAGGTCGTGCCCTGCCCCCATCCCTCCTGTTTCAGAATAAATACAAATTCACATACAGGAAGAAACTACATTCTGGAGAGTAGACAACATTTTTGAGTCATTTCATACTCTCATCAAGAGACTTGAGAATAATATGATAAATGAATAATTTAATACTCAATTTTAAGTGATTTTCTTATTTGGAACATTTGTTCCTTTATCATGGTTTAAGTATATGTTTGTCATCTGGTTTATTCCTATGTTTGAAGTTTTTGTGGGTTGAATTGTGTCCACCACAAAGCTAAGTCCAGGTCATAACCCCAGGTACCTGTGAATGTGAACTTATTTTGAAATAGGGTCATTGCAGAAGTAATTAGTTAAGATCATCACACTGTAGTAAGGTGGGTCTTTAATCCAGTGTGACGAGTGGCCTTATAAGGAGAGGAGAAGAGACTTATGACAGACACATAGAGGGATGACAGCCATATAAAGAATCAAATTCACAAGGACAACACCATTGTGCAGTGCAGGTAGATTGGAGTGATGCCTCTACAAACTAAGAACCACCAAAGATTTCTGGCAACTACCAGAAGCTAACAGAAAAGCTCGCAACAGAGCATTCAGAGGGAGATGGCCTGCTAACACCTTGATTTCGAACTTCTAGCCTCCAGAACTGTGAGAGAATAAATTTCTGTTGCCACCCAGATTGTGGTACTTTGCTATGACAGCGCTAGGAAATTAATACAAGTTTCTTTAACTTGAATGCAATCTTTCCCACTTTATTTTCTAAAGAACCTGCTTTGGGTTCATGGAACTTTAACTTCTTAAATGTTTACATTAGAACAATTTTTCTGGCATCTAAAACAATGTAGTCATGGTAATAAAAACTGAATTTGATATCCTAACACTTTATATACATATATATGTGATACATATATATGTATTCTAATAATAACTTTTTGTTAAAACTTGAAGAGAGACAAATTTATTGAAATGGAATGTAGGTCTCTCAGGAAAAAGGCATTGATGGCAAACAGACTTGCACTTTCATCTGGCCAGACCTCTCACCACAGTATTTCCCACAGCATGACACAGATTGCATTTCAAATTTATAACCTTCAGAAGAAGCCTGAAATGCTCAAAAGTGGGAACGAAAAGGCTGTTTCAGTTCTGATATATCTAGCCTACACTTCACAAGGCCCATGTGAAACATGACATACGAAATGCTAACGAGTATTTAGGGTTAAAATCTCAAGTCTGCTAAAAACATGATTAATGTTACATTAGCCTCTTGGAGCAAAGGTCTAAAATATAATACATTTTAGTTTATAAGCAAAACCAGTGGGACATAAAACTCAACAGACATGCAGGTATAAACTCATAACCTTCAGCTGTCCTCTCAGAGAAGGTGGTACCTCTAAATCTCACAAGTAATATCACTGTGATTAAATGTAAGGAGAGCAGATATCAAGAATGTGCACTGCCACTAGGGACCTTAGCCAAAGTGCAAAGTATGCTGTTTGTCTTGGGAAACTTCTCACCTCTTGGTAAACTCTCTTAATCAGCCCTCAGGCATCCAGGGCCCTCAAGCTGCCCTCTGGCTGCCCCAGGCTCTCCTCACCCGCTGAATACCCGCATCCCCTCCTCCTGGAGCAGCAGCCTGTGCTTCAAAATCAAGCTTCCTGTCAGTTCCACTTTTCAATCAAAACCCCATTTTCCTCAGGCTGGCTGATTTTGGCAGGCTCTAAGCAAAATCCTAATCTGATAATCTGATTAAATTAATTCGAAGTAAGTTGTAAATGGCTAATAGCCTAAAGTTCCGAGAGAAGCTGAGGTCTTGACAGTCTAATTTGTGGAATATACAAAGGAGATGTATTAAACTGGAAACCTTCTGAGTGCCTTTTGTTTATACTCAGATTTCTTCCATTGCTTGCCCTCCTTCCTCCCTCCCTCCCTCCCTTCTTTCCTTTCTTCCTTCCTTCCTTCTCTCTCTCCCTCCTTCCTACATTTCCTTCCTTTCATTCTTTCTCTTTCCTCTCTCCTTTCCTCCCTCCCCCCCACACTCCTTTCTCCCTCTCTCTCATTACTGGCTCAGTAATGTGGCTCCCTTTTTGTGTGGTTACTTATCCATAAATTGGCATCCAAATAGGAATTAAACTAAGGCAATCACTGTCTTTCCCAAGGCAAATTCAACTTCCTCATTCACCAGTGCTGGCAATATTTATACTCTTAATAGTCTCTTCTGCTGATGACTTTAAAACAAATCTATAATTAGAAAAATACTTATTGACCTAAGATTTAAGTCTATATTTTCCACTTTAGTAATCTGTCACCTATTTAAGATGTGTACAGTGCATTTGGAAGAATCACAATGAGCTACTTTTATTATCATTATCATTATTATTATTATTACTAAAATACTTAACCTGTCATAAACAGCTACTATTTACCAGAATGTCTTTACTTACTTATATTTGCAATAGGCCATCAATGCAAAGCACATTCATATATATCATAAATACTATTACTAATTATTCCTTTAAAATATTCATTAATAAGGAATACCATGGTTTATGTTTTTCTCTAAACTAATTTATATTTATTTCATGCTTTTCTGTATCAGATGATATTCTAAGTACTTTGCATATAATAATTCATTTAATTTTCAAAACAATATTATGGATTGGATATTTTTATATACTTGCTTTTAACAGAAGCAGAAAACTAAGGCATGGGGTATTTAGGAACTTTCCCAGGATAACATAGTAGGTAAACTGTATTTAAAACCACTGTATGACTACCATCTACTCCTCCAGGAATATATATATATATATATATATATATATATATATATGCATGTTCCTTATACCAAAAAGGAAGTTATATATGAATATTGTTACTATTTTAAGCTCAGTCCCCAATGGAAGGTAGGTATAGGACCAATAAGTGGGATTTAGACCATGTTGAAAGCTTGCCTTGCATGGAAAACAAATCAACTTCTGAGAGTATTTTAGCTTAACCTGAAAGAAGGCTGGTGAATGAGACACTGTAGCCAGGAGGAGCAATAAGAAGTAGTGTTACTTCAAGATCACTTCCTCTAAGGGGTGGTCCAGAGCCATGGTAGGGACATTCAAGTCAGGTTTTGGCAAATTTATGAATGACAGCTTTGGTGGTGAAATGGTGAACTAACTACATACAGATTGATGGGAAGTAATGTCTCAGGAATCCGAACCAGCAGGTCAAAGAATAAATGAGTCACTCTAACCACGGTGAAATAGGAAGAGAAAAATACAACATAGATTCATACCAGAATAAAGCTCTATATAATCTAAGAATATAGCACAAACCCAATCTTACTTCATTCATTTCTGTTGAAAAAATTGTTTGGGACTTTCCAATTAACACTACTAAATGGAATGCCACCAAATAGCAAGCCATGCAAAAGAAACATTTGAACAATTGTTCAATAAATATCATACCTGACTTTTAAATTATAAAAGTAATACTTTCTTGAGGTTAAAAATATCTAGTAATACAGAAGTAGGAAAAGCATAAAATAAGATGGCTTTCCTTCTTTTATCATTCTGTTCCCCTGATATAACTACTAACCTGTGTGTGTTTTCAAGACATTTTCACTGCATGAACAAATGTACGCTGACTTGTCTTGTTTTTGTAAAACAAATGGACTAAAATTATAGTTTGTATATATGTATATGTACTAGAACATGATTGATATAGGGTTTTTTTCTGTGAGAAAAGAGGTTTTACCATACATATTATGCTATAACTTGATTGATTTCCCTTTTTTCCCCAAAATACATTATGGAAAACTTTCCAAGTCAGAACTCCCATCAATCTGAATGTAGTTAGTTCACCATTTCACCACCAAAGCTGTCATTCGTAGTCCTACCATATTTTTTTTAAAGTTACCTGTTTTTCCATAGTATGGTGTCTCATAAGTCATTTAAATATTCCATAATTTGTTGTCCCTTTCTCAAGTTAGGTTTTCACACATTAATATATATTACCGGGCTTCCCTGGTGGCACAGTGGTTGAGAGTCCGCCTGCCAATGCAGGGAACACAGGTTCGTGCCCCGGTCTGGGAAGATCCCACATGCCGCGGAGCGGCTGGGCCCGTGAGCCATGGCCGCTGAGCCTGCGCGTCCGGAGCCTGTGCTCCCGCAAAGGGAGAGGCCACAACAGTGAGAGGCCCGCGTACCGCAAAAAAAAAAAAAAAAAAAATATATATATATATATATATATATACATATATATATATTACCTTAGGTATTTAGGGGCCTAAGTTCCAACTCATTACCACTTTTTTAAAATTTTCCTAGAAATTCAAGCTTATAGCTATGTCTAGTATGTTTAATCATGGGAATACTGTATATTTTTTTCTCTATTATCTGGAAGAAATAAGATATTGAGGACTTGGAAAAGATGCTATATCCAATTACTTCTCATACATTTCACGCTGTATATTTTGGGGGGTAAGAAAGTAGAGCTGAAGCCAAATGGCTGAGTTTAAAATACCCTGTAGACCATAGTTAAGTATGTATACGGTTAATAAACTCAAGTTTCCTGTTACTCTAGCCAAAAGTTTATATTCAAGAAATATTAACTGACCATCTTAAAAGTAAATCCTGAATGTTGGGATAGGTGGTCAGGCAAAGCTTTCTCCAAGGATTCTAAGGAAAACTTGCTGAAGGATTCAGTGTGATTGGGGTCATCCATGCAACAGCAGATATATTTTCATCCTCTTTTGCTTATCCCCTTTGGCACTAAAGAGACCCCTGTGTACAGAGAAATTTTGCAGCTGGGCAGAAGAGATAAGCCTCTGGCTGAGAAATAACACCATAACTCAGAGCAACTTTTGGCTTTCTACATTGATCTTATCAAATTTCAACTTTTTCTTCTGGAAACTTGATTCATTAAGGGAAGAAAAAACAATTCTGGTGCAATGACTAAAGCGAATAGGCTTCAGATATCTTCTAGGTGGGAAACACACTCACTATCAAAAGGAGACATGGGCTGGAATGGGAAGCCTTCTCAGGCTCATCAGAAACCAGGATAATCTCTCCTCTCCCCCACCAAAAAAATTATCAAAATATCTGGACTATTCCTCTACAACTTGTATATTTTTTGGAAAAGATAAAATTAGTTATCAGTTGGTATAGACACAGGCTGAGAATCTGTTAATAGAGTTCAGTGAAAATAAAATAGGCTGCTGGGATACCAGAGAATTAATATCTTCATGAGTGTAAACAGAAGTGGGAAGCAATGTCCACATTAGCAGGGATAGATATACGATGCAGGAAGAAAATACTTTTTATTTCGAGCTAAGATAAAGAAAAATTATGACCAGGTCAGAAATAGTTTTCCTACTTATAACTGTGAGCAAAACCAAACAAATGAAACAAACAAAAACAGAAAAAAACCCTGGAGGCGATAATGATCAATATTCATATAACAGGGTCCAATACCGGAAGAATATCTAAAAATAATAGATGACTTTTAAAAATATACATTTAGTCATAGAATAACTAAAAGTCTATGTAAGGGTTTGTAAAGCGACTATAAAAGAAATATGAGTGGAGTTGTATATTTTTCTTATTTGCAAGAATAACTATTCAAATTTGGTTCAGATTTTAGAGAATGATGAAAGGGAAAGTACCAAGAAAACTCCTGAATAGTTTTTATTCCTCTAAAAACATTTATAATGAAAAAGGAGTCACGAGGGTGCAAATTTTACAGCCAACACCACCTGGAATATTAATAAAAATATATAGAGAAAAACTCCACACTTCCTTCAAATTTTTTAATTTAATCACATATGTTCTAAATTAATATAACTATGCTAGATAAAAACTTTTTGTGTCATCAAGATCCTTTAAAAATTGATAAAACCCATTGGTCATCTCCATAGAAAAAAGAATATACTATACACAATACACTGCATATAATTTCAGAGGGATTACTGATAATCTTATATAAAGCTTACTCTTTGATACCAATTTGAGAAGTTCTAGTCTAAAAGAATGGCCCTAACTAAATAAAGTAGGATCTACTAATGGTTTCTGAAATTCGACTAGCAGGAAAAATCTAGTTCATGCCACCATGTCACCATAAACTTGCTACATTTTCTTGGGCACTGGATGGCGTGGGGATGGACAGAGTACAATGCCAGCAGCATGTCTCTACTTGTGCTCCAAAAATGACTCTGGAACTCTCTTCCTTTATCTTTCCTTTGTTCTTTCAACCCTCTATAACAGGGGACCCTGTTATAGAGTCCGGGCCACGGACTCTTACCGGTCCATGGCCTGTTAGGAACAGGGCCACACAGCAGGAAGTGAGCAGCAGGCAAGCAAGTGAAGCTTCATCTATATTTACAGCCGCTCCCCATCTCTCACGTTACTGCCTGAGCTCCGCCTCCTGTCAGATCAGCGGCGGCATTAGATTCTCATAGGAACTCGAATGCTACTGTGAACCGCGCATGCGAGGGATCTAGGTTGCCTGCTCCTTATGAGAATCTAATGCCTGATGATCTGAGGTGGAGCTGAGGCGGTGATGCTAGCGCTGGGGAGCGGCTGCAAATACAGATTATCATTAGCAGAGAGGTCTGACTGCACAGAGACCGTAATAAATCAATTGCTTGCAGACTCATATCAAAACCCTATCAGTGAGTGACAAGTGACAATTAAGCTGCATCTTATGGAGTAGACTGGACATAAGCAACACACTTCGGGTGTCACTGTCTCCCATCACCCCCAGATGGGACCATCTGGCTGCAGGAAAACAAGCTCAGGGCTCCCACTGATTCTGCATTATGATGAGTTATATAATTATTTCATTATATATTACAATGTAATAATAATATAAAGTGCACAACAAATGTAATGCGCTTGAATCATCCCCAAACCATCTCCTCCCACCCCCGGTCCATGGAAAAATTGTCTTCCACGAAACCCGTCCCTGGTGCCAAAAAGGTTGGAGACTGCTGCTCTATAATTCACCCCCTGAGAAGCCCTAAAGAGGGTCTTCTGAATAGGATGAGAAGAGAAAAGAACTCTTATCCATTACAGAAAAAACAAGAAAAGAGAGCAAGCCAAAACACTAGAGATTCTTATAAACTCAGTAAAACGAACTTGCCTTTGTAAACTAATAAAAAAGCCCTTTAAGCATCAAGAAATATTTATTTAGCTGTTGCATATCACTGTTGAATAATCTGAATAACTTAAGTATAACCAAATTTTAAGAAATTGAAAAGTTAAAGTCTCCCACCATGGTTGATAGCCAAGTGTCTGTTACACCAAGTTTATCAAAATAAGCTTATAAGAGTGGACAAAGTTTGATTCAACTGTGGTCATATTTCACAACTGTTTACAATAGTGACTACCATAAGTACGTATTTATATGTATGCAACTTACAAATGATAACTACACAATGGAGCATTAGATTAGATGAGGCTGAAACAGTCTATCTGCAAGTCACTTACCATATTCTGTATTTCATTTGCTTCTCTGTTCAAATCTTGACATCAAGAGTTCTTTGTCTCAGAAGCAGCAACAAACTCCTGAAAAGTAGTTTATGTTATAAAGATTATACTTACGCATATCCACACAAATATTTACCCAAATAATGATCAGTTTTAAGAACTAGTTTCAATATTTATTGAGGTCCAGAAACAATCAACAAATTAGTCTATTGTCTCTAAGGACACTTGATTTTTATTGAATGCTGTCAAGACATCAAAATGTGCAGATTCACCTTTGAAAAGTGTTAAATTTGCATTTATTCTTTTGTCCCTAGGCTAAAAGCTGGGTGGTGGTGGTGTTTTTTAAAGTACCTATTTGAGGTGCTAAGAGGTCCTAATTAGATAAATTAAACACAGCATTAAGTTTCAGAAGTGGTGTCAGAACAGATACTTTTTGATCTGTAGATCACTAAGGGAGCAACAGTAAATTGCAAGTCATGTGATTGTGTTTCCCACCTCAGCACACTGGGTTTGCTAAAAACAGTTTTAATTTAGTAACTGCCCAAGATATTTCTCTGAGTGACTGAGATAGAGTGTATTATTTTCTAGGGAGTCCCAGCTGCTTTCATTCTAATTATTCCTGTCCCTATTATGGATGAATGAATGAAAAAGAAATACCAATGGCCTCTGTGTTACAGTGTGACATTATCATACCTGGGAGGAGCATGCTGTTTGCATGGCTGGCTAAACAAAATAAAACAAATAACCATAATGACAACAACAAACCAGGAGTCATTCATTTCAAGTCAGTTCAACAAATCAGTATGTAAGTAAGGCACTGGGCTAGCTTATGAGGACCACTAACATCACTTGAAGTATTTATCCTCCAGTGAAGAAAGCAATGCCGACATGTCTACAACTAATGATAAAACATGAAACAATAAAGTTAATTATAAACATGAGAATCAAATTATTTTTGAATTGATTATGGTAGGCATCACTGAAGTAGAATTTGAACTGTACCTAAAAGAAAAATAAGCATGTACAAACATGGAAAGAGAGAAGGAGAACCATCCAGATTAAGAATACTATGGGTTAGGAGGCAGAGGACAAAGTGTGACGGAAGAGCCTAATGAGTGGATTTAACCTCAGCCCAAGTGTAGGAATAGGTGTAGGAGACATAAGAAGTTCCCTTTAAAGGAGGAATCAATGATTTTTGTCTGAGAGCTAATTGAGTTTGAAGTATCTATGGGAAATTCTGATCTAAAGCTCAGGATGGATATCTAAATTAGAGGTAAAGATTGAGTCACCTGCCCAAAGGTGTTAACTAAAGCTTTGGGAGCATTTGAGATCATCCAGAGTATATGCATAGCATGGTTAAACAATAAACCGATGGGACACCTATATGTAAACACAGGTAAGAATATGAGAATAAGAAGAAACATTCTGGGAAGCAGCAGGAGAACCAAGAGAGAATGTATCTAAGATATCATGAGAAGGTAAGCATTTCATGAAAGAGGAGAGTAGCCAACATTGTTAAAGGATGCGCACAAGTAGCAGGTTTCACTTTCAGAAAGTCATCTGCACTCTTTAAAGGAGCAGTTTCAGTGAAGTGGTGTGGAGGGAAACCAGACTTCCAGTCGGTTAGAGTAAATTGATCAATGCAGGAAATGGTCAAAATGAGTGCAGAAGTTATCGAAAAAGCAGGGTGGGAAAGTTTTCCAGAGAGTAAGCAACATTAGAAAAGGAGGAGGCACATACATAAAAAATCTTTAGCAATATCAATTTAAAATAGTACATTTCAAATGTGGCTTCTCTGTGATATTCATTGAAGAGGTGTATCAATCAAGCCTAAGAGTTTCCAGCCTGGGCAATGAGTAGATCACTTCAACCAATTCAATCTCAGTATATTGAGTTGTCCAGTACTACCTACCTACTGATTACTAAGGAAGAAAACATATACTGTGTGTGATTTAAAAAATAAACTTTCATATTTAAAAATATTTTTAATAAAAAATGCATATTCATGTCAACAGAGACTTACAGAGCTCAGGAACACAAACTCATTATAAATGTTTCAAAGGAATTATACAGGACAAAACACCTGCAAAGAAGAAAAATAAGACATTTGCTGCCTTTTTTTAAAAAAACTCTAAAATAGCCACTCTTACCACATGGAAAATAAGGCTATGATTCAACAAAACATTTGGAGAAACAAATGTTTTCCACCCAAACAATCCTCACAAATATTCCTAAGACTGTGAATACATTTCTCAAAGATATAATCACTGCTTACACAGCAGACAACCTGAAATTGCCATCCTACAAAATAACTGGCACGCATGCTCTTTGTAAGTATCAAGATCATGATGTCATGATGAGCAAAGAAAGACTAAGGAGACGCCAGATTGGAGGAGACCAAGGCGATTTGAAGATTGGATACTAAACCAAAAAAATGGACCTTACTGAAACAACTAAAGAAACATGACTAGGTCTATAGAGCAGGTAATAGAATTGTTTCAGTGTTAACTTTCTGGTTTTAATAATTGTATGCTTGCTATGTAAGATGTTAACATTTGGGGAAGCTGGTTGAAAATTACAAGGGAATTTTTGTAGTATTTTTCAAACTCTTTTGTAAGTCTGAAATTATTTAAAAGTAAAAAGTTAAAAAAGAACAATTTCTAACTATGAAAAGCAATAGGTGAAGAACAACATCCGGCGGGAATAAGAGACCAAAATTTGACTATGTAGTTGTATGTATCATATCGCTTTTCAATTTTTTAAAAAAAATTTCAACCAGCTGTAAAGTGTCCAGAATTAAGTGACTATAATAAAATATACCAAAATGCCTGGGTCCTAAAGAAAGAAATTCCTTGTTCACACATGGAGTAACCTGTACATTTCAGTAAAAGACTAATAAATAGAAACTCAGAATGCTATTTTCAATCGGAGTTTTCATGTGACTTTCCTAATGTAAAAAAGATGATCAAGGCCAACTTTGAAGTTGCCATGCCACCCAATTTTGAGTACCTACTCTGTGCAAGACACTATCATAGGTAAAACATGGTCTCTGACTACTAAAAGTGCCTCATCAATGTTGGTGGACTATTACACATTTCTCAGTATTTCATAGAATGTGTTATAACAAAGAGGCAAGCAAAGTCCTGTTAAGACATAGGAAAAAATGAATAATTTGGATAACCTCACAGAGGCTTGGACCAAGAGTTGTCCATCAAGGAGAAGATGAGGAAAGGTAACAGGGAGGCAAGTTAGTTTGAAGGCAGCAGAGAATTCTGACGGGTAGTGATTGAGGCATATAGGACAGAGGCATTTTGTAGAAGAGAAAGAGCCTAAGCAAAGTCATGGGATAGAAAATGACAGGATTGTTTTGATTCTCTAATTCAAGTGAGAGGGCAAGGAGCTTCAGAGTTGGAAGTTCACTGAGTGATAGGATGTGAACAAGTCAGTTAGGGCTTAAAGAGCTTTGGAGCGCCCAGAAAAGTATGTGTTGTGTAAATACTAACCCATCTCACATTTAAGACCAGTTCCGTTAAATGTTGCTCAATACACTTCTTTCCCTAAATTCAGCATATTTTCATAGAACCCAAAATATGAACTATGCATTTTAGTTGCCCACTCCAAAGCGGTACTGGCAAATTCCAAAGATGCTGGATCTTAAAATATGTTGAGTGCATTGTTTTCTAAGTAGTCAATTACTCTCCGCTGCCCACTTCTAAAAGATCAATCATTCCGATTGCCCAACAGGTTCCTAGGCCAGTATTAAACTGTTCACTGAGTTTTAAAAAACTGAAAACCTCTTTGTTAATTGAATATGGATTTCATTCTAGCAGCAACTGCTAAGGTATTTTAACGGTATTTGCTCTGTGAAACACTAGTCCCAGAATATGTTAATTGGTCTGATATGAAAATGTGTTCCCTCAGCCAATAAGTTTGGTAATCATTGGATTAAGGAAGGTTAATCAGATTTTTTTTGCTACAGGAGTTATCAGAACCTTGAAAATGCTAATGAGAAATATGGCATTTAAGAGGAGGGAGTTAAGATGCATTGTTACACAAATCCCAATAGAAATCTGTGATACAAGTGTTCTACGTTTGAAAACTGCACCAGATGCGTCTCTGCTTCACCTAATTTTAAGCCTATCACACATTTGATGGAATGGCTTAATGAAATGTCTATGAGGAAAGAGGAGCTTTTCCAAAACAGTTTGATTTCTGATCCCTGTAGTTTCTGTAATGTCAACTTTTAAAATTAATATCATCTCTTGGAAAATTTTCTTTCCTTGGGAAAATGTCTCTTCTTTTACAATAGAAATTAGTGGGGAGAAAAATAATCATGAACAGATATGTCCTTTCTTGTCACCTTCTTTGGGGGAAAGCTATTTTGTTAATGGGAAATCTGAATTTTATTGCTCTTATAATATGGTTAAATCATTTGAAGTGGTCACTTAAATGATGATGTAGTGGTCACTTAAGTGATGATGTTGACACTAAAACAAAAGAAACACTGCAAGGGAAAGTCAGGAACACAAACTGCTAGATAAATTTCAAAGAAAATAAAATACAAGACATCTAGTAGCAGTTTGGAAGTATTTATGTACTGTGAAAATAAATAAATTTCATTTAAAGTGGAGCTTGGAAGTCCTGGGAGGAGCTCTCATGCATATCACTCACCCCAGCTTGCAGATCCCAGCAGGAAGAAAGATTTCCTGACCCAGCAATAGCAAGCTTCCCCCACCTGTAGCCAATGAAGAACCGCCACAGCCCTCCCCAATTTCCTTTTTTCCTCTATAAAAGCAAGCCCCTCTCCTCTGTTCTCCAGATATGCCTATGGTTCACCATATGTTGCTTGTCCTGAATTGCAGTTCTCTTCTTTTCCCAAATAAACTTATTTTGCCGGTAAAATAATGGCCCACTTTATTTTAAGATCAACATTACTTCACAGATCTCTAGGTCCTACTACAAGGCAGCCATAACACGTTACATCCATACAATATAATTATATAACATCAGTACTTTGGAACTGTTTAGTAATTTCGGGTAGTTGGATCTTAAAAAGAGTGGAGATTTCTATGCACATCGTATTACAGTTCTGTAGCTTGAGAAGTGGAAGCATGTTAATGTCCAGCATTAGGGTCTTGATCAGCAGAAATAATACTCGACCAGAAACAATATGTCATTTCACAATGTCAATGTATAGTCATCAGATTGTTTATTTAAGAACTAAGTATTTTGTGGTTGTAGCAGGGATTGAGGTTAAAGCCACTTATATCTCCCATTATATTTCTTAATCAGACATATGTTAATTAAGGGGTTTTTTTGCCCTTTAATTAGGCTGCTTACATAATAATTATTTTTGGTGTATAGTCACCTTAATTAACAAAAAGTAGGATTATCTTTTCTCAAGTGTTTGATCAGAATTGCCAAACATATGACAGACACTATATGTCCTTCAAAAAAAAAAAAAAAGCATAATGTATATTTTAATATAATTTTTTGTTTGGGGGATTTACTAGTGTCAAAAAAAAAAAAAAACAAGCAACCTTTTTCTATAATCAAGTCCTCCCATACAGATTATAATTTACTTAATTGGGACAGCCTCCTCTATTTAGAAAGCAAAATGTTTTAGAATTATCTGAGTCTTGAGGTAAATACTGGATTTGACTGTTCTTGCTTCTAATAAGAATGCATCTAAGGTCACTCCAACTCTCTCCAGGTTGCTATTACACTGTTTTTTTCCTCACCATTTTAGTTAATCTTCACTCTCTAGGATACCAAGCAAACTCATGCGGAAGAAATATTATTTGTCATAGTATCTAGAAAAAGCTTTCAGTAAAAGTTTGACCGTCAGAATGGAATAATACTTTATTTCAAAATCCTGGAATTCTTAGATAAATATAAGGTAATGTTATTTAGAATACAGAAATAACAGTTTTGTTAAAGCAAAGTGAGGCCTTCTTTCTTCTCAGAGCAATGAGTGTTTGTGTCTTGCTTCCTACTCCTTAACTTGAAAGGTAAGTACAAACCTTCGGTGGGCAGCCACCACTAGTGAAGGAACAACCTTCTGTTCCTCTTGCCTGGATCTCCTCCCTGATACACACTGCTAGCACCTCACATTTTTCCGAGATTTTACTCAAGAGTTAACGCCTCAGTAAGGCCCCTCACTGGCTACCCTGCCTACAATTTTTATCCCCTCTCTGACATTTCTGTACTGCCCCCTACTTTCTTGCTTTATTTTTTCCTCTTTATTATTTTTCATTATTTAACACACTGTGTGATTTACCTGCTTATATTGTTCACTACCCACTTCCTTCGCTAAAATGTAGACTCCACGATGCCAGGGAGTTTCATCTTTTTCTTTTAGTTCTGCATTGTCAGCTCCCAGTAAAGTACCTGACACATAATAGGTGCTCAATAAATTAAATGAATGAAACACCACCATCATAAAAAAAATCTCAGATAATTCTGACATTGGGTGCGCTTTGTCAAATAATTATCTTCTCAAAAGCCTTTAATAGTTCAATAACAATGATTAAATGCTGATATAGCAGATGATAGAATATTGGGCAATTAATAAAACATAATAAAATATGTAATGTGATGAGCAAATGCTCATGTAACATGTAAAAAACAAAAACAAAAAACCTTGAAAAAAACAATAATAAAACAAGATGAACACTGGATGGAAATATTAACAGTCAGTACCTTATCTATACTTGTTTAGTCTAAGTTTTATAACACAGATATTTTTGGCCCCCAACTTTTTTTTTCCCAACACCTCTGTAAGCTCCAATGAGCACACTCATATTGGTCAGCTCTAGTTATTTCATTGTTTATCCAGGTTTTATATTAATTTGCTTATTTTATAGCTCTTGTCTTTCCATCTTGGTTGTAAGCTCCCAGAAGGCAAGATCATGTTTTGTACAACAGTGATCCTATAGCACCTAACTCATTAGTAATAAATGCATGGCCAACCCTTATTACATATATGTGAACTATTGGTTGATTGATTCACATGCGGTATGCATATATGCATAATAGATCTCTGCTACTTTAAGTTCAATCAGCTCTTTAGGATGACACTAAGGTAACAAGCAAAAGAGAGTAGCATAGTAAGCACTTATTCTACATTCATATGTCATTCAGAGTATCATGAACAGTTCCAAATTAAAAGTTGAATAAAAAGTCACATTTATACAAGAGGTACACATCTATGATTATAAATGCACAGTCCTTTGAAGAAATTTTTAAAGACATTTAATTTTTTTTCATATATCAATGGTCAAAAGTTAGGGAAAATGACATGCGACATTCTCAATATTTTCACGACACTGAAATTTATTTAGCCAAGATTTCAATGTCCAACATTTTGGCTATTTCTAATTTTTTTATAATTAAGTGTGTAATAAATGTACTATAAACTAAATTTATGTATGATGATCATATTATGAAAAAACATTCAGATATATTTACATAAAATAAGGCTTTAAAGAAAGATGATCAGTGTTACCCTGACTGCCTCAACCCATACTCTGAGGTTTGCTCAATATTTGGAACTCAAATATATAAAATAAGATTAGACTCGTTCAAGGAATTTTCATGGTAGTACTAAGTTTGTACATTGGTTCATTTGGTTTTTTTTCTCATTATTTATTGAGCGCCTTCCATTATTAGGCTGGGACTTTCAGAAGACCAGTGAGTCAGCACTTGGGCTGTGTGTAGTACAGTGAGTGACATGTGATTATATTAGAACCCTAAGGGCATTTTGATTTTTCTTACTAGGAGTAAAAATCCCTACAGTAATTAAAGTACATGAAATATGATGCATTTTTCCAACAAATGGTGAGTAATCATTACCGGAGGCATACTATTTTTTTCTATAGGAGAATTTATGAAGTTTAATCCTCAAATCGCGAGAATATATAATTACTTGAAATAATGATATTTAACGTACTTGTGCTTGGAATGGCAACACAATGGTCATAAAATGGCTGCCTTTTCTTCCTGTTTCATTCCAATACATGTTTCTACCAATTAAATCTAAAATCTGAGGAATTACATTTACTTTCATACATCACCTCCTTAGAAAAAAGTTTTTGAGACTAATCTGAATATTGTTCAGGGCTGCAATATTCTGACAACCTGAGAAATCAAATTAAAATGGTAAAACATTTATCAGTAGTGAAAATTTCATACCGAAGTATAAAAGAGAAAGTAGTACAAAGGCTACTTTTAAACCATGATTAATTTGAGAAGAGTTACGGCAATTTAAAATATGTAAACTGTCTTGAATATTATTTAGACATCTTAAGATTTTAGGATGCTTAGCATTTTAATTGGCATATTTAAAATGTTCTTTTTAATTAAAGAATGCACTTTTAAAGGCTACTGTAGAATGAATGAAGCTATATTAAGTTTTATGGCATTTAAAAAAATGTAATATCCACACATATAATTTCACTGAATGCAAGTTTAATTTTATATCTTTAATATATCACATTTGGGTCAACTTTCAACAGGAAAAATTCAAGTCAAACAACAAAAATGTTAGTGTATCTAAAAAAGACTTACTGAGAAGCAAAGCAAATGAAAAAAATACAGAATAAATTCACAGAAATAGAATTCCTTGGGATGCTAACTGAAAAGTCAACAATTAAAAAACTTTAAAAAAAGGAAAGAAAGAAGAGAAAAAGAAACACGGAAGGAAGGAAAGGAAGAACAAAAATAAGAAAACAAAAAAGATTAAAATACATGTCTCTATGTACTAACACATATTATTAAAAGTGCTTCCCAACCACAAGGTTTAGCATAGAGATGTGTAAATACTTAATGGTTAAAACAGTATAGTACATTGTGAAATCTTTATGGATAAACAGTCATTTGGAAGCTACCTGCGTCATACATAGGGGAGAGGATATTTTAGGAGAGGAAGGCGAAGTTAAAAGAGATAATGTCAAATTTTAGATCATATGTTTGTATTCCAGAGAGAATGATAAATCTGTCCTAGATGTATCTGTTCTAATTCTAGGTAGAACACAATTTAGAAAAACTTGTTTTGATACTGAAAGTCCCTGTTCTTGTCCTAATCAGAAAGGTAGCATTTGTAATCTCCCATTAAAAACAATTTCAAGGAAACAACTTTTAGCTACATACTAAATATTCGTCGGAACACAGAGGAGATCATTTTCTTCGGTGTATGTTAATCCATCTATTAGGGGGGAGGAAAGCAGTTCCTTAAAATGCAAATTATCTATCACTTGACATCTCTTTTTTTATGATGGAAAAGGAGTCCTTTACTTAAAAATTTGTATTTCTTTAAAGTTTTAGCAGCTATATACTTATTCACCTAGGCTAACCCCCCCAAAAAAGAAAAATCATTTACAATTTGTTCTTACTTCAGACTCTCACCATTTATCCATTTACAATGTGTGCTTTTAATGAGTATTTTTTTAATTGAAGTATAGTTGATTTACAATGTTGTGTTAGTTGCAGGTGTACAGCAAAGTGATTCAGATATATATATATATATATATATATATATATATTCTTTTTTCAGATTCTTTCCCGTTATAGGTTATTACAAGATATTGAATAGAGTGCCCTGTGCTATACAGTAGGTTCTTGTTGTTGATCTATTTTATATACAGTAGTGTAGATCTGTTAATCCCAAACTCCGCATTTATTCCCCCCTCTTCCCCCATTAGTAACCATAAATTAGTTTTCTATGCCTATTAGTCTGTTTCTGTTTTATAAATAAGTTCATTTTTATCATTTTTTAGTTTCCACATATAAGCAGTATCATATAACATTTGTCTTTCTCTGTCTGATTTACTTCACTTAGTAAGATAATCTCTAGGTCCATCCATGTTGCTACAAATGACAATATTTTATGGCTTAGTACTATTCCATTATATACATATACCACTTCTTCTTTATCCATTCATTTGTTGATGGACATTTGGTTTGCTTCCAAGTCTTGCCTATTGTAAATAGCACTGCTCTGAACATTGGAGTGCATGTAACTTTTCAAATTTGAGCTTTCATATTTTATGGATATATGCCCAGGAGTGGGACTCTTGGATCATATGGTAACTCTATTTTTAGTTTTTTAAGGAGCCTCCATACTGTTCTCCAGAGTGGCTGCACCAATTTACATTCCCACCAACAGTGTAGGAGGGTTCCTTTTTCTTCACATCCTCTCCAGCATTTATTTGTAGCCTTTTTGATGATGGCCATTCTGACTGGAGTGAGGTGATACCTCATTGTAGTTTTGATTTGCAT
This sequence comes from Physeter macrocephalus, assembly GCF_002837175.3. NCBI lineage: Eukaryota > Metazoa > Chordata > Mammalia > Artiodactyla > Physeteridae > Physeter > Physeter macrocephalus. The sequence goes on along the minus strand of NC_041214.2, from coordinate 134,059,911 downwards.
TTCTCTAAGAATCAGTGATGTTGAGCAGCTTTTCATGTGCCCGTTGGCCATCTGTATGTCTTCTTTAGAGAAATATCTGTTTAGGTCTTCTGCTCATTTTTTGATTGGGTTGTTTGTTTTTTGATATTGAGCTGTATGAGCTGTTTGTATGTTTTGGAAATTAAACCCTTGTCGGTCGCATCATTCGCAAATATTTTCTCCCAGTCTGTAGGTTGTCTTACAATGTGTACTTTTAAAAGAAATTATTTAAGAACCATTTTATAAAGGCTATTTTAATATAAATGAACAAAAGTACCATCTATACTTTGTATACATATATATCAGATAACTGGAATCAAAACCCTTGGTGAAAGTCTATCCCTGAAAATAAATACATTTAGTCAATGTAAACTACAAATTTATCTTAAAAGGCACTTTATGAACAAAGTATGAGTACACATTACTATTATTACCTTTCTCCTAACCAAATGTTTTAAATTCTATGTAGCCAAAGTCTTGATTTAGGGGAAAAATAATGAAAAGAGTCTTTAGAATTTTCTCCAGTGCTCTACTGTTCAGAGGTATTATCCTAAAAACATGCTAAATTTTAATTTGCAGTTTATAAAAAGACTATTTCACTGTGGAAGAATTCTTCATAATTAGAGAAAATGGGTATTTGGGGAAGAGGCTAACATTTGCAAACAATAAAATTGTGGATTTTCTCATGTTGAAACAACATCAAAGCCACCAGCTGTTTTGTTATGTGGGTACCAAAGGTTCAAAAGCGTAAGTCAAAATGTCCTCGTGAGACCACCTGGCATTTATTTCTTTTAATATCTCTTGTTTAAGACATGGCAGCAATCAGGCATGAAGCACTACAGTTCACTCCACTTTAAGCACTCCATCTTGTAGTAATTGTTCCTTTTAAAGAGAAGGGTCCTTAGTTACACAAATGGGCATGGTTTTAGAATAGAAAAGCCTAGCCACAAAGGATAGCCATGTCCTCTGAACTGACACAGATTTCAGCTTAGAAACTAGAGTTTAGTATTTAAATTAAACTAATTAATCAATAGTAACCCCCCCAAAGTAGAATTGTTTAACAGTAATAAAAAATATTAGTTTTAACGATGAAGACTTTGTTTAAAATATTATTTTTAATTCAACAAATTACTCATCACATTACTTAGCACAATACATTTAGTATACTTCACTAGGTTATCATCTGGGTTCTATATTATGTTCTTAGATATAAAATATTTACAACAGTGCCTGATTTGTATTAAGCCTTTATTTTTATTGTCATTATTTTTTGACAGATAATATCTAATTGAGAGCATTTCAATAAAAATTGAGAGGGTAAAATCTATAGTCATGTTAGATTTTCAAAAAGTTAAACTAGTTGAATATACATTTATATGGACATGAATTATCCAGATGTAGAAGTCATTTACCCTCTGATTATTTCCTAGGTAATGTGGGAAGATTTTTCACTTAGAACATGGCGGAGTTTTTCCTCTAATTTTCAAGGCAGTTATGATATATACCCTCTCATGTCTGTTATCACTTCTGCTTCATGGCTCCGACAGCTGCTATAAAAAGTTAGTTAGAAGCTCTGAAAAAGAGACAGTCGTCTTTAAATTGCACATAAATGGATTTTTTTCTAGTAGCTAATAGGAATAAAAGACACCAAACAAACCAAAATACAATTAATGTGTTTTGAGCAATTGCAGTCCGAGAGAATTTTCTTCAATGAGTATATCAAATATATCAACTTATATGCAAGCAAATGGTCAGTTCAATGGAAATTACCATAGCACAAGAACTGGCATTAGGCATAGAAAGAGGACCATCTGGGAACACTGAAACAAGTTTCACGTAGCTATCTATAGGAAACAATGATCTGTGTGCCTGTGTATGTGTGTGGGAGGGTGTGTGTGTGTCTTAGCAGCTCCTGGCTAAATATTTCATCAATACTCTAAATGGAAGACTTAGTAGTAAAATTAGGACTACATAGAGGGTATGTAACTTTAAATCAGTTGCAATTAAAGAAGCTTCATGTATGCTTAACTATTTAGAAAACTTCAAATAATGTAGCCTATTGGGTTTTTTTTTTCCCCTCAACTATCTTTTTCTATTTTTTTGTATACACATCCACCTCACACGTTTTCTATACTGGGGTTCAGAGTGTTTGGACAAAGTAAAAAAATTCCTCTTACAGATGCTGGCAGAATAAATGTTATTCCTGGATAAGTACGCCACATGTTCCACAAGAACTTCTAATTCAACAATGCTTTGACAAAAGTATGCCTTGATTGTCTTCATCAAACAATATTACCAAGAACAGTTTTCATTAATAAGGTTGGGAGAATTAAATTACACATTCTCTAGGATACACATAAGTCAATAACTTGACAAATGTAATCACCCTGAAAATGAATAGAAATCATAAATATGAAGATAGAAAACTTATATAGAACTGTTAAAATCTCTGCAAGTGTTTTCAGAATTAAATTATTTGATAAGCTATCACCTTTGGCTTTTAATGGGTAGAAGAAAACAGAAATTGGATAGAAGCCAAGAGAAATAATATGTAAATAATAGCTGAGAGAACAATGATGTTCTAGGAAAAGTATTTAAAATTAGTAGCAATCAGGATTTGGAGGCAGAAGCAGAAATAGCTGTTCTGAATTGCATTTATAAGAAAAAAGTCTGGTTAAGAAAACCATCGAATTCTGGCATCTAGAGGAAGGGAAGTCTTCTTCAGGATGCTGCCCCAGCTCCTCCTGTCACACACAGGAAGGGTCAATATAACTCTTTTCTGGAAAGAATTCTGCCACTTTCCCAAGCAAGTTAATGGCTCTTGTGCAATATTTTCAAGAATTTGGGTCATATGTCTGGATTGTGATGATTTATTTCGCTTTCTCCCATACCAGAATGTGAGCTTTCTCAGGGTTAGAACAATATTTTAGTCATCCTGGTACTTCCCAAGCCTAATAGTATTACCTATAATATAGTGCTCACTCAAATATTTCCTATTGTTAGCTCCACTAAGACCTATACATTTATTCAGTCTCTCCCTCAGTATTTATCTTAGGATAACATTCTTTGTTCTCAGATTTACTGCAACTTTCTTAGGCTACATCTGAACTATATAGAAGAAATGCGTTCAAGGGCCTTTTAATTCCTGACCTCTTCCTAACAGGTGGAAGAATCCAGACTTTGCCTCTAAATTTTTTTTTTTTTTTTTTTTTTTTTTTTTTTTTTTTTTTTTTGCAGTACGCGGGCCTCTCACTGTTGT
>NC_041214.2:134036872-134056545 GCF_002837175.3 Physeter macrocephalus | reverse complement strand
GTTGCAGAGCACAGGCTCCGGACGCACAGGCTCAGCGGCCATGGCTCACGGGTCCAGCCGCTCCGCGGCATGTGGGATCCTCCCAGACTGGGGCACGAACCCGTGTCCCCTGCATCGGCAGGCGGACTCTAAACCACTGCGCCACCAGGGAAGCCCTGCCTCTAAATTTTATTCCGTTCTTTCTAAGCACACTTCCTGGCTCCATCTTACCCAGTCTCTCCATACTAGGGATTCACATATTCATGTATCCAGAAATGGTTATCATATCCCTCTCTATTATCTCGTAGCCTTTTTAACTTTCCAATTTCTAGTTCTGAGGTAATATAAAATAAACAGAATAAAAGAGTTTGTGTAGCTGAGTTGTTAAACCTTCAAATCACCAGCATGAAGTCAGAATAGTGCCGTCCTCAGACTTCCCTGGCGGCTCAGTGGTTAAGAATCCGCCTGCCAATGCAGGGGACTCGGGTTCGAGCCCTGGTCCTGGAAGATCTCACATGCCACGGAGCAACTAAGCCCGTGCGCCACAACTACTGAGCCTGCACTCTAGAGCCCACTTACCGCAACTACTGAGCCTGTGTGCCTGGAGCCAGTGCTCCACAACAAGAAAAGCCACCACAATGAGAAGCCCGGGGGACCACAACGAAGAGTAGCCCCTGCTCGCCACAACTAGAGAAAGCCCACGTGCAGCAACAAAGACCCAAAGCAGCCAAAAATAAATAAATTTATTAAAAAAAAAAAAAAGAATAGTGCCATTCACTCAACAACTGGAATGACATTGAACTAAATAGGCAGGCTGTTATAATTCTGTCATCGAATCAAAAATGTTACCACAAGTTAGACTCTGGAAGGGGAGGCTAAAATAGTTGTTCACCTAACGCAATCGAAGATGAATATGAACTTATATATTTGCATGTATAGTGTGTGTATACACACATATGTATTTGTATACACATTTTTGTGGAGATATATATATATATACACACACAAATACACCCATATACCTATCATGCACATGCATATAAAAAAATCACAGAATGCTAAATGGTACACACATATTTTATGTGAGCAAGTGGTTTTCTTTCTCTGAAGCAAGGCGAGATAATGCTGTGATATACGAAGTAATGGGTTAACACATACTACATAGCTTTGGTTCACCACTTGGAAGGACACAAGTTTGGGAGCAGGGTGAAAAGAGGGGGAAATGGGATAAGAAAGGAATATTTTCTCCAAAAAGGTAACAGCATGTAGAAAACCCAAAAGCATAGGCAGGTCTTAGTCTAGTGGAAGATTTTTTTTTTTGAATTCTGTATCCTTGACTCACAGATTGAGGGTAGGGTGGAGGGAAAGTGGTGAGAGGCTGCAGAGGTCCCTGACTGTTGATGCTGGACCGCTTCCTTCTTTTGAACACTGTGGCTTTCTCAGAGGTGGTGAAGGAGGAAACCCACTAAGGAGGAGGAATGGAAAGCAGTCGAGTCCCGCAAACCCTGGGCACGTCAGAAGTGGTGCTGGCAGTCCGCCATCTGCGAGCCCGGTGGTTACGACCTTGGGGTGCCAATCTTCGTTCACCGACAAGCTCAGAAAGCTCATCTGGTGAAGGCTATGACAGAAAGGAGGTGAAATTCAAATGGCAGCATCCTGAGGTTTCGTCCATGGGCATTAAATAAAGAGGGAAAAGTTCTCTCTTGTCTGTTTACCAAATTTTTTTGTACTTAAAATAACCAGTCTCTTTATCCTCAGAACTGATGACTTACAGCAGTTATAAACAAAGTGTCTGCTTGAAATTCAGAGTTTAGTCTGAAGGGCTAGGGGGCAACCCTATTTAGCAGCACAAATTATATCTAAATATGGAAAAAGACAGGTAGTCAGTGTAGAAAATTATACTGAAAGATCTTTTTTCTTCTGGGGAAAGAACTGGCTCTTTGAAAGTGAGAGGGAGCTGGTCAGTTATCAGGGAAAGGTTGCTTGAGCCGCAGAAGAAGATGGGACACCCGAATGCTCTTTAGAGCTGATGCAGAGTCTCATCTTCACTCTGCAAAGTTCTATTTTGAGCCTTTTGTTACCTCATATTCCACAGATATTCCAATAAAATAAAGATTAAAAATGTGAATAGAAAACCCGGATGCTGGTTTTGTGACAGTTGGTTTCCATAGCATAGGTGGCCCCTAGTAACCTTCCATAGCTAATATTTGTTATCAGAAGAATATGGGATAAGCCATCCAAAGTCCCTAGGTCTCCTTTGCCTCATCTATAAAATGTGGATGGTGATGGTACCAGCCGCCAATGGCTGTTAGAAGACTTTGATGAGAACCTGCAAAGGTAAAGATAAAAATGTGATACAATGGATACATGCTGTTATTTGGGGGAGAGAATTTTACTTGGAATGCCTAGTGAATAATGAGTTTAACTCCAAAAGAGCTATACGGACTTGGAAAAGGAGAAAAGTGGAAGATAAATTAGACTATAGCATTAAGCAGAAGTAACATGCAACCAAAAATAGGAATGATTTAGTAATGTCTGGTATAGTGTCTACTGTTGTGGATAAAATTATCAAGAAGGTGAATGTGACATATTCTATACAATATGAAGTTCAAAGCTCATGCCACTTTAGGAATTAAAAACCACGAGTTCTCAGACCTTAGTTTTATCTGATGTGATGTTGTCACGGAAAGGGCTTAAAATATGAATGATTTGGTTGACCGCAATATAGAATCAATCCAACTGACAAAGAAGTAGGAGGAATAGTTAGGACACATGTTGAAATCAGAGGCTGGGGCTTAAGGAAGATGCTCACTCTTTCAGTTGCAAGTGAGGCAGAACGCCAAACAGAGGACAGAAGAACAAAGGCCAGAGTTTGGAGGAGATTCTACTCCCAGGGAAGGGCCAGAAAGCCAATTACCATCTCAGAAGAAGTACTCCTAGGGTTATGACACACTCGCCTGGCCCACAAAAGACAAATATGTCTCCCCTGAGAATGGATATCCCTTACACTATATGTGGCAGTAAAAATTATCAGCTAGATGGAAAACTCCCTTGATGCACACTGAATAGTCTAAGACATTTTTCCGGTATATCCAAACTTCGTACCATTGTCCTGGTTTATCAAAGTCGTTGCTCTTTCCCCGCTCATATTTAACCAGTAGATAAACAGATCCTCTGCAGCAGCTCCAAAAGGGCTCTGCTCAAGGGCCATTTTCCCCAACACATCCTCTCTCTACTGCAAAAACCCAAGGGAGCATAGGCCTGTTAACCTCTTGGCAGCTGTGATACCCCTGGAATAGAAGCCTGTGAGACAGCAAGAAAGCGCCTCTTAGCCATTTGGGGATACCCAACTATCAGTGACATTTTAAGTCCAGAAGTCTATATTTATTCCCCACTCTCCATTTTTACTGCCACCACATTTGTTCATTTTAAAAATCCATTTACAAAATGTTTATTTAGCATCTATTCTGTGTCAGGCCACATACTAAAACAATGATGGACTCAGTCCCCATTTTCATTTTCATCACAGTCATTTGCCTTACAAAAATAAAGGACTGATGAAATGGCTAAAATTCCAGGGTTTACAAATACCCACCTTGCAGACTTCTTTAGGTCAATTTGAAGTGCATAGACATTTACACCTCTAGCAGCTCTATGAGAGAGTCTGATTAAAGGGAAAGATATAGGCTTCTAGAGCTTCTAAGATGAGCCCAAGATCACACAGCCTTGGAGGGAAAAGCTGGACAGATCGGATCCCAGATGAGGCACTACTGCCTAGTTCTTGTAAGTCCGGCTACACCAGTGGTTTTCATATGTTTGTTTCATTTAACTTGAATAATAGAACTCTTTGCTTAAATAATATATTACTAGAAATGCCAATATAAAAAAGGATAAAAGCAAAAGTGTTCCATTAGAATCAGACCCAGAGTAGGCTCGCTGAACCTGTCCTCACCCCTTCTGTGTCACCATGTCACTTAGTGGCAAAGTCCTCAGGCTCTTGGGGACAAGGTTCGACACCTCACATAAAGTTCAAACTGGAAGAAAAATCCAAACCACGTAGAAAACTTAAAGTATGTGCTTAGTTCTTGCTATAGGCTGAATATTTGTCCAACCTACCTCCTTCCTCATTTATATGTTGAAGCCCTGATCACCTTGTTGATTGTATTTGGAGGCGGAGTCTTTGTGAGGTAATTAGGCTTAAATAAGGTCCTGAGCATGGAGCCGTTGAGGATGTGATTAATGTCTTTATAAGAAGATGAAGAGCCCTCTCTCTCTCTCTCCACCAGGTGAGGATACAGAAGGAAGGCACCTGCCTGCAAACCAGTAAGAGGGCCTCCCCAGGCACTGAGTCTACTAGCACCTTGGTCTTGGACTTCTCAGCCTCCAGAACTTTGAAAAACAAATGACTGTTGTTCAAACCACCCAGTCTTTGGTATTTTGTTATAGCAGCTCAAACTGACTAAGGCAGTTGTACTGTTTTTGCACTTAGCAAAAATGACACTGAAGAAAGGGAGGATCACACTAAATAGAAGAAAGAAGAGGCATTCACTTCATGCTATTAAAACTGGCATAATCATTTTTTTCTCCAAAGCAAATTTTTATAAAGCGATTTTCAATCTTTTCAAAAGAGTTCCAACCTTTGCATACTGATTATCACATGTCTACAACTACTGTGTTAATGTAGCAAAGAAACTCAGAAGCCCCAAATTAAATTTAAAACCATAACTATATACCCTTGGGAAAAAAATAAATGAAGGATCAAATAACAAACTGATGAAACAGAGCAAACTTGGAAAACAAAATTTTTTTTTAATCTTTAATTAAAATGATAGTTTAAAGGAAAGATTTCAAATAACTTGTGGTCTTCATTTGTTTTAAACTTAAGAGATTTTTGGATGTCTTTAAGTAATCCATTTAGCTCTTTTGCATGAGAATTGAAATTGAGCATTAGAATAAATTATAGACTGTATAAATTTATATTGGACACTGCTGGTTAGAGGACATGCAGACGTTCATTGTCAAGAAATTTCTTTACACTTAATAAATATATCCAAAAGCCCTTTGCTTTTGTAATAGTGCTTTTTATCTGTCCTTTTTTTCTCCCTTAAATGAAACAGAAGAATGTTGTATTTTGAATCTTTTCTTACTCTATATTTCACAGGTATTCCAATAAAATTTTAAAAATTGCAAATATAAACATTAACGTTGGTTTTGTAATATTTGTTTACACAGTGTGGGTGGGTCCTAACAATTTTCCAGAGCCAGTATTTGTTATCAGAAGAACTATTTATTATCCCCATAAAGATTTTAAAAAGGCAAAGATACTTTAGTTTGACAGATATGCCTAGATTAATCTCCCTACATTTCGTCTATGAATAAGATGCTCATTAGGTTTATCACAGAAAGAATGCCTAGTATATAATAAAATTCAAAATCACCCACTAAAGCAGTTTTGAAACTGTTGCCATAACTTTTATTGAGAAATTTTGGATGAGAAATGGGACTGTTTAAAAAAAATTATTTGAATGCTGGCTTAAATTTGGGGAGTTCAGTTTAAGAATATTATCCTCTGAATATATGTTACAGGCCTTAACTCTAAATTAATTATCTGTGATCTGGGGGAATGTCACTATCTCCTTGGATCTGAGCTCTTGTAAAATGAAAGGAATGGACCAGACTGCATCTAGGAATATCCTTCTATTACTCTCATAAGAAAGGGCCATGTGAAGGATTCGTTCCTTAAGCTGGGCTCTAAAGAACCAGAAGGATTTTGACATGTCAGGGGTGATTTTTCTTCTGATTTCTATCATGTTGATTTCCAGTTGATCTCCACTTTTCAAAGAACAGCACTTGTTAGAATACAATTCCAAATCATATTGCCAAGCAAAATAGCACTCTTTGATTCATCTCCACCATTTCAGTGTTTCTCCCACTACTAGCTTAAAGGAAACTCTGCAGTAAGTAAACTCATCTACTCACTCACTATATCCCAAACACACATCATCCCTATGGTATCATTGGCCATCTTATCATTCTAGGATGTCTCGTTTGAATGTACCTCTCCCTTCTTTCAGATTTCACCTGCTCTTCAAGTGCTAACTCTGGTACGTCTTCCTCTAAAGTTTTCTTAAATGCCAATCTTCTACTTACCATCTCTTGATGGTTTCTGTAGCCTTTGGGATACAATTCTGTCTCTACAACATGATATACAAAGTTCTTTGTGATATGGCTACTGCCTCTAGCCTCATTTATGAATGCATTTTAACAGATAGCTAATAATAATTTATAATGTACCAAGCAGTGAGCCAAAATGATGAATCAGACAGGCAAGGTCTCTGTCATCATGGAACTTGGTTCTAGTGGGAGATAGATGATAATAAGCAAGTAAACAAATATATTGAGAAGATAATTTCAGATAATGATATGAAGAAAATAAAGCAGGAATATAAGAGTCGAGGAGAGGACTTGAATCAAAGAAGATGTCTTTGAGAAAAGGATGTTTCAACAGAGCCTGAATGATAAGAAGATGTCAGCCAAGTGAGAATCCAAGGGAAAAGCACTGCAAGGGGGAATAGCAAGTGTCAGAGGCAGGAATGAGCTAGGTGAGACATGGTTGTTGATGAGCTCGGAGAAATAGGCAGGGTCAGGTCAAGCAGGGTCTTATTGGCTGGGCTATGTGATAAACCATAATGGAAAAGAATATAAAAAAGAATATAAATGTATAACTGAGTCACTTTGCTGTATAGCAGAAATTAACACATTGTAAATCAACTACACTTCAATAAAATTTTTAAAAAAAATATCAAAAGTAGGAGCAAGAATTGGAAACAAAATTCTCTTTAAGAATGGAAAGCTCTGAATAAATTTAGAGACAGAGCAAAAGCGTCAGTTGGAAAGTAAAAACAGAGTTTAAAAAATAAGAAGTCATGTAAATATGAGTCCCTCCAGGTAGGGATGATCTAACTACAGGTAAACAAATTATTTTTAGGACAAGAAAGAAACTTTTGTCTAGGTTTCGAAGCAAAGAGAAGGGGGGGGTGACCAAAAATAAAATGAGGTAAAAATTAAGGACAGAATAAGTAATTCACATTATTTAGCCCTATTAACAGAAGTTTCTTATGGGACATGGAACCATATGTAACATTACAAAGATCATTACATGGTATTAAAGTTCCACATAGATACATCATTTATTCTTTGCTGAAACAATACTGGAAGATAATATCAAAACTATATAGTTATTTGACACATTACATACAAATATTCATACTTATGTAAAGTATTTTATATAGTAATTATAACACACCATCACATATGTTCAGCTACTCTCATTTTGTTTTAAGATTGTCTTTATAAAACAGTGAAACTTAATAACCCCTTCAGCCATTCTCAGAATCAATCTAGTTGAGATGCCTGATAATTTCAATCAACTTCAGACGCAAATAAGATAACTTAACAATGGTGATGTAAAGTTGACTATTTTGATATAGAAGCATACTTCTAGTCACCCAGGACTTGGGGTAACCTAGTATTGTCCCATGTAGCTTATATTCACTTATATCTGAATATACATAGCTCAATGCCAACTGTGAAGTTATGCATGAATGAATGAACGAACAGAGAAGTAATCAGAACGAGACTGAGAGAGAGAGAGAGAGAGAGAGGATGCTACCAGAACTCCTCCATAAACCACTGTAATCGGTGAAATGTGCACCAATGTGTCTGCACGCTCATTACTCCACTGGGATTGGGTGTCACGCACCATAGTCAAGAACAGGTGTTGGCATCACTTACAGCTCATTCATCATCGGGCTGCAGCAGTGTTAACATATGCTGCTTTAGTGCTAATTGTGTTTGTTTTTACAGTCAACGTTGATCTGCCCTTCATCATGCCAAAGAGAAAAATGTTAGGTGAGGAAAAACAAACCTGGAGCATCATATTTTTTTAGTTACCAAGGTTCATGCTCTCTTCCCCCATTCCCCAGGCAAATTCTCATGCCTAAGACCTGCAGAATCACAAAGATTTCAAATTCAAGATCTTGAAATAATTTAAAAATATAGAGAGGGCAGTTTTCAAGATGTGTACTTGATATGAACTTATTGGAGAACTCCTGGTTAAACCCTTAAACTCTGATATTGATTGAATGTCACTGATTTAACTATAGATCACTGAATCAATGGCTTCTATTTAAGAGAGACTATTTAGAGATTAGAATTTAAAGACAATTGAATTTGAATTATGGACAGCCATTCTTGCTCTTCAATTGTTACAGTATAAGATCAGAATAAAATGTTCAGCATTTTAGCAAATCCAGGAAGCATATAATCAGATCTATACAGCAATATGTCACACATATTCATTGATTAGGTTCTGTCTGATTTAATGAAAAGATGCAAATAGAGTTTCCCTGCTCCAGTATAGAAGTTCTTTTCATTAAACTTATCACTTGACTTCAGCTTAACAAATGAGAATCTGTTAATTAAGTAGTTCATTCAGTTTTAATTTGCATATCAACTGTTAATTCTTAAATAGGTTTCCTAGAATATTTAAAGTTTCTTCTTAAATGTTTACCTTACTTTTTTTTTTCTTATGATGACAAAAGTTTTGCTAAGTCAAAGTAAATTTCAGGGACTTCCCTGCTGGCACAGTGGTTAAGAATCCGCCTGCCAATGCAGGGAACATGGGTTCGAGCCCTGGTCTGGGAAGATGCCACATGCTGCGGAGCAACTAAGCCTGTGTACCACAACTACTGAGCCTGTGTTCTAGAGCTCACATGCCACAACTACTGAGCCCACGCATACAGAGCCTGTGCTCCGCAACAGGAGAAGGCACCACAATGAGAAGCCTGCGCACTGCAAGGAAGAGTAGCCCCTGCTCACCACAACTAGAGAAAGCTCACACATAGCAACAAAGACCCAACACAGCCAAAATTTTTAAAAAATTAATTAATTTTTAAAAAAGTAAATTTCAATGCAATATCATTGCAGCTATGATAATTTCTAAATTAGGGTGTAAATAATTGAGGCTGTACACCAAGTAATTTTAGCAGCTAGATAATTTGTTATTGTTGTATTAAGATTTCTTTGTTTTTGGTGTGGATATGTGTGCTATGACTACGCCTTAGTTATGGTTGCATCACCTTTCTCATTTAGCTTTTTGCCAAGTCTTTCTCACTGTGCTATTTTTTCCTTCAGGTTCTGGCTTGGATTCCACTCTTTGTGGCTTTTCAATTTGATTTTCAGGTCTCTGATTGTAGCCAATTTAGTATCTTGTACTCTTTTTGCCTTTCTGTGTGCCGGTATAATTTGTTCTTGAGATAGAGAATTGTTTATTTGATGAACTTCTAGTATGAACTTTCCTTTTTCTGTTAAATATTTCCCAGTGATTTCCTTCTTTTATAGTCTAAATTTATTAGAATCATCTTTCTTAAATAGAATTATTTTTATTTCATTTACTTTACTCAAGGTCTTGAATCTTGTAGTTATATCCACAGATTTTATGGATATTCAAATTATTTTTCATTTTCACCCAAGTAGTATGCAAATTCTTTAAGCATAGTATTTGTCTTAGGTCATTCAACCACTTAAAGACTCAAATTTTACTATAAGGTTGAACTGTCAGGCAGTGGTGATTAGGCATACAGATTTTGGAATCAGATTATTCAGGTTCAAATTCTGCTCTTCCATTAGTAGTGCTAAAAGACAAACTGAGGCATATTAAAATTTTTAAGAATAAATTTGACTTAATCGGGGAGCTCCAAACAGGAAGTTGTTAGAAGCACTCCATGGACATGAGCTAGGGAAAGACTTTTATAGAGAAGGTGTAGAGCAAAGAAAGCAAATTATTTGCTTGACTATGGCTCAAGTAGGTTGCCTTATTTGGGAAAGCCTAACTGACTGCTTGTGATTGGTTGTCCTTGGGTTTTAATTTCCTAACCCTGAGGCATTTCAGGCTTAGGTTTTGGTTTGCTTATCTAGGCTTTATAGCCACCTCAGTCTAATGCTTTCCTTGTTTAATTAATTTAACACAAGTTGTGTATACTTACCTATATTACTTAATCTCCCTGTTTCTTAGTTTCCTCATCTGTAGATGACAATGATGCTACTACCAAATATATAGTTGTTGTGAAAATAAAGTCAATTATCTAAAGAGTACCTGAAACATTATAAGTTTATTACTGAAAGTGTTTACCTAGCTTTGAGTTTTCTGATTTATCACTAGTATTATTATTTTTTACTTTTATTTCTAGGATGAAACACTTAACTTTATGTAACGTGTGTGTGTGTGTGTGTGTGTGTGTGTGTGTGTGGCATATTCTACTCACAATGTCTTGAAGGTTACCATTTAGGATCCAAAACACTCTCTTAAGTTCCAGGTGAGGTGTCTGTCCGTAACCCAATACTTCACCTCAATTATGCCTGTATGTGCTTTACCTGTAGTTTCAGAGAACTGAGTTTTGCTTAATGAGCCTCAGTGCTCTCTGGAAAGATCACTTACGCTAATAGTGATGAGAAGCATGAAACAGTGGGTAGTAGACCTGATACCTCATGTCTCTGGCCCCCTAAGAGTCTTTCATAGGACTCAGTAGGTGATTTTCAGCATCTAGAAGAGAAAATTGCCAATCAGTAGCAAAGTGGACAGGAAGAGGTGAATGATGGTATATTGATTAGAATACGTTAACACCGCATTCCCACATATTCGAATACCAAAAATTCAGGGTCATAGGGTTATATGTAACTCTTATTCAACCACTTTTCCTGTGAAATTTAAAATTTTAGAACAGACGAGCACATATCATAGGTCTTTATACAAATGTTAAAATACTGCTATAATTTATAGCCACTTAATTCCCTGAAGCATGACCATGCCCAAATTAAAGCTGATAATGCACTGTCTGTGCTTCATACTGTTTCTGATTAACACTACAAGAAAAAAGGTATATTTAGACAAAGTGAAAAAATAAGCCATGTCACTAAGTTGAGCGTGAGGCACTCTCCCATAGATCTTCGAATTAAATTCCCTACCTTTAGGAATCTTAATGCAAATAACATTACATGACAATAACATTGACCCCTTCACTTCACATGTACTACAAAAAGAACCAATAACTGAAAAATAATCTCAGTCCCTGGGTGATTTTCTTCTGTTATTTTGCAAATACATTTAGCATCATAACACAAGAGCATGGAACCATGATCAGTTAATTCCCACCATCTAGAGTGATATATACTCAGTAAGTATTTATTGATTAGGTGAATGAAAGAACAAAAGCATGTGAGTGCTCAGAAAAATCTCAGTGGTCACTAACTTCTTACTAAAAACCAGGTGTTGCCATAGTAATGTCTACTATTGTGCTCCATATTTTATTTTTGGTTTTGTTTTTCTTGTTGCATTTAGGTTCTCCTTCATGAACCCTGCTTCATATTTTCACATATTCTACTATTAACAAAGACTGTATATATGATGTATAGGTTTGGCTTGTTAGAAGAAATCTAGTATAAAAATGTTCATCTGTGATAAAAGCAGATGTAAGCTTTTATATATAGAATGCATAAACAACAAGTTTCTGCTATATAGCACAGAGAACTATATACAATATCCTATGATAAACCATAATGACAAAGAACATAAAAATGCATATATATGTATAACTGAATCACTTTGCTGTACAGCAGAAATTAACACAATATTTTAAATCAACTATATTTCAACACAAAAAATAAAAAACTAAAAGGTTCATTTGTACACTTGAGATTTGTGAACTGATTCGATCAGAGTTAACTGAAGTTTTACTCTATAAAATGTTTGGAAGCTTGCCCTTGCCTTTCATCTAATGTGCTATTATTACTTCTCTCTTAGTTTCTTCCTGAGAGTCTCCATATTTCGTAATAGATTAGAGAAGAAGGTCTGAGTAATCGGAGAGTGACACAACATTTTAGTAGAAAGTAGGATTTGACAGAAACAGAGTCACTTGTCGGTTCAGTGTTTTCCATTCAACAAAGTTGACATCATTGACAAAAGCCTTTAGGCATCATATCATTGTGCTAAAAATAACTGTAACCTTTTTCTTATTTTTATTTTTTTCTTTTTACATAAATATAAAATAGTTTATAAAATATCGTTTATTTTTGTTTTATCTGAACAGAAGTTTATTCCTTTTTTATGGATATTTTCTATTTAGGATTTGTATTACCCACTTCTGCATGCTTCCCCTTTGGCTCATCGTCACAGCTTTATGGAAAGAGCCAATCTGTTTAATGTAAGTAATAGGAAATAGGATGGAAATATTGACTTAGTTTAAAGTCTACTCCATCTTTGATTTTCACTGCAAATCTCTACAAATAAGGTAGCACAGTTTTTCCAAAGATAGGAGAGAGGGAGATGGGGACTGCTTTTCAAATTTATAGTGTGCATTATACATTAATATTTTATTAAAGACAGTAATGTGTGATGTCACATCCGACCAAGGCAAAATGAACATGAATAAAAAGGAGAATTTGGTTTTGTTTAAAAAAAAAAAAAGTTTGAGGGGGGATGACATTTTCTCAGAACTTTCTAGTCTTATTTTTTTAATTATATAAATTCTATATGAATAGCACGCATAAAATCATAAATCTCTACTGACAAATATCATGAACAATGCCTTCCAACTACCATAGAAACATCAATATGTTATGGAAAGCAAGTATGTGTAAAATTATTTAATATGGTACTATGTCACATACAATACTATATACGGTTTGGTTTGGAGACAGAAGTTTAACAAGAATCACAAAAAACTTGAGTAGAAGGAAAAATAAAAAGGTTGATTTAGAAGGAAAAAGATTAAGCAAGATTTCAAAGATAAGAAGGGTAAGGGAGATCAGAAAAAAAACGAGAGTAAAGTGAAAGTAAGCAATGAAGATAATGGAGAAAGTAAATAGGTAAATGAAATAAGATTGCTTTTGTAATCTCTTAATCTTAAGGGTCTGTGTTTTCATCTTGTTTTATCTTATCTCCAAAGGCAAAAAATTACCATTGAACCCATGATTATCAACCTATTAATTAGCAGAAAAGGAAAAAGGAATACTGTGTCTTTAAAAAAATATATTTTATGTATATAGCATTCTTGAAATTGAAAGGCCTGTAAATATTTTAGCATAGAGGAATTTTCCCTTACAAATATTCAAATAAATTTAAGTTGTTATTAAACTACTTGCATATGTTCTCATTTAGCCTCAGCATGGGAAAATATTCACTGATGAACACTTTATTGTTAACTATCATTAATTCCACGTCTTTGTCTCAATCAAATGAAAACGCAATTTATTAAAGTAAATCTTAGTGGTCAGAAAAAATTAACTTGGTCTCAATGAGTGCGACATCAAGTTTGACTCACACGTGTGAGAAAATAGAGGTCTATTGGACGATCTTTAGTGGATATAACACACTACAAGGAAAAAAAAGAAGAGGGACAGGGACACAAAGAGAGAGATGGAGAAGGAATGGGGGAGAAAAAAAGAAAATAAAAACTGTTTTTCAAATAGCCATTTTTGTCAGGTCCCATTTCTCTATTACATGTTTGGAATACTTGGAAGTCTTTATAAAATCAAGCTGAAATCCTTACTACTTTGATCTGTAGCCTCTTAAATATTCAAAGTTACTACCCAGGAAGATTCCATGTTGCATGGC
This sequence comes from Physeter macrocephalus, assembly GCF_002837175.3. Lineage (NCBI taxonomy): Eukaryota > Metazoa > Chordata > Mammalia > Artiodactyla > Physeteridae > Physeter > Physeter macrocephalus. Next base: position 134,042,894 of record NC_041214.2, on the reverse strand, counting down.
AAACAAACCATTTAAAGAATGACTTTCTATAAAATAAGCCTAAAAATTTTAAATGTATTGGAACACAAAAAAATACAAAGATTTAGAATTATTAGTGTTAAAAAGAAAACAGTTTTTATATCTCACACCTTTAACTACAAAGTTATCTCATTTCCATATTAATGGATATATTAAATATTAAAATAGAAATATTAAGTTAAAATTTAGAAAATCCCACTCTATATTTAGGAAACAGCTCAAAAGTCATCTTTCTCATTGATTGCTTAATTCTACTACTCTTGTAGGTTAAAAATTACTTATGGTAAATTTTGTCCTTCTTTCATTACATCATAATGTCTCTGAAACTAAAAATCACAATGTCTTTGATGCTGCTAATCTCTTTTCCCAAAGCTTTTGTTTGGATAGGATGGAAGAACCAAATTGAAATTAATCTCAAGAAAAAAAAAAAATTGAAAGCAAAAACCAGAGTAGAGCCAAAAATAACATAAGCAGGTCCTCATATACTCAATCTTCCTTAAGTGTTCTGCCAGTGCACTCTCAATGTGTATATTCAATTACTATCAAGGGACTGTAAATTATGTGACACGTTTTGAGTGGTCTAATGTCCACTAGGGAAATGAAAGAGATGCTGCAATGATTTCCATTTGCTCACTGACTTTGAACTCAAACTACCAATGGATCTCACTTGACCGAATTTTTTCCTTGAAAGACTTGAATTTATATGTCATAAATAAAAAAGATATCTACAAGTACATAAAATTTTTTCATATGGCCCTTCAGTTTGGTGAAGGAGAGTTTCACTATATTCCTAATACTTTAGTTATAACCGGTTAATGGTCTTACAATTCTTGTCTTTTTCTGTATGAAGCTTGCAAAGGTTTTTCCAGTCATCTTTCTGCATGAGGAATACATTCGGGGCTTTTGGGAATTGTTTTGTGGAAAGCCTTGAAGTGGAGGGAGGTAAAGAAGAAACTGCCAATCAGGCCCAAGGGTTTTGTTCATTCTAAAGATAATGTAAAAGGCAACCATCAGCCTTGCTAATGAGGTTCCTTGATTTGTTTCTTAGAAGACTGTTCAGACCCAGTTGTTTGATTGCCTCTTCCATCCAGAGACCACAGGGAACACTTCTGCTGCTACCAGTTGATACAAAGCATTACTGTGGTTCAGAATTTGACAATACATGAGTCATAAGTCCATACGCTTCTGGGACATACAAGATTTGAGTCTCTAGATTTAACACAGACATTGAATTATATTTTATGTGTATATTCAATGCCTGCCTTGAGCTAAATTGAAAGCTTCTGTGGAAGACATTCTAAATTCTTTGTTTTACATGCCAATTTAATAAAATCACCACTCCCCAAAATGATTATACAAGAATTGAAATGAGGCTGAATGACTGTGAAATGCAACACTATTATTTTATAATTGAGGACATTTGGAGTCATGAGTTGACTTACTCAGCGTTTCATTATGTTATGTTTCAATGCCAGATTTACTCTGATGAATAAGTAATTTCTATCATCCTATCCACCAACCTAGCTATCATCAGCTCTAAGAGTGTTCAAGAACACCTCAAGAGCATATTGAAATATTACTAAATTATCAGTACCTGAAATTCATGGTGTAATTTAAATAAATTTTTTTCTCAAAATATTCACCAAAACCAAGTTGCCAGAATGATCAAGATTAAGCGCTCAACTAAATTTAATCAATCTGAATAAGTAATTAAGGCTTTGTTATTGAAGATGCAGCAATAGCTGATTTTATAAATTGAATTTATAAAGTTTTTAATTTGTAAAATAGTGATGTTTTATATTCAACACACAGCACTGCAATCATTAAATAATATCATGACTAAATTATTCTTTAATCTATGCAGAACATATAAGTAAAGAGGCGATCCTCTTCCAGAATCAATCTTCCTATATTCTTATAAATAGATAGGGATCCCCCAATTTGTTTTAGATACTCCAATTCAGAGAGTAATAGGACTGTGGTAAAATTATATTTCTATATTAATATACTCTTGTATTTCAATTCACTTGTGGAATAAAACAGGTCCTTTATTTTTCTGATATTGTATTGGCAGAGCCACTCCTCCATTTTAAACTTATTTTCCAGATGATGGTCATCCAATTTCTTTTGTAATCGAGAAGAAACAAAACTCTTATACACAAAGAAAACTTGTTTATTTGAAAATGTGAAGTTCTCATTTAAGAAGAAGCAGCTGATAATTCTTTTTGTATGTGGACATCTTTCATTAGGTATCTAAACTTTCTTATTTTTAGCCTTCATTAAAATGATAGCTCTATACATTATAATGCATGGACTAAAAGTGAGTCTTATACTATAAATGCCTTCTATATGACTCACTATAAGAACGATACATCATGCACTATTACAATTACAGAATTAAGAATGCAAACTACAAGTTGTAAAATAATTTTAATCTGGTGTGCTAATTACTTATATAGCAAATATTTTGCATTTATATTTTAAACCGTCATTTCAAATTGTTTAGTTTTCTTTGAAATTGAATATTGACAAAAAATTATGAGACCTAGAAAATAGTGAATACCTTTTAAACCTAAATATTTTCCATATTCAAAATTTCATTTGTAAATTAATATCAAATTTATTGCAAAACATACATTTGGATTCTAAAAAACATAATCTTTCTAAATGTATTATATTGGAGTTATTTCTTAGTTTAGATGAAATTTATGTTAGAAAGTACTATTAACTGAAAAAAAAAGATTGTTCAAAACTAGCCATCCTAATTAATGGATTCAAAGTTTACAGAACACACAAATATGTATGATGAAATGAATCTTTCAAACATGAATATTTTATAAAATGATGGCAGAGAAGATCATTGGAAATGATCAAATATATTTAGCACTCTGATGTAAAATATATTACAATAACATGCCCTGCAATATCAATCACATCATTAAAGGACTGAATTCTGGGTTTCTTCCAGTGTTTTCACTGGCACTGTTCCTGTTTTCTTCATTTACTTCAGCCACCTGAGAGTTATAGCTCAAATCCCAGAGTTTAAGTGTCTAAGATTAGACTCAATACAGATTCAAACATTCTTACTATCACCTTTAGTTTATGGTGTTAATTGTGTTATTAACTTCCTAAATTTACTTTTTTACATAAAGATGCGCTAACATATAGTGGTTTAAGAAAACCTAGGGGAAAAAACCTTGTCTTAGGATTATTTCCAGCTTTACTCTCCCACTCCCCCCAAATGATGGCAACACTACTTTCCTCAAGGTTACTGATTCATGTAAACATTATGAATACAACTTTAAACAAAGAAAAATATCAAAAATTCTCATTTTTCTGTCAGAATTTGAGTTTCTGCTTACGTTACCCGAGGTTATAGAAAGACAAAGAACTACTCACTCATCGAGCTCAAAAGAAAAAAGGAGAGAACAGTGACCCCAAACCTTTCCTTTATTCAAGGAAACCTGTGACATCTTTAAATTATCAAGACATTCTTCGAAGACTCCTTAGAATCCACAACCTAATACTTAGTGTCAATTGGATGGAAAAATAACACACTCTTAATTGTGATCTCTTTACAACCCTTCCCCTTTCCTATACTCTTCTCTACAGGTGCATACTCACAGGAACATACTCAAGGCTGGGACTCAAGGGACAGTCTCGTCTCGTCTCTTGTTTCCTTAAAATCTAGGTCCTACAAAAGACTGTGTACACTCTAGTGAGTTAGTCATTTGCATACCCTCCATTGCTAGGGGTGACCTTTACATGACAAAGTGATAAGTGAGGTAGCACTGATTCATTTTAGACAATGCATCTGTTTTACAAAATTATTAGGGTGTGATCTGTATATAATTTATCTGGAATCTATTATCTAAATTTGGATAATCTTTTTATTTATTTATATAAAATGTATTTATAAATGACTATACATAGAGTAATCTTGTAATCTTTTATTTTATTTTTATTGCATCTCAAACCCTTTACCAAATCAACAAATGGCTATCATATTCCTCCACAATCAAAAGGGTGTTATCCTAACCTCCAACTGACATGTATTTGTATATTAATCATATGATTCCTAGGTAATGTTTTTTCATATTTCATAAATACAGCACTGTCAAATTCCAATAAAATGGAATAATATGGGAATGGGAGGGACCTGGTGCCCAAGCTAAAAACCTAATGTCCAAAATTGATTAGGGACAAAGTGTTTTTGAAATTCTAGAGCTATAAGAATCCACACAATGAAGATGTTTTTAGAGGAGAATTTTCAAGCTTTACAAGAGTTCACCCCTTCCTCCTGCATGCAAACATCTGTTGAATGCACATGGAGTGTCAGGAACAGAGCTAGCATACGCTCACTTACAGATATAATAAATAAAATGGTACTAAATATTTTAAAATTATTTAACAAGGGTATAGGCCAAGTGACAGCCAAGCAGAGTTCCAAACATCAAGTTCAATGTTTGGGGAAAATATTATTAAAACACATGAAGAAATAGACATCTGTGAAATATTTTAAGACACTGCAGTCAGTAGCAGCAAGTTATATTAAAATATATATTTGTAAGCAAAATTCCCCTGGTGTCCTTGAGATGCACATATAAAAACACATTCCTGATGGATTCCATATGCTGCTCAACACTAATTACATACGTAGTTCTGTTTATACAAAACTAAATAAGAAATCTCATTTGCATTAGATTAAATTTGAGGAGCCAATCTTAGACTTCTTTCCCTTTTTCAACTATGTAAGACACTCCCACTCTTCAAAGACATTAGATTCATTCATAACATAAAAGGACCCTTGAAACAAAATACTATTACTTCCCATCTCAAAAGTGCAAGTGGTCTCAAAAGTCAGTCAACTGTGGAATGCACATGATTAACTATCGAAGCAAGTGGTAGTTTTCAAAAAAGAGAGAGTTATACCACAGAGTTGAATAAAATGCACATTTTGAGCTTTTTTTTTTTTTTGTGGTACGCGGGCCTTCCTCTGTTGTGGCCTCTCCCGTTGCGGAGCACAGGCTCCGGACGCGCAGGCTCAGCGGCCGTGGCTCACGGGCCCAGCCGCTCCGCGGCATGTGGGACCCTCCCAGACCGGGGCGCGAACCCGGCTCCCCTGCATCGGCAGGCGGACGCGCAACCACTGCGCCACCAGGGAAGCCCTTGAGCTTTTTACTTAATGTAAATGAAATCTAAATTTAGGTTGAATATTATTCTCGAATTATCAAATAGGATTTCAGGTGAATGGCTACATTTCATAGGTAACTCTGTAAAGACTAGTTTTGTTTACAGTTACAGCTGATGTCATCTATCACTTTTTAAACACACATCTGTAAATCTTGTTTTTTAAGTAAATACTTCAATATAACTTGCCAAAGTTGGTTATTTTATTAATTCTGCATCTTCTAAATAATTATTTTGAATTTAACGACTAAATAGGTAGGCTTACTAATATAAGATTCCAGAGTAATATAAAATACTAACAGTTGAGCTATTAAAACTTAAAGGAACAAAATTTATCATCTAACAAAATCTCAATTCATTTGAATGCTAATTAAAAACCATAAACAATTTCTTTTTTTATAGACAACTGCACATGTTTTGTTTGTTCTTATATAAGCAGATACCATATATATTTTTTTCTTTTGACACATTTCATTATATATATTACCATCTGTCTTGCCAGGAGGAGATATATCCACATGGATATATATTGAAATATATACACATTCACAATGTACATGTGTGCATGCATCCACCACACATAAACCCCCATATATATTTAGTAGAAGCAGTAAGGCCTGGGTTCTTATTTCATTATGCAGCTCTGTATCTCAAATAGGACCAAACAATTGGACCCTCAGTTTTTTTTTTTTTTTGTTTGTTTGTTTGTTTTGTTTTTTGTGGTATGCGGGCCTCCCTCTGCTGTGGCCTCTCCCGTTGCGGAGCACAGGCTCCGGACGCGCAGGCTCAGCGGCCATGGCTCACGGGCCCAGCC
>NC_041214.2:134021225-134035637 GCF_002837175.3 Physeter macrocephalus | reverse complement strand
TGGCCTCTCCCGTTGCGGAGCACAGGCTCCGGACGCGCAGGCTCAGCGGCCATGGCTCACGGGCCCAGCCGCTCCGCGGCACGCGGGATCCTCCCAGACCGGGGCGCGAACCCGGTTCCCCTGCATCGGCAGGCGGACGCGCAACCACTGCGCCACCAGGGAAGCCCGGAGCCTCAGTTTTTTGAAGTGTATGAATGAGGGCCACATATGCCCTGCCTCCCTCACATAGATTTTTTATGAGCATTCAATGAGGAGATACATCTGAAAGCACTTTAGAATTAAGGTTATAGCTACAAACCAACTAAATAATACTGGGCATAATTGTGTTTGTCCTGGGCTTTTATAGTCAACATCTAATAATAAAAAAGGGGGGGGGGAATTCACATAGTATTCTCAGCCAAACACAAAAAATATCGATTAAATTTAAGGGCCAAACACCATGAAACTAAAGATTCTCTCTAACTTTGAAAATTGTAGTAGTGGAATAGCCAGTCATTGCACCAGTGATATTTTCAGTTACACAGAGATCTGTTACAGAGGTGAGGGTTAAGCTGGGTTAGGAAAGGAGGTTAAACATGTGGGTTGAGAGGATCTTCATATATACATTTCCCCCTTAGTTGGGGAAGACTGCATTGGCTCACAGATATTACAGATAGGATTGTGTTGCACATAGGAAAGTTAGGAAAGCAAGACTAAAAAAAGTGAAGTTTGAAAATTACGTCATTACCTCGACACTAATGCAGAAGGTACAGGAAAAAAAACTTGATTAACTCAAATAATATTATTCTAAATTTTACCATTGTTTTTGGTATCTCCTTCATGTTAACATTTATTATAAATCCATGTCAGATTATGGGACAATATAATAATGGCACAGAAACTAGAATAGTATAAATACTTTTTCAAAACCTATTTTCCCTAATTGTCTGTTTAATAAAACTATATGATTACATACAACAAATTTTTTTCCTTTATCTGTTTATTTACTATTTCCTGAGACTTATGATGATAATCAGATTCAGTTTATGGCTTTCAATAATCTCCACATACTGACAAAATCGAAACACATATCTCCAGCATGGACCTTTCCCCTAAATTCCAAACTTCAAATACAATGCCAACTAAACATTGCTACATATCCTAATATGTTCAAATCTGAGTCATGCTCTTCTCCCCAAAACCTGGTCCGTGGTATCCATCCTCAACTTAGACGATTGCAATTCCATATTGACATGATGAAATGTTCAGCCAATTGCTCATATCTTTAAAGATATGGAGTCATCCCTAACTCCACCCAGTGCATCCGCAAAACTTTTGGCTCTATCTCCAAAATTTATTTGTCACTTCTCAATACCTCCACACTAACAACCAGGGTCAATGTGCCACCATCTTACATGTTGTTTGTTGAAGTGGCTTTCCAACAGGTCATCCAACTTCCATCCTTCCCTACTTCTTACTCTTAACTCAGAAGCTAAAGTAAAGCTGTTAAAATGTAAATCATATTATGTCAGTTCTCTGCTCAAAACTTCTAGTGGTGTACCAACTCATTCAGAATAAAAAAGCCACATCCTTAAAAGAGCTGAGACCTTACAAGACATCACCTGTTACCTCTCTGACCATCTGTCCTATTAGTCTTCCTTTTGCTTCCTCTGCTTCAACCATATCTACGTTCTTGTATATTTATAAACACACCAGTATCACTCTTCCAACCACAGGGCACAAGTATTTTTATAAAATGTACATCATTGTCAAGATAATTCCTTCTTAAATTAAGAATCATTCTCCTCTAGAAAAACTAATGGATTCTAGCATGCTTAATCAATAGTTAGGAATGTCTGCCCTGTACTCAAATCAACTTTTAAATGGAAATGCTAATAGTACCAATTTCAGAAGCTGTATTTCTGGATCCTGCAACTGTTTCCAAATACAACTACCCAATAATAGAACTTGCTATGTACTAGATTGATTGATTCTATCCTATTAAGTGATGTCATCAAAATTCTTCTGATTCTTTTAAGAATAAAGTGATATCAGCCATGTCGTTAATATATTTTTAACTGAACTTATTCATATAGGCATTCTATTTAGAAGAGATACAATAGAATCTTGTTTAAAAAAAAGTACTAGAGATACTCTGAGAAATTCTGGAACAAATTAAATTAAGCCAATCTCTTATGTAAATTTTGGGAGCAGTTCTGAACGATCTAACCAATCAACTGCGGACATGAATCATACAAGCTATAATCAAGAAGACAGTACCTAGAGTCAATTATCTCAACTCTAGTATCTCTTTATACCAACAACAGAGCATCACCTTTATAGTACCTACATAAAAATTAAGGTCTGCTTTATGTGACATAAAGAAAATATTAAATGGAAAAATGAAATGTAAATATATCATAGTACTTGTACTGGGGTAGCAATTTGAGCCTTCTTGACTATATACACTTAATGTTCTTCAGAAGAAAGATATTGACAACTTTACCTCTGAAACATTAATTTCCTTTTCAGGTATTACTAAACTATGTTAAAGAAGCAGAATTTAGACATTATGTGCACATGTTTATTGAAGTGTTATTTGTAATAGTGAAAATTGGAAATAAACAATATATTCAACAATTGGAGTATGATAAAATAAATGGTGATAGACCCTTAAGTATTAGATTACATTATTATATAGCCAATAAAATAAAATTTCAACAATATTCATGTAATTATGTTAGGTACAAAAGGATAATATATTCCCCATTTTTTTCCATTAAGTGTAAAATATTTACTTGTAAAAAAGTTTGGAATGAATAAAATCCAAAATTAATTTTTTTCCTAATTGATGAAATTATGAGTAGTTCTATGTTTTAAAATTCTTCACAATAATTTTATTTTATTTTATAATGCTTCAAAACCTTGCATTTTGGTTATCTTTTGCCAGAAACATAGGGGGAAAAAATCATTAGTTAGTGAAACATACTCTAAAGAAAAAAAATCCGCTAATAACACTACCCAAGACACTGTTAATTTTCTTTCCTGGCTTTTCTTCCTTTTTCTCCAAAACACTTTAAAATATAAGTTTTAAATAGTTCTTACTGATTACCAACAGACTTTATTATGTCTCAAATGAAACTGGTTACATGAGATCAGAAACAATACAATACCTTTTTTTTTTTTTTTTTTTTTGGTATGCGGCCTCCCTCTGTTGTGGCCTCTCCCGTTGCGGAGCACAGGCTCCGGACTCGCAGGCTCAGCGGCCATGGCTCACGGGCCCAGCCGCTCCGCGGCACTTGGGATCCTCCCAGACCGGGGCGCGAACCCGGTTCCCCTGCATCGGCAGGCGGACGCGCAACCACTGCGCCACCAGGGAAGCCCAATACAATACCTTTTTGAATATGTCTTTTTTATATTTGATATGAGTTATTGTTAACAGTTCATTTCTCAATCATCCTAAACTCTAAAATACCAAACAAGTGTCATAAGAGATGAGTTTTAATGTTTCTAAGCAATAAAGCTAAACGAGTAAAGAATGATCTGTACTTGGAGCTGGGAAAATCTTGTGCTGTGAAGTTTCCATACACCATCACACGGTGTAGGGCACAATAGTGAAGCTAAGCAAGCAGAAAGTTTATTTTATCCTTACATGTCTTGTGGCTGCATTCAGTCATCAGCCTTCATTTTCCAAAGAATCAACAGTGAAAGATTCAGAGGAGTTGAATATTTTCTATATTTACATGAAAAGCATGTTTGTCTATACAAGGACCCGGAGAAATGCAGGAGGACATGAGTGATCACCAATGATCAGTGAGAAAGATCACTACACTGAAACTTCACAGAAAAATAGAATTGAGTCCTATGTTTAATACAAACTGGTCGTGTACTAGTCTTCCTACTTCAGGAAATGGACAGACTATTCTAAATTATCAAAACGTCATCTTGGGCTTCCCTGATGGCGCAGTGGTTGAGAGTCCGCCTGCCGATGCAGGGGACACGGGTTCGTGCCCCGGTCCGGGAAGATCCCACATTCCGGGGAGCAGCTAGGCCCGTGAGCCATGGCCCCTGAGCCTGCGCGTCCGGAGCCTGTGCTCCGCAACGCGAGAGGCCACAACAGTGAGAGGCCCGCATACCGGAAAAAAAAAAAAAAAAGTCATCTTGACAGTGTATCTCCAGACACTGCACTTAATGGCTGCTGTATATGTGAAAAGAAAACAAAAATAGCATGAACACTATAGTATAATTATTATTTGGAAATATTTTCCTTGGAAAGTTCTGTATCTCAAAGCAGTAATTAACTATGATAAGAAATGGAAGCAAATGCCAGGACTTCTCAGTTGCAACAAAAGGAAATGACCATAAAAGAAGTAATTTAACCAAGCCCCAATTGTATATTTTATAGCTATATATTAATACTCATCAGTATTCTTCTACCAGGCAAAAAGAATTCCTATTTTATACCAGGTAACATAATGTCATGGAAATTAATCAATGGAGTTCTCTAAATACGTTAAAGTAGGCATATTTTATATTAAAGAGTTTTATTAACCATTATAGATTCATTGTAAATTGGTTTGTTAAGATGCTACTATCTGCATAACATTGAGATTCTTTAGTCTGAAGATCCTATGGAATGAAGATCACAAGAACTAAACATCCCAACCAATACTTTAGCACTATTTGGATTGTTTCTTGAAAGAATTCAGATCCAGAGGATAATGCTGCTACAGAGATAAATAGGAACCAACCACAAAGGGCCTAGTATCCCAAGTCAAGAAATAAAGTTTCATTCTAAGTGTAATGGAGCCACTGACAGTTGTCAGCATGATGAGAATTACATTTGAGAAAGATCACTGTGTTGAAATATGGAGAGTAGATGAGGGAAGGCAAGGCTGAAAACAAGGAGACTAAAAAAATGACCATTTCAGTAATTCACCAGAGAGATGGTGGCCTAAGGTAGAGGAATGAAAGTAATAATATAAATAAATAGTAAAAATTAAGAGCCACTAGGAGTCAGATTCAATCAACATTAAATATGGATTAAGGAGTTGAGAAGGAGGTCAAGGATGTCATCTAGGCTTCAAACTTGGGCAACTACTGAGCTAGAAATAATAGGAGAAAGATCAGGTTTGGGGGCAGGGTGATGATTTCAAGTTCGGATACAGAGGAAAACTTCAGAACTTAGGTAATGCAAGAAAAGGAGGAATTCATACCACGCACAGAGCAGAAATAGTGTTTAATCATTAAACCAGGTGTACAGTGAGGAAAAACTTGAAGTCTGGGTCAACTTAAAATAATCGTATTGCTAAAATATATAGTTCTTTTTCTTTGAAGTGGAGTTTGAACTATTCCAAATTAACTCTTTAATTCAACAGATCTGTAATTCAGCCTCCCCTGAAATCTACATAAATTGGGGGTTTGCAAAGTATCACCCGGAAACTACAGAGGTGCTGGAGGGGCTGGCAAATATTTTTTTCAAATTTCACACTTTGAAAATTAAACCTTATGACTTTTAAATATTTTAACAACAGGAATGCTTACTCAAAGGTGATATAGGGGTGCTTACCTTGGTGACAAACTAACAAAGTAACTACTGCAGTTAGGTTTGTAAACTCATTTTGTGCAATTATCCGAGTAAAACTTCAGCTGTCATCTTAGTACCACATATGAATGTCTGGTAAATGTGTCATTAATTAGATGGCTGCATATCCACACTGATCCGTTTTTGATGTCAGACCGTCATTGGTTTGTCGGCTAATATGGAGATGTACAAGCAAATATCCTCTCCTTCACCAAAAGGCCAGGCAAAGCTCAGAGGCCTCTGCCTGGTGCTAGCAAGCATGATGGTATTATGGCATAATCATCATCTAAAGTGAAAAGAGGACCTTATGAAAACCTTACAGAGCGTATTTAGTGTTTAGTGATTTAAGAGAGGTTTTTTTTCCTGATTTTTAAGAAGTCAGATATAGTGCCTTGTTTCATATCTTTTCACTTCTTTTTTTTTTCTTTTTCTGACCAGCATATTTTTCCATTCAATTGCTTTGAATAACAAACCAATCCCCTAACACAGAGGAGCACATATGACACAGACCTCCCTGTTTCCCTGGCAATAACTGGTAGAAGAAAAAAGGGTGGGCAAAAAAGTTAAGCAGAACCAATCTGAATCTTTCCCTGTGATAGACAAGAATAAAGCCTATTTACTGTAGAAGAGAATGAGGCAAACCCATGAGGTAAAGCAGAGACAGCAGAAATGAAAAATGGAGATTATAGATCGGGGAGGAACTTAGTCTCCAGTGCCATCTCACCTGAGATTCAGGTCTTCCTTTGAATGTATGAGTTACTACAGCAACTCTCCCAACTCAGGGGTCCAGTAATTCACCTTTATTTGCTTAAGCCACTTTAAGTGAGATGTCTCTCCCTAAAGCTGAAAGAGTTCTGACCAGTACATCAAATAACTGCAATTTAGAATCTCAAGGTGGAATTGGTACTAGCCAACAACAAGCAACAGATATTTAGTGGTGTCCAATAAAAATATATCAAAATTCAAAGCACTTTTCAGGTGCCAACTCATTTAATCATCACAACAACCCTACAAGGAAAATACTTATATTAGCCCCATTTAAATAATTAAGGAAACTGAGACACAAAGAGATTTTGTAATTCCCCAAGAGCTCACAATTAGTAAAAGGGAAATTTTGAATTTGAACTCAGACCTTCTGACTCCAGTGTCCAGACTCTTAACCTTGACTGACTCTCTCTCTTGACATGAATTGAGTTCTGATTCAGCCATCTAATAGCTAAGTGCTTTCATCTCTCTGAAACTTACTTTTTTTCATCTCTAAAAGAGGGATACTATTTCCCACTGCAGAGATTGTTGTAGAACTCGAAAGAGATCATGCTTATGAAAGCATTTTGGAAACTGCCTAGCACTAGAGAACTGTCAGTTCATATTATAAAATTATAAACTACATTAAGCCTTTATCAGCTATGAATCTTGTAATTGAGTTACTACAAAATGTAATCAACATGTTTCAGTCAATAATGTCTCAGAAAAGTAGATACAAGAGTCAGTTCATATGTCAGGAAGCAGCTTTTAATCTAAAGTAAAATAAATAATTCTGTTATATAAAATCTGCCTTTCTTCAATAACAATGATGATGATGACTAAGATAAAATTAACTTACATTTCAGTATTTAACATTTTCAAAATTATTTTACTTTTTTTGCCTCATTCAGCATACTTTAGTGTCTTGAGAAATGGATTACATTTATTTTTTCCCTGTTAATATCAATCTACTGCTACTGGGCAAGTTTTAGTAATAAGTATTCTGGGTGACACAGCTTTATGCATCTCACTACAAAGGCTTCAAGACAGTAAATATGAAATATTTATTCAAATCTGCTTTTGAATGCCTTTCTTTTACCCCTCTTGAAGACTGATTAAGATTTTAGAACTTTCCCATAATATTACATGTAAATGAAACTAAAAGACAATATTCACTACAAAGACCAAACTACACATTTGGTCTCAGTCCTTGTTGTTAATATAAAATAAAAATTCTATAAATATTCATCATGTATTTAATCATTTCTTCCTAAGTCTGGCACTTTTAGCTGATTTCTTCATGCACTTTTGGTTTCAAATTCATATTTATTTTAGCATATACCTGACAACAGAACTGTGCTGATTTATCTTAAAATAAGCTAGTGGATCTTTAATATTGCTAAATATTATGATTTAGTTACCAACTCTAAATCTTATATTCATAACTAATATTTATAAATATCAAAATACCACTTATAGCCCAATATGATGGAGAGAAAATTTGGAGTTGAAGGGATTTTTTTGGGGGCCTGCGTCATGTGCTGAATAATTTACCCTAGCAACATAATGTTTTACGGAATTCATAAACACATTCTAATTAGATCACTACCACTAATAACATTCAGTTTATCTAAATCTTCCAGAAAATCAAGAGAAGGGAATCAGGAAACTGGAGAATTGAGCAAAGAATGTATTAGGATATGTACACAAGAAACAGAACAATAACAACAAAGCTATGAAATCAAATGTATATGTTATGTATTTACACGGTGATATAATTTGATACCCATATGGGCCCCTAGCGATTCTAAAATAGTTTACCTAAGCCAATTTCTTATTGCCAACAGTATTTCTCAGAAATAACTCTTTTCAACATTTATATAAGTCACAGAGGTCTATTTTATGAGAACACATAATCAGGCAAAATAAAATGTTACATAAAATGGAAAAAAGTTACGATTTGTTTTTTAGTAGTGTGTTAATGAGCTGCAGCAGAGCAGTTCTTTTATCATGGCTTAAAATTAAACAGATACAAGTATAGCTGCTGATTTATATTCCCCTTATTTGACTTTTTATACATATGCAATATTATTTTTCAGCTCATTCGTATTCATGTGACTTGGATTGCAATTTAAAGTCTGGAAGGTTTGATTTCATTAAACATTTTTGCCTCAATCAAAACGTCTGTATACACATGAATATTTCAAAACCAGTATCCATTTCTTTTAAGATTTTCAATGTTGCGTTAAGTATAATGGCAAGGAAAATGTGCATAGTGTCTAACATAAAATTTTGTGAACAGGTTTATTGAAAAAGCTGGACTTGGTAGGGACTGAAGTCCAAAATGAACCAACTTTATTTTTTTAGCCAATGTCTTTCATTCATGCTACTCTGAATATACATGCTTTCTTCCTGAAAAACAGTCTTGGGAAGAGCCACAGATATTGTAGACAACTTCCTGCATTAAACTTTACAGAGCAGTCCAATACTTTCATCCCTTCTAGCTGGGCTTAACTCAGGCTCAGAAATTGCTGTGGTAGAGAAAGAGGGAAGGGTATATATAGTTACTTCTTTCCAGAATTCACACCTTGAGCTCCTTTTCCCCACTCACTATGCTGGCCCATGATTAGGGAAGAGAAGTGGAAGAGAACTTAAGGTGCAGACAGTACCTTTTTAAATTAGTACAGTTGTAACTTGTGTTGGTGCCATTTCTCACAAGATGCTTTTCTGGGTTCCTGTGGTCAGTGACTACCCCTTTAAAGATGAAATGGTCAGGTTACTTTGTCTAGTGTCCAATCTGAGGGTCTAAAATATTTCTTTAGAATCTGTGGGCCATCATATAAGTTAAATTTCTAAAAATTATAATGGGGTTGTTTGTGAAATAGAGAGTTCTCAGTATTAGAAATATTCAAACATAATTTGAAAGACTATTTGCCTTTAGGTAATGATTAGACTAGATGATATTTAAGGCCTTTCCAAGTCTAAGCTGCTATGATTCTATAAGCTACACAGGAACTGACTGAATGACCATGGATGAATTGGATGATAGTAAAATTCTGAATCTGTTTGCATTAAAAATTAAGAAGGTGTTATAAGACTATATAACACCTTTGGAACAAGGCAGAGATGGAGAAGAAAAGGCAGCTGATATTTATTAAGATTCTACTCTACCACTGACAGTGAAAGTTTTTTAGCATTTCCTCATTTGAGATTTTTGCAGTCTGGCAATAAAGCATTTTTATTTTCCACTTGAGGAAACTGAGGCTCAGAGAAGTTGAATTACTTGAGTGTCTGGAGCTAGTAAGTGGTAGTGCTAGAATTGGATCTGTCCACCCACAAGCAGTCTGACACTGAAATTGATGTTCTTTTCACCAAACCAAGCTGTCTCCAAACTCAAAATTTCCTAGCTGCATGGAAATGATATTTTTACCCCAAAATTATCTAAAATTAAAGGTCATGCTAATACTACTACCACCCAATATTTAACGACATTATTAGCCATAGTAAAATTCCAAAATGGATTTAGCAACATTCAGGAAAATGTTTTAAACTTCAGAGGTATCTTCTCTTATAAGGAAAATCTAACAGTTTCTTTAGATACACATCACGTGATTCTAAATTCAAGTTTTCAACATTAAGCACCTGGAACTGAATTTGGCTGATATTAAAGCCACAGTGATAGAACACTAGTGAAGGTAAAATAACATGTGAGGACTCTGGGTGAGGGCAGATTGGTGAATTAATCATGTGATAGCTGAAGGAAGAAGTAGAATAGAAGAAAATGTTCAATTGTTCAGCATAGCTATTCCATGTTCTTTTGAAAATGTATAACTAAGCAAATGGACTTGAGCAAATGTCACCAAGATGGTGACAGAGCTTGAATGATCCAAGAGTCTTCTATAAAATAACAGAGGAATTTATTTAAAATACAACTTAAAATATAAAATTCCAAATTACCTGAATAGATAACACATTTCTAATCTTGCAGAACTAAAACCTGCCTTGAGCTTCAAGCTCCTGACACCAACTTGAACCCATTGGACATATATGAAGTGACTTCCAACGATGCCTTTAGGAAATGTGTGTCAATAATGAGGCATCCGGGCTTCCCTGGTGGCGCAGTGGTTGCGCGTCCGCCTGCCGGTGTAGGGGAACCGGGTTCGCGCCCTGGTCTGGGAGGATCCCGCGTGCCGCGGAGCGGCTGGGCCCGTGAGCCGTGGCCGCTGGGCCTGCGCGTCCGGAGCCTGTGCTCCGCAACGGGAGAGGCCGCAGCAGGGGGAGGCCCGCATAACACACACACACACACAAAAAAAAAAAAAAAAAAAAAAAAAATGAGGCATCTTTAAAGCATTAGTTATAGATAAATAACTGAAAGATATGCACAACAGTTAAAGAACTCTTAAAACAAAAGAGAATTTCAACAGTTTTCTAGCTTCTTTTGTGTGCTCCAAAACTAGGTATTTCCCTCCAAAACTATAGCTTACTCTCCTTCTGTTACAGAAAATCCATGCTGCTACTATTTACCTATTCTATTAGGTTTTCTCCCACTTTTTGGCTAAGGCCTACAAAAGAAACTTTAGTGGATTTATTCCTATACTTTAGTTGAAAGTTGAATTTTATTAAAACATTTCTTATAGTTTTCTGTAGCAAACTTTTTAAAGAAAGACCAAAACAAATAAAATATTTTACCATCATTATTAATTTCTGGAAGGTAAAATTTAGTTCCATTTATGATAAAATGCTCCCCAAACAGAATCTGCCATATTTTTAATGTCAATATAAATACTAAAAGAAACTTCAATTTTCAGCTCTTTCCACATGAGACTAAATGTCAAAATTTCTGGGAAAGATAAATGCCCTTAGTGTCTTTGATAAACAGAAACAGGAAATAATAAAACACTTTATGGTGAATCATATTTGAAAATACTTGACTAAGAAAAGTAAAACCATATAGCACACACACATAGAAGCCTTTCACTTTTCTCTGAAATAATGCAAGTTAAAAAAATGATATCCATGTCTAAGTAAAAACAGTTTACTACTAAATATTTTTCAGATTCCTAACAATGCATGCAAAAACACTGTTTAACCTTCATTTTAAACAGAAAATATACTAGCAAAAATTATGGAAGCCATCAAGTAACATGTCAAGGAATAAAGTTTTGGTAATATTTTGTATATTTGTAAAACTAAGCACCAATTATCTGCAGATGGCATGCCTTTAGTGCAACTCTAACTGCAAGGACCACAGTACGGATAGCTACCATGAGATACTTCTCATAGTATTAATCAAGATCATTTTTTAAATGCCATGTTGACAAGCTGAATTTATTCCTCCTCAATGTTCATCAAAATTTATTGAATAGGAAAAAGCATATTTATCTTATACAAGTTCTAGTTAATGTCTACATTTTCAAATGAAACCAAACAGTAATTATATAATCCAAATTTAGAATGTTTAAGTTAATAATTCAGAAAGAAAAAATCTTATACTCCTTAATAGTCATTTTATTTCTGAGATACGAATTAGATTTTAAATATGATTTCTGTATCATCACACTGATAGACTGCTCAAGATATTGGTATGTGATCATCTTCTGCCTATGATACAAAACAGAAAGGTTTTTCTTGAAAGTTAAAATTTTATATATGAAATGAGTGAGATAAAGATAAATGTTGATCATAGATGACAAGAACCACTAGTAAAAAAGTGTGAAGAAAAATATTTGTTGTAGTTAATTATTGTTTATTATTGCTGTTTATTTAGGTTGAAAATCTTCAAAATGTAAAAACTAGTCTTATGACTGCCAGATTGTTTAAAAATCACAGAAATCTTAAGACATACACTGTCTAAAGCAACACTGTCCAACAGAACTCTCTGGGATGATGGAAATATTATACAATTCTTCACGAAATTGAAATAGTCAAAAGCCTCATTTGGTTATTTAAAATTTGAAGTGTGTAGAATACAAATGAGAAACTGAATTTTACATTTTATTTAATTTTAATCAAGTTAAATTTGAATAGTCACATTAGGCTAGTGTAAAAGCATGGGTTATAAAGCTCTCTGCTCATGTTCCTCTGCTTCTATATCTCTAGTATTTCCAAGAAAGTGTGGTCTGAAAGAGGAGAAATGTGATAACTCCAGAATAGCACATCACAGTTGCAGATAACCCTGACATGGCTCAAGATAACTATAGAAAAATAAATTACAATCAGCCCTAGGAAGGACCAAAATAAAGAGGAACTTAGTATGTTTGAGTGCTCTAATAATGCTTCTCTGCCCACCCACCCCACATCCCCTCACCCCAGAAAGAAAAAACAAAACAAAAAACATGTCAGACTCTTCAAAGCCTCTGAGGCCTGAACCTCAGGAGCAATTTCAGGATCAACGCACTGGAAGTGCCTTTCCTTTCCGCCAACATAGTTTGGAGGTTCCACTCTATCCTTATTGAAATTCTTCAATTTGTTCTTCCATGAAAATAGACTGTCATTATCTCCAGTTGAACACTGTCATCTTTGCCTCTGTATCCTTTAGTAGCTTCTCTTCCCCACAGTTAAAAGTCAATGACTTCTGTGTTGGCCTTCATTTTTTTTTTTTTTTTTTTTTTGCTTTTTAAATATTATCTCCCTGTCAATCTTATCTAGTCTCACAGCATTCACCGTTAACTCTACGTAGATATTTCTCCCTAATCTCAATTTCCACTCCTGCTCAGTCCAGAGTGTATGTAGCCCAGGATTTCTAGCTAAGTTACACATTTCACCCTGAATGCCTCAGCACCACTTCCAATTCAAGACATTTCAAATTGAACCTTTCCTCCTTCCAAAACAACAACAATAGCAACAAAAAAACCTTTCTTAGTCTCTGCCCTATTTCACTAATAATTCCAGTCAGCCATGATCAAAATTCTTAACCTTTGACTCATTCTTTTCATGCTTAAAATTTGAGGCATCAAAGTGGTTAAATTAAAGAACTCAGATTTACAAGAGAGCAGAGCTGGATTTTACAAGAGAGCAGAGCTGGATTTCACCTCTGGCTCCACCATTTACTGTCTGCATAACTTGAGTATATTATCCAAATTGTCCAAACTTTAATTTTTTTATCACAAAGATGGAACTAATAAAAATAACTATCATTATTAGTTCTAAGTAGTTTGTCTATTAACACATTTAGCCTTTACAACAACTCTATGAGATTGATACTGTCATTATTTCTTTTCTATAGATGAGAAAACTGAAACACAGAGAGTTAAATAAATTGCCAAAAGCCACAACAGTAAGTGGCTGGGATTCAATCCTAGACATTCTGGCTCCGAGACTGTAACCACCGTACACACTGTCTTCCTGATAATAACAGCTTATCTCAAAGTGTTGTTGTGAGGAAAAAATTAGATCAAGTCTATGAAATACTTGTCAATATCAGCTGCTATTATCAGCATAAATTTCTAGACCAAAGTCAGAGGTATCCTTTCCTCTATATGACTTCCTGTAGAACTTATTCTTGGCCCACATGGCTTATATACTGCCTTGTACTATATCACTTGACAATCATGTTTTATTACATCATGTAGATTATAAACTGTTTGAGCTAAGGATAAAAATCATCCCATGATTTATAAATATTAGTAGAATTAAAATATGTTAATGTATGTCATTTTAAAATTTATTTTATAACCCTTATCCATATCACAGTTTCTTAGATCCTAGTCTTAATTATCCTCTAGTTTATGGAAGTGCTGCTTACTCTGACAATTAATGCTTCTCCAATTTAAATTTTGAGACCTTTTTCTGAGCCCATCCTCCCTAGATCGAAGTATTTCCTAGCCCTGTTCACTTGCTTCTGAATCCAGCCTATTCCCATATCCTTTTTCTTTTAAATCTTTATTGGAGTATAATTGCTTTACAATATTGTGTTAGTTTCTGCTGTACAACAAAGTGAATCAGTTATACATATACATATGTTCCCATATCTCTTCCCTCTTGCGTCTCCCTCCCTCCCACCCTCCCTATCCCAGCCCTCTAGGTGGTCACAAAGCACTGAGGTGATCTCCCTGTGCTATGCGGCAGCTTCCCACTACCTATCTAATTTACATTTGGTAGTGCAT
>NC_041214.2:133965248-134020451 GCF_002837175.3 Physeter macrocephalus | reverse complement strand
GGGAGAAAATAGTTGCAAATGAAGCAACTGACAAAGGATTAATCTCCAAAATTTATAAGCAACTCATGCAGCTCAATAACAAAAAAAACAAACAACCCAATCCAAAAATGGGCAGAAGGCCTAAATAGACATTTTCCCAAAGAAGATATACAGATTGCCAACAAACACATGAAAAAATGCTCAACATCATTAATCATTAGAGAAACTTATATCCTTCTTCATTCTATACCTCAGCCTGGTCTCAGCTCCCCAGCATGCCCAGTCTCATCTGTCTATGCTAGTTCTAGAATATGCTTGAGGCCACAGGGCTTAAACACAGACGCCAGGCTCAAAGGTTATACCCACAGTCACCTGGTCTGCACACTAGGAGCCTGTGTGGAGCTAACAGGAAACACTAGGTCGGAATGTTGTTTCCTGTCATTGCCAAATAGGTATTTTGAGAAAATCAACAGGGAGGAGCTAAACTCTTAAATGTTAAGTACATTGCTTATTAAAAATTAATACTCAAAATTATCAAAAACTGTTGACATGAAAAGTTATTTCCAATATGTTAAAAATGTTAATTACAGAAGAATTCAATTGATGTACCTAAAAATGTATATATGCATAGAAAAATGTAGGAAAATTTATATACCAAAATGTGCATAGTTTATATTCAAAACTGGGATTGTGAATAATTTCTCTTATTTCTTATTTATCTGCATTTTCCATTTTTCACAATAAACATTTACCATTCATATATCTTATATGAAAGGGAAGGTGTGACCCTCTAGCAACAAATATATTATTTAAAAACTTATTGAGTGACAACATGCTCCTTTAACCTTGTTATTGTCCCAGTGCCATATAATTAGCAAACTATCTAGTAGTATTTTACATCGTCAGTAATCTGAAGAAATAAATTTTACTTGCATGTTTTATTCCTTAAGTTCTTTCCTAATGTCCATTTTTCAAGTTAATCTTTTACTCTTTTTTTTCTTTCTGGCATCAGCTACACAGATGGTTGATGATTTATACAGCTGCTTTAAATGTATTCTAAATTTCAAGGACAGTTTTTGTTCAGTTTTTAGTTAACTATACATCTTTCTTAGGCAGCCAATTTTTGCTGGTCCCTGGAGTTGTTACCTAAAACAAGTTTGCTATACAGGTGCAGGTTTTTCACACCATCTATCTAGAAAATATAGTACTCTAAAAGCAAGTTAAGTCATTTGGGTTTTACTTAGGTCTTTTTAAAGAACAAAGTTGCCATTTCCTTTGGGGGAATCATAAACTTTAAAGTGGCATATAGCAATTAACAAAACAAACAGCATGCTCTCTATACACCAGTACTAAAAAAATAATTCTAACCCTGTAAAGAATTATGAAAATAAATATAATAAACTTTTATACAATAAATGTGGTCTTAAACCATCGCTCAGTAGCAATGTTATATTAACACAGCAATCCAATTGTACAATGTTTCCACATGAAACCAAACCAATCTGTTTTCTAAAGTGAAGTAATGCTATCGATCAAGAGTTTTAGCTCAGAGCACTGACCAAACATGGATAATTTCAGAAGGGAGCCATGAGAGTAAATATCTACATACACCTCCACAAAGCAAAATGTTGGTAAATAGAAACAAAAAATCGACTGAAATTTAGGCAACTGGAATAGGAAGACAGACAGTTCATGGACTGTATAAACAAATTTGTATGAGGAAAATATATGTGCATAGAAAAAATTTAAAAAGGAGGTATGAAAAATGGTGTAAACATGGTTAAGTCTCTCCATGGTGGCATTGTAAGAGGTTTGCAGTTCAACTCCTGCTACCAGCTTTATTACTGATACTCTTTAAGACTTAGGGATAAAAGTTATTCTATCTAAATTTCTACAGAAATTTAGAGTATCTGCCCCATAGGAACGTCAAAACTGAGGCTGCTGAAGAAAAGAATGGCCATCATCAAAAAATCTACAAAAAATAAATGCTGGAGAAGGTGTGGAGAAAAGGGAACCTCCTGCATTGTTGGTGGGAATGTAAATTGATACAGCCTCTATTGAGAACAGTATGGAGGTTCCTTAAGAAACTAAAAATAGAACTGCCATATGACCCAGCATTCCCACTACTGGGCATATACCCTGAGAAAACCATAATTCAAAAAGAGTCATGTACCAAAATGTTCATTGCAGCTCTATTTACAATAGCCAGGACACAGAAGCAACCTAAGTGTCCATTGACAGAAGAATGGATAAAGAAGATGTGGCACATATATACAATGGAACATTACTCAGCCATAAAAAGAAATGAAATTGAGTTATTTGTAGCGAGGTGGATGGACCTAGTCTGTCATACAGAGGGAGGTAAATCAGAAAGAGAAAAACAAATACCGTATGCTAACACATATATATGGAATCTAAAAAAAAAAAAAAAACGGTTCTGAGGAACCTAGGGTCAGGACAGGAATAAAGATGCAGACATAGAGAAAGGACTTGAGGACATGGGGAGGGGGAAAGGTAAGCTGGGACCAAGTGAGAGAGCAGCATGGACATATATACACTACCAAATGTAAAACAGATTGCTAGTGGGAAGCAGCCGCATAGCACAGGGAGATCAGCTCGGTGCTTTGTGACCACCCAGAGGGGTGGGATAGGGAAGGTGGGAGGGAGGCTCAAGAGGGAGGAGATATGGGGATATATGTATATGTTCAGCTGATTCACTTTGTTGTACAGCAGAAACTAACACAACATTGTAAAGCAATTATACTCCAATAAAGATGTTAAAAAAAAAAAGTATGACTATCAATTGACTTGAGCACCTATGTCCAAGAATTTCTGACTGAAGACACTGTAAGTTGTGGATTAATGTATTCTTCGTCACCATTTTTTTTCTTGAATAAACACATGGAGGAAGAATCCAATATGATGAAAGCATAAGATGTCCAATACTTGATCCACGCCTAACTCCGCAATATGCAGCAAGGCATGAAGGAAGGGGCTAGACTTGGACTTTGTGTCATTACTTTGTGACTTTGCCAGTCACAATCTCTGTTTTAGGATTTTAAACTTTTTGTCATAGGAATTTTGGATGGGTTGATGTGAAGGTGAATTCACATAAGAAAGTGTTTGGTAAGCTGAAAATGCTTGTATAGACTATTCTGGTGATACTATTATTAATTCTCTCTCTCTAATAGTACTGGGGGTGGTGGGAAAGGGAAGGTGTGACCCTCTAGCATTTATACTTGTTTCTAATCTATTTTAACATATTTGTATTTTGGTCGTAAAGCTCAATTTTATGACTCCATACTCCACATATTTCTAGAACAGTGTTTCGTTGAAGCTTTGTTATTTATATCAAATCTATAACTTTACATCTTGAAAGCTCAAGCAACAACAACAATCACAACAGAGAAAAACCAATGATAACCACCCATCATTGAGAACTTACTCTGTGTCTAAGATGATGATAGGTACCTTTAATTCTCCTGTAATTCCCACAATGACCAATTTTATAAAGAGGAAACTAAGACACTGAGTGCTAATTAACATTGCCTGAGGGGATACAGAGAGATGCTTACTTACCTTACTTTCCACATTTCTTTTTGTGTGTGATTATATTCACTCTAATGCTTTATCCTATCAGACTAAAGAACCTTGACTTTTGTAGACAAACCTAACAGTAACTCACCAAATCACTTGCTTTTTAAAAAAAACTTAAGATGTGGCAAACATAAATTCCCATGCAAATTTAGGAGTGCAGGTATGAGGCCAGACTAATTATTTTTCTTTTTTGACTAATTGTATGGTTCCTAAAAAATATTTTTATGCAGTATGATGCCTGGGAGTTTGTTAGCCTTTTCTAGAATTTTTTTATTGTGCTAAAATAAACATAATATCATAGAATTTGACATTTTAAATATACAGTTCAGTGGCATTAAGTATATTCACATTGTTGTGCAACCATCACCACTGTATATCTCCAGACCTTTTCCATCATCCCAAACTGAAACTCTGTAACCATTAAACAACAACTCCCCATTTCCTCATTCCTTCAGCCACTAGTAACCACTGTCTACTTTGTCTTTATTTATGTATTTGACTATCTTAGATACCTCATACAATTGGAATCATACAATATCTGTCCTTCTGTGTCTGGCTTATTTCACTTAGCATATGAAATAAGGATCCTCCATGCTATAGTATGTATCAGAATTCCATTCCCTTCTAAGTCTATTCCAGCACATGCATATACACATTTTGTTTTTCCACACATTCATTAATGAACATTTGGATTGCTTCCACATTTTAGCTATTGTGAATAATGCTGCTGTGAACATAGGTAAACAAATACCTGTTCAAGTTCCTGCTTTCAATTCTTTTGAAAACATATTGTATGTTTGTAACGTATTCTTGTATCCAGAATATGTTAACCTTCTTTTTTCTACAACAGAAAAATGGTATTGCATCTTTGGGGAATAGAATTCAGTAATCCCCTGATCTTTTTATATAACATCCACTTGAATTTCATCATCCAATAAATATGGTCTAATAATTTTATTCTTTAACTGCATTAGACAGTCCACACTGAATAGATTACACTGGCTTACATTCTTCTTGCCACTGTCTTTGCAACTTAGAACATTAATCTTTAAACTCCATGGTAATAGAAATTACTTTCATTATAAAACTGGCTTTATAACTCATCTTTTTCATACATTAAAAGGCTGAAAAGATTTCAAATTTCAAATTTTAGAGAAAGAGGGAATTTTCAGAAAGAAAATTAAAACACGTTATCTCTCGCTTGATAGCATATATAAATCAATACCTGTTAACATCAATTTAAGTTAATAACATCTTACTCTGACTCTAACTCACAATTTTAAATTTTAAAATTTTTAAAGTCTTTACATGCTTCTCTGCAGTTTACCAACAATACTTTATAAAAGCCAAAATAAATAAACTTCAGGCAATCTTAAAACCTGAGGGTCAAAATTAGGAAATATCTACTTGTATAAGCAATGACACTAGCTTTGCTCAAAAGAAAGTAGAACTGTTTTCAATCCAAATGGATAGAAGTTATTGTTCTTTTATCCAATCACAATGCTAATTGTGCTATCCAATGCTAATGCTATCCAATCACAATTTTTGGAGCAAAACTTTATAAATATGAATTATTTACCACATATTATTATAATTCAGCATACAACTAAGGAATGTAACATACCTTACTAAATCATGTAAAATATTTATAGCATAAGAAAGAAAGACGTGACAGAGAATTCAAATACGTAAAATATGATTTGCTCTAATAATTTAGAAAACAGTAGGTATTTTCATGGCCTATTTTCCCCACAATAGGCTTATAATATTATTACATTTAAATTAAATATTAAATCTTTGCCCTTTTAGGTCCTCACACTTTAGGTATATGTGCCGCATGATATGAATCTGATGCTGAATAAAGGTACATTACCCAGATAAATAAACTGTGGTACATCCAGTCAACAGACTATTATTCAGTGCTAAACAGAAATGAGCTATGAAGCCATAAAAAAAAAAAGAAAGAAACTTAAATGTATATTTCTGTGTGTAAGAGGCCCATCTGAAAAGGTTGCATACTGTATGACTCCAACTACATATATGACATTCTGGAAAAGACAAAACTATGGAGACAATAAAGAGATCAATGATTTCCAAGGAGTTAAGGTGGAGTACTGAGGACTTTTAGGATAGTGAAATGATTCTGTATGATATTATAATGGTGGATTCAGGTCATTATACATTTGTCCAAACCTAGAGAATGCACGGCACCAAGAGTAAACACTAATATAAACTATGGGCTTTGTCTTCTAATGACGTGGCAATGGAGGCACAACAGCAAATGTACCATTCTGATGTGGGAATGGAAAATGGGGGGGCTATGCATGTGTGAGGGTCGGGGGCATATGGGAACTTTCTATACCTTCCTCCCAATTTTTCTGTGAACCTAAAACTGCGTTAAAAAATAAATGCAGGGCTTCCCTGGTGGCGCAGTGGTTGGGGGTCCACCTGCCGATGCAGGGGACGCGGGTTCGTGCCCCGGTCCGGGAAGATCCCACATGCCGCGGAGCGGCTGGGCCCGTGAGCCGTGGCCGCTGAGCCTGCGCGTCCAGAGCCTGTGCTCCGCAGCGGGAGAGGCCACAGCAGTGAGAGGCCCGCGTACGGCAAAAAAAAAAAAAAAAAAAAAGCATTACCTTCCATTCTAGGCTTGGTTCCAGGTAATACAAAAAGGCAAAAGTAAATAATCCCAATATTTCTTTATCTAGAGCAATTCTTTCTGTTTCCCATACTCAACTGGATTTCCTTACAGAATAATTCACGAATTTATTTTATCCTTGGATGAAACCTCAAGATAACATCTTTCACAGATTTATATCAGGCTTCTGTTACGGAAATTTCAAAATTCTCTTTTTATTGAATTAAACTTTTTAGGGTGTGAATATATTCAGGTGTCCATAAATGTACTCTGTGACACTTGTTTCTGATACTAACATTTATTGGCCACTGGGTGCTAGACATTATGTTACATAATTTACATATTTAGTTTTTATGTGTTTTTTTAAATTGAAGTATAGTTGATTTACAATATTGCATAGGTTTCAGGAGTACAGCATAGTAATTCAGTGGTTTTTTTTGCAGATTATATTCCATTATAGGTTATTACACGATACTGAATATAATTCCTTGTGCTATACAGTAGATCCTTGTTGTTTAACCATCTATATTCAAAACAGAAACAGACTCACAGATGTAGAAAACAAACTTATTGTTACCAAAGGGATGGAGGATTATAGGATTAATAGATACAAACTACTATACATAAAATAGTTAAGCAATATTTGGTTTTAACTGTATAAAATTGTCGGAAGCTTGTTTTTAATCTATAAAAATGGCAATTTCATATGGCTCATTATGAGATTATTTTTTAGCTCATTTATTCCTTATGAGCACCATGGGGTGCTAGTATGACTGCTTTTTATTTTACAGATGGTGAATGGAGGCTTAGAGATGTTGTGTCTCGCCCAAGGTTACATACATAGTAGGTAAGCAACAATGTCAAGAAATTAATCTGGCCATTTGACTCTTTAGGTTGTTGAATGAGATACTCTACTACATTGTAACAAGATAACACACAGTGACCTATACTGTGTGGGGGACTTGCTTCATTTCTGAACTCTTCCCCTTTGATAAACTACCCAATGGCTATCACTACTCAAAGTATAGCCTGATCATAAACAGCAACGTGGGCATCACCTGAGGGCTGTTAGAAACGCATAATTTCAGGCCCTACCCCCGGGCCGACAGAGTCTGAATTGCATTGTAACAAGATTCCCAGATGCTTTGGTGTGTACCTTAAAGTTTGAGAAGAGGAAATCTCAACTGTATTCATTTTCAAGACTTAATGAGCATATGCAATTAATTTACATTTCAATAGGTAAAAAGAAAATAAGTGTACAAGTAATAAAAATGCCTTGGTTCAGATCACCTCACTGCATTTAGTGAGAAATAACATTTTATGTTTAATTTTGGTTCCAAAATGAATCTTACAGATGCATGCGTCCCTACCCACCATTTTTTCTCCCCACAAACCTCTTTAACTTATTCAGTGAATAGGAATCTATTATGTTTCAATATCCATGAGACTGTGTCTTCCAGTTTGCTATTTTACTTCTTAGGATATAGACAAATCACAAACAGGGGCCTTCCCTTTCCTCCTAGAACTTTAGGATTTATACACGGCATGTACTATTTCTTCCCACTAGGTGGCAGCAACGGCAACTTAATAATACATTGTATAAAGCGACTGCCAGCTTGCCACACGCACAGCAGACAGTGACTCTTTGTGTTAGCGTTTCGGGCATTGCAGGGTTTAATATAGGGAGCAATGACTTAGTGACAAATTTGAGAATACTTTTCTCTATTGATGTCTATGTTTAAATTTCGTTATGTTTGCTTTTCAAGATTAAAAGCAGTCTTGTTTGCATAACTCTTACCCCTAGCTATAAGAATCAGCTATTATGAATGATTTCTACAGCTAAGTGTTTGAAAATAGACAGGTGGTTGCTAAAATAAGATACTTTGTTAGCATAACTGTTAATAGCTCATTTTACTCTTCTAGTTTTTAAGGAGTTTTTTTTCTATTTTTTTCTCTATTAAAGACTATGTGTGTATAATTTTTAAATGCAGAAATTCAAGATTTTCATGAGAAATCACATATTGGGTTGATAGACTCATATTTTATTAAGTTTTTTGCTACTGAATATTTGAAGAACATCACATGCAAATACCATATTATGAAGTGAAACAATAACAGCAAGGAGAAAAAATGGGTTTATAGTAAAATGATAATAGGATTTTATAAATGCAATTCTATTGACATTCTGTTTAGTGTTTAAATATGACTTCTTGCATTCAGAATGTTTTCACATAAATATTTAACAATTATCTTAAAGAAAGGAAGGATTTCATTAATCAAAAGATAAAGTCCCTAATATGTATAAAATGGATAGCTAATAAGAACCTGCTGTATAAAAAAATAAATAAAATTCTAAAATTAAAAAAAAAAAGATAAAGTCCTTTGGGGATACAGTTATGCAGCCTCATTTTAGTCCTGATGTTTCAAGGAAGTAGAAATACAATAGATTTTACTGTTCTTCAGACTTGTCCTATAATGATCTGAGTTAAACTGAAAGTGCTAGCCCAGTGCTTCTCTAAGTAACTGTGGTGAAGAGCCAGACAGCTGTTTCTCCCAAATAGTCATGGACAATAAAATGAGTAACTGCAAAAATTAAATTATAAAACATTAAAACATGCATATGCTATTATTTGAGTCAACAGACACAAAATACTTCTGTCAAATCTTTATAAAAACTTCTAATGCCTACTGTCAATTCTTATATGTTTTCTGATTGGTATCAGACAGTTCTCCAAAGGGCCTGCCCAGTGGAGCACTTTGCATACAGCCCTGCTCTAGATTGCTTCCTTGCTTCCTTGCAGAGTGAAGCTGCATCTACTGGGAGTTAGTTAGGTTTTACGCAACCCCACACAGGCAAAAACAAGACTAGTCAGATATATCCCTGAACATTCCTGAGGAAGGGGCCAGTTTGAAGACCAAACTGGGATCTCCAGAAGAGTCTTACAAAGGCAGGATTTTTTATTTTTCTTTTTAAATTTGGTTCCTTTGGTCATCCAGACTACTATAGTTGGTTTGCATTTAGGTACTATGTAGTATGAAAAAAATCTTCTGTTTAAACATTGGATATACACACAGCCCAAGATGGGTGCTCAGGATCTGATGCTTCCTGTCACAGAGGCTAATTCTCTTCTCCCAGCTGGGGCTCACTTGAGCCTTTGCCTTCTTTCTCTCCCACCACTACTCTGCCCTTTTTTCCCCCAGATTGAGTACTGATGACCAAGCTCTCTTCCAGGGCCAGATCCAGAGGTTAAACAATGGCAACTTATACTGTTAGCAAGAAAAGCAGAACCCTTGTCTTTGCTTGCACAATCCAACAGCTTCTAGACATCAACTGAGCTATGTATGCTCACTTGGTAGCAGGATGAAAAGACACACAAACAGCTTTCTATGGTGACTCTTTCAGAAGGTACTTTGGTGCTAGGCCAAAGGCAAATAGATCAGAAATTATGTTTTTATGTCTGAGATCTCAACTCTGTTTAGATATTGTCATATTAACTTTCTAAAGACCAGTAATTTAATTTCAAGATCATTCCATAAAGATTTATGAAGGAATACTATGTAAATATTGATACATACATTTTGAGGGGTTTGACATATGTCAAACTAACTTTTGCAACATACGTTTTATAGTTAAAATACAAAATGAGCTCAGTGTCAACTTTTATTAGTTAATCATATGTAAGTTAGCTGAAACCAGATTGAATTTCACCATTAGACTATTTCAGATCTGGCCTTAGGTATGCAAATTTATATATCATTAAATTGGAAATGTTTACTAAAAGACAAATACTCCTGGCGTCAGTTTATATTTCTGAGCGTTACTAATACCTTTTATGATTTTATATGTTCCATGTTTTTTTTCTTCTAGTTTAATGTACAAAATGTGGACTATATTGAAATTATCCAGTTTATTTACACACCAGGATAGGTAAATATACCTAAGTTTCTAAAGTATATAAATTGGGTTGTCAGACCTAGATCAGAAAACTAAAACATTTTATCTGTACCAGCATTTCTCCATTTGGCTTACTGGCCTGTTTTTGTTTGTTTATTTTGTTACCATATCAAAGGTGTAGGTCTTAAAATATCAATCAGTGTTTGAAACTCAAGTTAAAATTAGCACTATTCATCATTTTTCCAGCCTAAAACAAACAAACAAACCCAAAGAACAAAACAAAAAAATTATGCACCAAAAATTTAAAAACCACACAAAACAGATTTGTGTACCCTTTGTTAAAAAGCAGTCCTCAGGAAACTAAAGAACTAATAAGTTGAAGAAGAAACAAAAATACTATTTTTGATACTATGCTTCTCTCCACATACTAAGCCTTGGATTTTAAAGTGTACAGCTAATGTTATGCAGGTTGTGTATGTGTGTGTGTCATCTATATCAATTTAGGCCGAGTAGTGAAAAAAATTATACAAAACATCAATACACAGAAGACAGTCATATCTAAGAATTAACTGGTGCTCAAAAAAGTCAGCTTAGAATGAGTGTACATATTTAGGTTTTCAGATGATATTTTCATAAAAGTTTAAGACTTAATTTTTAAAATGTAAATAGAAATAATGCAAGCAGGTTTATTTTAGCTGTTATTTTAAAAAAAGAGGTTTTAGTTATAATTTACGAGGTAAGTTCAAAATGAATAAAGTATTGGATGTTATACATATTATTCTTAAACAATTCTATGTGGTATAGTATACCCCAAAATCCTTTCTGTTTGATTCTAGTGAGGAATAGAGGGTCATACTTGTAAAAACATTTGCGGGAACTATCATTTTCCCTAAGGGCATCTATTATGCCTTTTGATCATGCCAGTAATGATGAGGATGACAAAGAGGATGAAGATAAGAGTATTTACATAGAACTTACTGTATGCCAATATTGTTTTAAAGATTTTACAAATATTATTCTATTCTGCTATGGATACTAAATACAGTGTAAATCAAACATTATGGTATTCAAATCATTCTGTTTAAAAGCACCAAGTGGATAGAAGTCCACTCTTTCGAGGTACTGTAAGTGTTTAAATGATTTCCCACCCTTTGCTCAGGCTATTCTTTACAGAGCAAAGCACACTCTTAAAAATGTAAGTCAATTCACATCTCTGATCAAAATAGCTTCCCATCTGACTTAGAAGAAAACCCCAATATTCTTAACATGGCCAACAAGAGCTTACATGACTTTGCCCCATCACATTGGCCTCATTGGTATCGCTCAAATATGTGCTCTCTCCTTGGAGACAGTGCTCTCCAAAAACAATCCTCTTTCCTTGGGAACTTGATTCTGACTCTTCCCTCTGCCTGAGATGCTGTTTCCCAGAAAACTTACGGTAAGCATACTCCGTCACTTTTCCAAGTCTCTCCTCAGATGCTACCAACTCAGAAAAGCCTTCCCCAACCTAAAATAGAAGATATCCTCCCCCTGACCCCCCACCCAGCTTTATTTTTCTTCCCATTATTTGCCACTATCAAAAACAGTATAACTTTTTTTTTATTTGGCTGTTGGTTTAATGCCTGCCCCCCTTCTGCCCCATCACTACTACTGGAATGTAAAAGCTATGCTTGTCCGAACTTGTGTTCACTACTGTAACTCTACCATTTAAAAGATTACCTAGTGCATAGTAAGCGCTCAGTAAACATTGATGGATTGAATTGAAACACTCTTACCAAGTTTCTCTTCACACTCGGCTGGGCTTAAACTGCCTGACCCACACTGTTAGCTCCAAATCTAGGCTCAATGCTGAACACACACTCACACACACAACACACCCTTACGCAGAGACTTTAAAAAACTTGTTAGTTAAGAAACTTCTTAAATGCACAATCTAGCTTTGTAATGCTGTTGTGTTAGTATTTAAAATTTTGTAAAATAAAAATATCTTTTCTACACAAAATTTAAGGGGGCAAAGTCAGATGCACCTATCAGCATGGTGAGTATACTATATCAGTATAATATATAAAAATAAATAAATATATAATAGACATAACATCAGTATCATGAGCAGATATGTGATGTATAAAAATGATGAATATATATGACATGTATTATGATATTTTATATGATACATATATATATATAGCTTTCTAATGACCTGTGCCATTCTAAACAAAATTGCTAATTGTGTTTTATATAAGTAAAGTTATTTACTCTCAGATATTATTATGATTTTTTAAATTTATGTTCATTTATATAAGTCCATGGCTTAATTTACTTTTGCTCTCTTCATTATGCCTAATCTTGATATAAAGAGAATCCTGAATTTAAACCACCAATGGAAGGTTAGTAAAATTAGCAAATCCATCCCCTAACTCATTTCTTTCTACTGAAACATGGTTTTATATTGTGATTTTTTTTTTTTTTCATCAAACGTAGTGTCTGAAGAATGCAACCATTACATCATAGCAAAGCAGCATGTATTCTGCTTTGGGGATCATATATTGCTGGAGATGGATAACACTAGATCACATGTACAATAAATCAGTTCAAGAACTCATTGTTTACTGAATTACTATTCACTTCTTAAATCTTGATATCCTGCTCTAATATAGGCCTCAAGTCATTTTCATTTGGCTATCTGTTTTGGAGTTAAAATATCAGTGAGATTTGCCGTTTATGGCAGTATTTGTGCCTTCTAATCTAGGGCTGTGATAGAAGGAGGACACTAAACATCCAGATTTTTATTTTCTTTAATTAAAGGTTAGTGCACCATAATATGGAATATTACATATATTAACTTACAGGGACAACTTTGCAAAAACAAGCTAAAGAGCAATGTTCTTGGTAGTTTGTTAATAAAAACAAACAATAAAGCAAAAATAAACCTTTCGGACAAAAAAGACATAAAAATGTGCATCTTTGCTTTCTGAGCGTGGGGAAGCTCCCAGGAGTGAGGTAGAGGAGCACACACCAGCTTTGGCATTGGCTACCCCAGGGACGGGAGGGAGACCAAGAGGTGGAAAGGGTTAGTAACTTTCTCTTACATGAATCTGTCTTGAGTTTTACTACATATTGCTTTTACAATTATATATCTATATAATTATATAGATTTAAATATTTATATATATTTACATAATTTACATATATACTTATATAATTTATTTAAATCAATTATATATTATTATATACTTACATAATATATTATTACATACCTGTAAATATATAATGATATATTATTATATATCTCTATGCGTGTGTATGTGAGTACACACATATATGTATATTTTAATTCACAAGTTATTTTTAATTTAACATTATTTTCCTGTGTTTTACTCCTGAGGCTATCTTTATTAAGTATTTTTTTGTATCAGCTATCTTTGGGTAGTAAATGTTATAAGCAAAAGAGTATATCTTAATGTCAGAAGAGGAAGTAAATCTGTTGCATTAAAATAGCACTTCATTAAATTATTGGTTGATAATTTTGCCAGAACAGGTATTTTAAATTATTCTAATGAATCATGAGAAAAGGCAAAATAATTCCTCCAGTCCATTGCATATGATGTATGTCCATTTCAGAAGAAAACATGTGGCTGATCAAAATAGTTTATTAAAACATGAAACATTAAGATTCATAGTTTGAAACAGCAATGGTAATATATAAATATTAGATGTAAGTGTATTACTAACAAGGGTCATGTAACTCAATAAAACAAAGAAAGCGTTCTTATCATACCTATTTCATTTGGTTTAATAAGTAGATCTGGCTGACAAAAGTTTAAATCCAGCATAAACATTACTTTCAGTACAGCAAAAAAAAAAAACCAAAACAGAATATATTATTGTTACTGTCAAAATACTGAGTTCATAAGTATTTGCACCAAAAGGAAAAACTGTTTCAGGGAAAAAAGAATATTGAATTAGAAGGGAAATACTTTTGTTGACTTTTCTCAAAAACAGGACTGCACTGAAACTTGCCAAATCCAAAAATTACTGACTAGCAGAGTTTAGTTAAAAATATTTTGGCTTCACAGAAAATTATACTTTAAGGTCTAGGGGTTCTGGTCACATTCTATGCCCTACACTAGCATACAAAATTAGAAGGAAAAAAGTCATCACATATGGTATGATATGTGATAGTACAATATTAAAATGATATGTCTTTCAACTTACTGTTATTTCTGAGTCATCCCTTTACAATGGCATTTTAATGATCAATAACCTGAAAGGAAAATGAATAAATGAGGATATGGTCATCATTAAACATTCCCATGAACTTTGTTAAGATAGTACAATTTAAATTTTCTCACCAATAAATAAATAAATAAATATGTGAGGAGATGGATGTGTTTCTCAACTAGATGGGGAAATCCTACAGTGTATACACATATCAAATCACCATGATGTATATCTTCAATATCTTATAATTTTATGTCAATTATATCGCAACAAAACTGAAATTTAAAAAATTTCCCTGAACTAACATACAGTCAAAGTGTTCAATTTACACTTATTTAAAAAAATCTTAAAGCCAAAATGTCTTTTTTTAAATGGGAGTTTAAAAAATTTAAATATTGCAGTTTACACACTGTCAACTGGAATCACCTTCCCTATAGAAAAATAGTCATCCTCTTGGATTCCATAAAAATTACCGCACAATAACAATATCAATACTATCAATAAAGTATGTTGCTAGGAATGATCAATCCAATTCATTGTAAGTCTGCTTAAATGCATGTCTTCCTCGGTACTAGTTTGCGAATGTCTTTACATATTTCAATACAGAAACTATAACATTCAATAGTGTGCGGTCAAAGTGTGCTTTAGCTCATCTGGATATACCCACAATGTTAAATAATGTCTAAACATTAATCATTAAAATGTTTTTTATTAAATAAATAAATAAATAAATAGATTTGGAAGTATACAACTTCCAAACAGCAAAATTCACAGGGATTAAAATTAGTAAAAATATTAAACAGGTCCAGCCAAAGTTAAGTTTACATAAATTGAATGTAAGTGTATTACTAACAAGGGTCATGTAACTCAATAAAACAAAGAAAGCGTTCTTATCATACCTATTTCATTTGGTTTAATAAGTAGATCTGGCTGACAAAAGTTTAAATCCAGCATAAACATTACTTTCAGTACAGCAAAAAAAAAAAACCAAAACAGAATATATTATTGTTACTGTCAAAATACTGAGTTCATAAGTATTTGCACCAAAAGGAAAAACTGTTTCAGGGAAAAAAGAATATTGAATTAGAAGGGAAATACTTTTGTTGACTTTTCTCAAAAACAGGACTGCACTGAAACTTGCCAAATCCAAAAATTACTGACTAGCAGAGTTTAGTTAAAAATATTTTGGCTTCACAGAAAATTATACTTTAAGGTCTAGGGGTTCTGGTCACATTCTATGCCCTACACTAGCATACAAAATTAGAAGGAAAAAAGTCATCACATATGGTATGATATGTGATAGTACAATATTAAAATGATATGTCTTTCAACTTACTGTTATTTCTGAGTCATCCCTTTACAATGGCATTTTAATGATCAATAACCTGAAAGGAAAATGAATAAATGAGGATATGGTCATCATTAAACATTCCCATGAACTTTGTTAAGATAGTACAATTTAAATTTTCTCACCAATAAATAAATAAATAAATATGTGAGGAGATGGATGTGTTTCTCAACTAGATGGGGAAATCCTACAGTGTATACACATATCAAATCACCATGATGTATATCTTCAATATCTTATAATTTTATGTCAATTATATCGCAACAAAACTGAAATTTAAAAAATTTCCCTGAACTAACATACAGTCAAAGTGTTCAATTTACACTTATTTAAAAAAATCTTAAAGCCAAAATGTCTTTTTTTAAATGGGAGTTTAAAAAATTTAAATATTGCAGTTTACACACTGTCAACTGGAATCACCTTCCCTATAGAAAAATAGTCATCCTCTTGGATTCCATAAAAATTACCGCACAATAACAATATCAATACTATCAATAAAGTATGTTGCTAGGAATGATCAATCCAATTCATTGTAAGTCTGCTTAAATGCATGTCTTCCTCGGTACTAGTTTGCGAATGTCTTTACATATTTCAATACAGAAACTATAACATTCAATAGTGTGCGGTCAAAGTGTGCTTTAGCTCATCTGGATATACCCACAATGTTAAATAATGTCTAAACATTAATCATTAAAATGTTTTTTATTAAATAAATAAATAAATAAA
This sequence comes from Physeter macrocephalus, assembly GCF_002837175.3. Lineage (NCBI taxonomy): Eukaryota > Metazoa > Chordata > Mammalia > Artiodactyla > Physeteridae > Physeter > Physeter macrocephalus. The sequence goes on along the minus strand of NC_041214.2, from coordinate 134,004,050 downwards.
TAGATTTGGAAGTATACAACTTCCAAACAGCAAAATTCACAGGGATTAAAATTAGTAAAAATATTAAACAGGTCCAGCCAAAGTTAAGTTTACATAAATTGACTTTGAAGTCAAATTGTGCTCTTGCTATTTTTATTGTTATAGCTGTTTCCAAAATACCGCAAATATTTTAGAGACAAAAGATTGTCATATGGGTGAACCTACAAAACACCACCAATTAATTTGTTTAATATTTCTAATTCTATACTAAAAAGGTTTTTTTGAATCACAGGGGTTATTAGTAGAATGCTACTTTTTAAATACAGTTTTATTTTTAAATGTTAATATTAAAATATATCATCAAAAATAAGTCTAATGTCTAAAATTTTAATATTTAAAACTATCCTAAGTTTTTTAGAAGTGTTTTAAAATAAGTCATTTTGTATGCTCTATTTACAATTAATTTTCTTACCAATATTATTTGCTGTCCTAGGCATCCAGAAATTATTTATCCATAGCAGTAACTAAAATAATTTGAAATGAGCTGAAGATTTTGGAAAACATATGCTTACATAAGATAAGGTTTTACAGGCTATATTTCAACTCTGTGAGAATCTACAGTATTAACATGATTGATGGGCTAGTCCAGTTTTTCAAACAGCAGAATATTCATGTAGGCTGTAGAAAGAATGCTTTCCACCTTCGACCTAGTTCATTCATAGTTGGCAAAATATTTGGAAACTAAAACATTAAGGAGGCTAGTCTCCTTTCCAGACCATGAGCATGCAGAAAGAAGGCAGCAGAATCTAAATTTATAACCCAATATTTCAAGATTTTCATATTAAGTCAATGTAGACTATTTTTTGTTTAAAAAACTCTACACAATATGTAAACAGTTTAATTATATATTTTTCATTTAAATAACTACAAATAATTCTTAATCTGTTTGGAACCAAGATGAATAACAAAAATATTGAGAAAGTCTAAAGTAAACTATTAAAAATCATGTACTAATAGATTTACATTTGTTAAGTAAAATACTGTACGCTTCTGGTCAGTTTTATGTTTTTTGTACTCTTAGTAGAACATGGGGGAAAAACTAAAATCCATAATTAATTCTATTGGTGCCTGTAATTTACTTTAAAATGCTCCAGTAAGTATGGTATGAAGTACACAGTTTACCTTTAATTTACAAACTAGAAAAATTAGTTAAGATTTGAAGAATTCTGGTTAGGGAATCACTCTCAAGTTGGTTAAGATTTAAAGTGTCTAATCTATAGTTTGCACTCCAGGGGTAACTGTGACAAATGCTTGGAATTTCCAAATATTGCTCTGTGAAATTATACATGGGGGGGTTGGTGATTTACAAAGAGTTTTGACAATTTTTCACTGGTGAGACAATGGTGATCAAGATGTATGACTGTCTAGAACCGGGTAATCATCTCCTCATTGTGAGCAAAATAAAAAGTGCCAGTATAAGGTCAAGAGGCTAAAATCTTTGACACCCTAGATTTAGAATCCTATTAATTTGTTACCCATCCCTTAACTTAGAATGTGACTCCTTCACCTGGTACTGCTACAAGGCTCATTCTCCTGACAACAGAATATGTTGTGTTGTACATCAGCGAACTTTTCCTACTGTGTGCTGGATGACATGCTGAAAAGGACAAGGGGAAACCAGCCCCAGATTATTGAAAGGGGCTGTTTGATGGATTTTGTACCTGATTGTTAATAAAAGTGTGTACATTTGCAGAAATTGGTTTGCAACTTATTTTGGTTTTTGTTTGTTTTTTAAATAAACTCTCTGGTACCATAGTTATAAGAGAAGAGATGTACACTGGCAAAAATCCCTGACAATTGTTGAAGAATAAATTAGCTTAAGTCAATTCACAATATCAGCCTATTGAATGGGAGATAACTCACGCCCAAGTAACTCAGTTCTGCTAGAGAAAATAGATGGTGCTGCAGTAATCAATCCCCATCCTAGTGGCTTAAAATTGCAAAGTTGCATTTCCCATTCACACTGTGTTATTGCAGGTTGGCAGATGAGGTTCTGCTAATTGTAGTAACTCAGGTAAGTAGGATAACAGGGCAGCCTCCATCTCAAGTACAGGGAAAGATACGAGAAGGATGAAGGAACACTGGCTATTAAATATTCTGGCCCTAGGTATAATACTTATCGGCCTCTACTCCTTTTCTGTGCACACTTAAATCACAAGGGGTCTAGGAAATGCAATACAATTCTGTTATGTGCCCAGAACATGGGAGAATCAGAAATATTTAACAACCTTTTAAAATTACCACAGCAATTCAATATCTACCATTGAAACCAAGTTTTTGTCTGGATAGTATATCCTAAAGCTGCAGTATATCCGAAAATTACACTTTTTGAAAGAAAAGAGAGGAATGGTTAAATTTAGTTTTGTTATTAAGTTGCTTAACTAATGATTTAATCTTTATGATTGAAATCAATTCTATTCTAATCTAAGCAACCTAGAATATGAGTGGGCAGGTTTAACTATATAAATATAAAAAATCATTAAAAAAATTTTTGCAGTGGGAGAGTCTAAAGAAAGATAAAAAAGATACTATACTTTTATTTACACACTATAGCAGGAGTGGCTAAATCTTCATGTGCATACTAATAACAATGCAGATTCCTAGGCCACTGGACTAATATGATCTAGTATTTGAGTGCAGGATTCTACATTTTAAAATAGACCCATTTGATTCTGATGCAGGCAGTTCTGAGTCCTGGAACCAGATTTTAAGAAGTGATGACTGTAGCTGATCGGTTCTAAGAAGCAAGAAGCATAAGTATGAAATTGAATTGGGAATAAAGCAAGTAGGGCTTCAATCAATTCATAGCAAATTTTACTTAGTTGCTGACACTATAGTATAAAAAAATGTATCAAGAGGACATCTGACTCAGCAGTCTCAACAAGATGCAATAGCTATGTAATGACATGGCTTTTCTACTCTGCATGAAAACCCTGAAAAACTGATATGCAAATAGTCCCCATTTAGATTATGGAGAACAGGGGGATACCATTCTCTTTACAGATAATACTCAAATTGATATCGCTAAGCCAGACTCCCTTCCTGAGTGTCATACTCAAATATCCAACTTTCTACAAGACACCTCCATTTGGATGGACCTAATAAACATCTCAATCTTTATATGTCCAAAACCAAATTATTCACACTCACTCCCAACACTGTTCTTCTTGAAGCCATTTCCATTTCAATCAATGGCAGCTATACTTTTGATTACTTAGGTTAAAAACCTAGAAGGCACCCTTGGTGCATCACTTTCTCAACCATTTTATCAATCATTCAGCAAACAGCTGAATGTCAGTGCTTCCTTTCAAGATTGCTTCCAGAACCTGACCACTTTCTATCTCTTCCTTCACTACCACCCTGGTCTAAGCCACCATCATCTCTCACTGGGACTGCTGCAATGATCTTCAAATGGCTCCTCAGAGACGTGCTGGTAAATGTTTATCAACAACTTTATTTATAAACAATAAATACATAGTTATAATGTTATAAAAGAAAGGGAAAGAAAGAAGGAAGGAGAGAAGGACAGATGAAGGAAGGGAGGAAGGAAAGAAGAGGAGGAGAAAGAAGAGAAAGAGGAAGGAAGGCAGACATGAAAGTAAGCAGGGAAGACATGAAGAAGAAGGAAGAGAAAAGTAGCAGGAAGAGGAAGAAAAGAGGGAGGAAAGAAAGAGGGAGGGAGAAAGTGAGGGAGGGAAGAAGGAAGGAAGAAAGGAAGGAAGGAAGAAAGGAAGAAAGGAAAAAAGGAGGAGTGAGAGAGACAAAACACTTTCAGTTCTCACTGCTTGGAACCCGCTTTGCCTACATGTGTTCTTGTCTTGCTCCCTTACTTCCTTCTGGTCTTTGAATAAGTAGCACCTAATCGGGACCCTGCCCTGAGTATCTATCTGTCTAACACAGAACGGCATAACAACTTTTCTTGTCTAATCCTTCAGCTTGCTCTATTCTTTGTAGCACATTCTTCTTTTTAAACACCTGATATTTATACACAAATATAGATATTATTATCAATATTTATTACTGTCTGTCTCCTTAAGGACATACACATTGGTTCAGATTCTATGTTCCTATCACCAGTTCATATCACACTGTCATGTCACATAATGAACTAATAAAATCTTATTGACTCAAGAGACATACAGTGTATAAGCAAATACAAGAAGAAAGTAATTTAAGGTAATGAAAAGTGCCATAAAGCAAATCAAGGAGGATGATGAGTGACCCCGTGGGGGGTGCTGTGGCCAGTCGGTGGTGGATATATCAAGAGGTGATATATAAACTAAGGTCAGAATAATAATGCAATTAGTATAGTCCGCACATAAATAAAAACTCATTACAGGATAAAAGAGAAAGAGCAGCTTTCTGGATGATTTTAGGTTTTTAAAAAAAAACAGGTAAAACAAGTCAATTGTTAGATGTGTTCTCAAAAAGTGCACAGTGAGTCCTAGAACGATGGCGTCAATAGATGGTATTTCATTTAAAGGAGAAGGAAAAGGAGGAAGAAAGGATCACTTCCTCCAATATCTCACCCCAAAGAGGGATAGGAAGGAACAGAAAAAATTCAAGGGGGAATGCTTATATTTGTACAGACCTTTATACTTTCAAAGTTTATGTTTTCAAGTTTATTTACCATATTTATCTCTCACAATGACCTCTGAAAATAAGCGGAGTATATTATTCCAATCATTAAGAAAAAGAACCTAAGACTCACAGAGGTGAATGCGTTCTCTAAGGTCAACAGACTAGCAAGTTAGTAAACAGGGCTTACCTAGCATCCAGGTGTCCTCACACAGTCCATTACACCATGCCCATGATGCCATGCTGGTCTGATGAAAACTCGCAAAACATTACCAGGAGGTTGCCAATCTCCTCTATATGAACTGAGTTCATACAGTTGATTTGTGTTTAAATTCCACACACTGAATTAAAGGTTGACTTTGAATGCGTGGCAGGAAAGCCAACAGTAACATTAACTTTCAAAGATTCCTTAACAACCCCCAAACCAATTCAGACTCTGGTAGCTGTCGTTCGAGGCCATCACAGGGTGAGTTCTATGAGAATTTCCAGCTTTACCTCATACGTACCTAAACAAATATTTTAAGATCTTTTTACCCTTGCCAGATTATTTAAGTCATTCACCATGAACAATTGCAAAGAGGGAGAAGGTATGATTTGCTCCATCTTTAATATCTACCCTCTTCTATCTCTCACCTCTTCCTGTCACAATTTAGCCATCTTTAAGAAAACTTTGCAAACCGCTCAAGCCAGCTGTGATTTTTCTTCTTTCACATAGCATTCTTCAAAGTCTGATGATACTAGTAACATCCTGCCTTGTAATACAGTTGTTTAAGGAATTATTAAATATTCCATTCCCCAAGTAGAATACAAATGATTTGATAAGGGACTGTCCCTTCTGTAAATTCTTCAATTTTATATTCCTTTTGCAGAGAATCTGCCACATAGTGGAGAATTAACAAATGTTTGTGGAACTGGATAAAATTTATTCAAAGAGGAAAAAAAATGTAACCTTCAGATTAATGATCCCAACACTCTATTGAAGGGACAAAGAAAGATAAGAGAAAAATAAACCATAGACTGAAATCAGTAAAAAAAAAAAATTATTTGAGAGAATGAAGAAAAGTAGAAGTGGAAGGAGTCAATTGTATGTTCAGAAGCTGGCACAATGCATGGTACACAGTAGCTACTCAATAAATATCTGTTGGATTAATACATGAGTAAATGAACAAAAAAAGAAGGATATATGAGAACAAGGAACTATTAGAAGATAACCTTAAAACTAGGTCTATCATTTCAATCCAAATGGGCAGACAACAACAGAAATTAGGTCATTTATTTACAGTATAATATTCCAAGGATAAGAGGAAATATCTGTCTGTATTACCTCTTCCTGTGCTCTTCTGTTATAAAGCACTCTTTAAATTAATTTAATTTGAACCACAGAACAAGTCCATGAAAAGGCAGGAGAAACAAGATTCTACCCATTTTATAAATAAGGAACAAGATCAAAAGGATTAAGTATCTAGGTTAAGATCAGAATCAGGGTCAAAGTCAAAACTTGAAGTCCTTTTTAGGAGTTCTCTAACTCCTTGACACTCTGTGTTCCACAGGCCAGCAGCATTGTCACCGTTGGGGTCTTATTAGAAATGCAAAATCTCAGACTCCATCCCAGACACCTGAATCAGAATCTGAATATTAACAATATCCCCTGGTGATTTAAAGTAAGCTTAAAGTTAACAGCTTACCTGATACAAAATTGAATATAGATCTGTCTGCCTTCATAGATATAAATATAGGTATATATACATATATAGCATAATATAGGAGATATATACATAAATATATAGCAATAGAATCATCATATAGAAATGTTACCCTTGGAGAGAAACAAATTAATATTATTAATTATTATAAATAATACTCAGTATTATAATAAATATAAATTAGGAACATAGTTTAGGTCCATGAATATGGCCCTTAAAGAAAAACATACATTTAAAGAAAGTCTCTTTTTAATTAACACAAATCTGAGCAGTCTGTTGGGCATATTAGGGATTCTATCATGTCTCTGAGAAAAGAAAATACCAAAGGGAACACAAAGTAATATAGCAAGCACAATAGTTGGCAGCCATCTGAAAAAACAAGGTATTGAAAGATGCCTGTTTCAACACATGCTAACATCTGGGGGTTAACCCATACACACACATACAATAGCTAAGTAGAATGGTTTTGATGTTCAATGAAAATATGAAGTCTGTGACATGCTAATTAAGGGAAATTGCTTTTGGTGATCTTATGTTAGTAATAACAAACACTACTTTTTGGAAAGCAAGGCAGTAATGGAGCCTAAATACGGCTTATAATAAACACATGTACCCCTCATGCCCCAGATCAAAGAATGGACAAGAACAGGAAGTTCATCTCCCCTTTCAGAAGGGTGAGAGGTTATTTTATTTTGCATTTTTAAGATAGAGACAAATCATTTTTTAAAAAGTGATTGAAAGTTCAGAGCTGAGTTTTATACTCAATTACTACAGCTTTGGAGTGTGAAGATTCCTGCATGTATTTTATTTTATTTTATTTTATTATTATTTTTTTAACATCTTTATCAGAGTATAATTGCTTTACAATGGTGTGTCAGTTTCTGCTTTATAACAAAGTAAATCAGTTATACATATACATATGTCCCCATATCTCTTCCCTCTTGCATCTCCCTCCCTCCCACCCTCCCTATCCCACCCCTCTAGGTGGTCACAAAGCACCGAACTGATCTCCCTGTGCTACTTGCATGTATTTTAAAATGTTCCCATTGGCATCTATTTTTCTTTTATTGCCTCAGCAAAAATATAAAGGGAACAGAAGGAAAGAGAAGGTGAGTGGATAAAAAGGAGGGAAAGGTGGGAAGTGAAGATGTTCCAGAAAGAAGGGAAAAACTTACAAAAGGGAGGAGAGTTGAGCTAGGTCCGGAAAGGTGAATTAAATTCTATAGATAGAAATTTTTTAAAAACAACTTTTTTGTTATAAAAAAGCAAGACAGCTTCTTAAAAAACATATAAAAGGACAATTTTTCCTTCTAAAATTAAAAGATAATAGTGCTTATAACTTTAAAATAGTGCTAATAAATTATCTATCAAAAATCAAAAGTATTTTCATTAAATACCTTATATTAAATAAGTCACTTGAAAACCTTTCATGTGTAAATATTTTGCATTAATATGTTTTCACAATTGTGAAGTATATTTGAAAGAGAAAAGAGTTCCATATTACGTGGCATAGGGAAGAGAATTTTCCAGTGCTAAAATTGTGTATTATGTCCAATATGGTTGATACGATAACAAAGTAAAACCTTTGACAACTTTCGATTGGCTTTCGATTTCTCAGAAGCATGATATTAGTATGTTCAAATGATTTTTTCAACTACAAGAAATATCTTATTCAATGAGTATTCAACACATATTTCTTTTCATACACACACACACACACACACACATACACACACACACACACACACACAATATTGCCTAAGTTGAATGTCTGATATCTTATGACAATGATGTTTATCTTATGATAATGGCAGAATATTCTCTGAGCATCTTGACTTTGTGTATACTACTTCCTAGTTTTTATAAATAGAATGTACAGCTAGTTACTGTAATTTATCTGTTTCCACTTACTCTTTACTTGGTTATATGTTAAGAATCATGTCCTGGCCATCTTGAGTGTACTGTTCATAATTATATTTGTGAATATGAAGCTCTCTGTGACACATATTATGTGATGAGAGTAGAATATAGAAAGTCTATGAGATGCTGGGATTAAATTCGTAGAATTCTTGGCATTCGTGATATAGATGCATGTTAGATCTAAAGTAGACAGAGTTATATTCAGATGGTTTTCCCTCATGATACCAGCACATTTTAGTTGCTTTCTTTTCATGCTTGACTGTGGGCTCCAGAGGGGCAGAGACCATGTATTAATCATGTTTGAATTTCCAAAGAATAGCATAATACGTGGCCCCAAAATAGACACTCAGATTAATTAACTAATTTGAGAGCCATATAAGCTGAAGTGCATAGTGTTTTGGGTGCATGTGATTGGGAAGGTAAATTAGAACCATACTATAAATCATCCTACTTATTGTCATAAAATAGATCCCAGAGACCCTTCAAAACCTGTCACCGTACAACCCATTCTTCAAGCAATAAAGCCAAAGAGTAATCCATTTATGATTCTAAGTCATATATTATTTAGCCAAATATCTATACTTGTAATCCACCCAATATTTAAAGATTTCAGCTATAACCTACTCACAGTAATTTAACAGGTAAAATATCAAACGGGAACTAAGTGGCTTGTCAGTCAAAAACGTGTATTTCAATATCTCTACTCATAGATTTTGCATTTTTGTTTCCTCCTAATAATCTCACTCAAGAGGTCAAGTGGGTTAATATGACTGATAAAATGCCTGAAATTAAATGATATTCAATACAAAAGTATAAATTACTTCATGATACCTTGTCTCAGTTTTATAAAAATTGGATGATAATGAAGCAAGTCTAAGAGACATATTTAAAAGCTGTCTGGCAATTTTCAGAAATTTGTTGTCAGGCACTCAGAAATGATTACACAATTATATATCAGACTATAAATATTTTGTTAGAAAAAGTATAAAGGAATATATACATAGATGTTTACTCAGGTAAATTAGAGAAGTCAGACAGATAAACTATACTACTTCCTGATATAAAAGTTAAAACTTTAAAGAAAAAATGGAGTGTCTATTATTTTCCATGGCTGCCTATCTCTTTTATGTCTAGTCTTCATAATTGATTTTAAAAGTTTTGTATTTTAGACAGGTTGATAAATAGAAAACTTCTGAACCTATTGACCTGTTAGTGGTCATAACTTACCTACAGAGATGGAGTGAGAGAAGAAATTAGATAATGGCGTGCCAGTAAATGTTTAACAACCAGTTCTGAAAAAAAAAGGGAAAAAAGGCTCTGATTTGTAGTATTTGATGATTTCTATGATGCAAATACTTCTGCCATAGCTGATTTCAAGCAAGAAAATGATGTCTCTTAAAAACGGAATTTAAAGGGATAGTTACAATTGGCTCATCCAAGCTGGTTTTAGCCAGCTTTGGCATATCTTTGAAATTAGGTCATATTACGTTAATAACTATTTTATGAACAAAGTTGATTAAATAACTTTGGAAAGTAGTGTCAAGTATACGCTCCTCTCAGGGATACACTATATACTTCGTTTTTTTTTAATGCCCTGAGAAGTATTTTATATGAGAAATCTATTTAACATCGTTTAATATGGTACCCCTCTCATATCTATTTGACTTCTGGATTTTTGTTTGTCCCAGAACATCTAGTAACATCTTTCAGAATAATAGTGTTTCATAGAATCCCATTAGGGAAATGTGGCTCTGGTTACACACTTCAAGTCTCACTGGCCATATAGTAGGCATTCAGTAATCTCAGATTACTGACAAAAAGTACTGATTTGTATAGAAAGGTCATAAGAAAAAGGTAAAAAAAATACACACATAAGTAGAGAAGTTTCTGTTCCTCATGTCATGAGATTGAATTATACTTAGGTAATTGATTCTTCAGTGCAATTGCAGGTTTATTCATTTATTAGAGAGATATTTTATTGAGCATCTACTATATTCAAAGCACTGAAAATTTCAGTCCTTTTATTTCACTTATATGAGTAAGTCTCCATTAGGCAAGGCCAATGTAGTCCTTCTTTTTTTGATTTTGTAGTGGGGAGGGCAGAGTATACTAATTATTCTAACATTTAATTCTAGGGAATGTTTAAATCTAATACGTCTTGTTCTATAAGTGGAGTTTTTGTTGCAAACTACGTGTAGTATGGACATATGTAATATGGACTCAGATATTTAATACTCAGATATAGAGAATCTTTCTTAAGGAAAGAAGCTGTCCTTTTTCCCCGTAAGTACTCATTATTAAATGTCTATCTGCATATTAATGTGTTAAAGTAATAGCATTTTAATAACTATCCATCTGAGCTTATGAGAATATCTCCAAGTGTTTAACATATATCCACATGTGGCAAGTTAGTGTAATTTATGTACACACATAAATATTCATAAAATTGAGTATGTTTTGAAAAACAAAAGAGCAAGACTAATGGTTCAGTGTTGACTGAAAAAAAAAAAAACCCAAGAATCCAGCTATTTTGCAACAGATTTCATGCGATAGTCTCTCCTTCCCTTAACCACAACCCACAAATTATCATGCAATACGTAAACCTTTGTGCATTTGCTTTTTTTTTGTTTTCCTTTGGAGAACTGAGAGGTAGATTTTCCACAGAAGAAATAGCTGGCACTTGACCTTTGGCAGCAAGTATGGTCTGTTGTTTCATCAAAGAAACTCTGATGTTGAATTATCTTAGCAATATGTAAATTATTTAAAGAAACTACAACATGACTGCTTTAAGATAATGTGTTCACTGTTTATAATAGTGTATGGATTTTTATATACTAAAATAGTAACACTTCAGTAGTTCATTTTTTACCCTATATGAGTTCCTCACCACGCAAGCACAGAAATGAATGTATCTCATCACAGTGAAAGCAACAAAACCACATGCATACCTTTAGCCATGAACCTAGCTTAAAACACACCATCAGTATGGAGGAACACATCAGAAAATTACCCTCTGATTTCTCAGTTGGGAGCACAAAATTGTTGCTATCATGATCACCAACACTTAATTGCTTTCAGAAAGCTACAAGGTAATTTTCTTTCAAGGTAAGTATCTGAAATGAATATCTGCATACAACAAGACCATATGGTGCTCATCTATAGTAACATACATAACTTCTGAAAAATAAATGTAATGCAAGTTGTTTTATACCTTGCCCTTTGGAACCTTCTTTCCTTTTTTATTCCCTAATTTTAACAATACACTTGCAAACAAAAATTGTTCCAAGGATAAACTGCATGGAACATCTAGAGTTAATTGTACATCATTGGAAGAAAACCAAATATGAGCTCTTCTAATATTCAGTTATGGCACATTGTTAGAGGAATGTTTTATCTATGTTAATTATTCATATGTCTGCATTTTTCATAGTTATTATAGTAGACCGATCCTTAATATTACAGAATATGCTGCATTTTATATTTGTCAAATTTTTATTCAAATAGCATTAGCTGCTAGTGTATCATATCACAAAATTCAACTTTAACAACTAACCATCTCACAGAAAAAGAAAAAAATCTATAAACTCATCGATGTATCAAGCAATGAATAAAATATAAATGCATGAATTAGAAATAGAACTACTGTCAGAGGCTCATGATTTTGACATAGATTTGAATTCACTATATTTATAAAGGCAGAGGAAACACCACACTTTCTTAGCTTTCACTGCCACACCGAGGAAGTTTCTCACCAAACCTCCTACCTTTCCTCATGAGGTCTAACCACAGAAATGAACATAAACATGGGAAGATCCAGGGCAGGAAATCAAAGAGAATCAGAACAGAGAAAGATATTCACAAGATCATATATTCTATCTTATAGTCTGGCAAAAAAAAGGAAATATTTTTAAATGATATCCATCATTAAGTTATTTTAACAATAGGTTGTATGGTCCTGCCATGGTGTGGGGAGGTATTATCTTGACCCTTGACCTCTACTTACATAAGAGCCTGAGAAATGAAAATCATGTTTATCATCACTGTTTGTTTTATACAAATTTACTGTCTTTACTTAAACTGGCATAAGAAAAAAAATTCTATTCTGAAATAGCCCAAGTCTGGTTCTTAATAGTCATGTGACTTTTTTTTCTGCCAGCCATGTGCTCGGTATCATTTTACTCTGAAATAACTATGCGGATTTCAGCTCAACCTGCCTTTGCTTATAATGCATGACATACCCCGTGAGGGAGCCTGAGAACAGACTCCCTTGAAAAGCAAGGTTCTCATAGTTGGCCTGTAACCATGGAAGCAGATGCCGTTTTTTCTTACCCCTGCTTACCTCTTTGCAGCCTCGAGCTGCTCCCTATTGTTAAAAGGGGTACGCCTTGATTTTTCTTCATCATGACCGAACTTGCCTCTTCTTCAAAGGGCATGATGCTGCAGGTCATTGGTCTAGACTGTTTGCACGGTCCAGAGAACAGCCTTGATGTAACCCTTGCTCCGTCTGAGCCACGCCACCAGCCGTGCATCTGTAGACTGTAGGGGGACATTGGAGATCTGTATTTCAAAAGAAGTCTGTCTGATTTTGCCATTGTGCCTTTTCACTCATCGATCGAATGAATATCGAACCTTCTGTCGTTGCATGTGTGAAATAGATAGCTTAGCAAGCACTTTTGTGCCCAACCTGTGCGGTGGGCCAAAAGGTTTTCCTTTTAGTCTCAAGAATTTTTTCTTCAGACTTTATGAATTTCTTGTTAGCTTAAATTGTTTATGTGCTTCAATTTTAGCAACTGTTTTGATGACTTTTGAATTACTTCATCAGCAGTGACTTTCTTTTGGTACGAGAAGGAGCATTTTCTTTTTTGTGAACTATGTTTGTTTTTGTTTTTTTCTTTTTCTTTTTTGTCTTTTGTAGCTTTTAAGATCTAGCTTAACTCATTTGTAACTAGAAGTGATATAACTGTATCCTGTTAAGCCAAAAAGTTGAGGTGTCTTTTCAAGAAGATGATTAGATGATGTCTATCATTTAACAGATTTAATTCCAGAAAGGTGAACTTGAACTGCCTCAAGGTAATTTCAGTGATTGGTAAGAGTAAGTAAATCAAATAATCACATTGATTTTAAGTTAAATAAAATATTTGTTAAGCTCTGTTAAGGGAAAATTTTTTCTTTGTTTTTCTCCTTTTAAAAATTTGTGAAAATGTTAGTCTGGAGTACTGAAATATACTAAAAGGCACATAAATTTATTACTCTCATCTGGTATTTTAAATAAATACCATATATTTCTAATATGTATCTTATGGCATGATTTAATTAGAAGTATACAATACAAAAATATGTTGCCATTTAATTTTTAATGCAATTCTAATTCATTGCTTTTCATCAATAACTGATGTTAACAATAACCGACAGCCACGATCCCACCTGCTTATTCTAAAATGTATTATTTTACTGAGTCCTTAAAAAAAATCAGAATCACTTCAAAATGCTTCATATGCTTTTTTTCAATATGTTGCTTAGCAAGCATTGTCTGTGTGTATCAGTTTTTGTTTTGTTTTAAGAATCCACTATCTCATACTTCAAGGCATACCTATTTTCTCTAATTGCCACAGGCAAAGGGGAGGTCCATGACAGAATAAAGAAGGTTATTGTGACAGACGAAACATAATTCACAATGAGTACTCTTTTCATTCAGCCTTAAGTAGCAGAGGATTACTTCCAAGCTGAATTTGGTGGCAGAATGTATGAGCTGATTTTATTAACATATAAGGACAGGCCAAAGGCAGAAAACCTATTTTTCTTCAGCTGGGTGGTGGTTATTTTGCGTGTGTCTGCTTGGGAGTCTTACTTTGTTCACCTCAGATAGAAGAAATGCTGGACAGAAGAGAGTCTGAAGAAACGGAGGGAGTAGGCAGGGAGGGTAGGAAATAAGAAACTTAAAGCAATAAAAGTTGGAGTTTTCTTGCTAGATACTGAAAAATGATGAGTTAAATATATTTCTACCTTCTTTGGCATGCACATGAAATAAAGTCATACGTTTTTTCAACAAACATGAGCTGCAAAAGTAGGTAAATTTTATTTCATAAAAAATTTCTTTAGATGATGATTATTTTTATCTTTTCCATATTCTTAATTTCAAATGGTTTATTAGATTTCCAGATGCCATTAGGTTTTAAATTAGGACTTAGTACTAAATTTCAATTAAATAGGTATGTGTTTATTTGGATATTTTATTTGCTTTCAGTCATTTATTTTTAATGACAGGATTTTATTTGATCTTTATAAAACTTTTGTATTCAAGTATAAATAATTTTTATTTTCTTTCTTTTTCTAATGAGGACAGATTTTAATTAACTAAAGACAGGTTAAAAAAAAATTGTGCTTGATAAAATATCTGTGCATCACAAGAAAATTCCAGACTACTAAATCCACTGCATCTTGTTTGTTTGAAATAGCATTTTATTCACACCAACAATTTGGATTTACTTATTCCTGAAATATTTTTTCTTTTTTGCTTTATTTTCAAATACTTTATAGGAGTTGTAGTTAAAGTAGTTTTCTATCTGTAAAAGGAAAAGCAAGTGGTTGTTCTGTCCGCTAGTACATCTACTATTACAGAACTTACAATAAAGTGCTATTTCTCTGCTATGTTCTTGTCAGTCATAGTTTGTTGTTCCAGAAAGTGAAAGAAAAATCTAAATTCTAAATTAAGGTCTTTTTCAATATAACAGATACCTTTCGTACTTCAAATGTTTTAATGAATAATTCAGATGCACTAAAATTATGTAGGTATTCCCTAGAAGAAGGAATAAAAACTATAATCTAGAGCTACTCCTTTTATATATTTTTTCTTAAAATAACATTGTTCTTTATAATATATCAAGTATACAACTTGAATTATCTAAAGTTATTTCAATTATCTAAGTTAGCTTTGTAGCTAAAAATTTAATAAAATTTGCAATAAGATTCTTTCACCTTAAAATTTGTTAACACTGTTAAGAAATACTTATTACCACATTAAATATTTCCTTCTATTAACTGAATTTTCATTTCTCCTTATGTTGTGATTGAATTGTTACTGTTCAAAATATAGTAATTTAAAAATAAAAGAATGTGACTACTGTATAACTTCAGAAAATATAAGCAATCTTATAGTCATTATTTATCTGTTGATTGAAATGGAAATCTTTCCTTATACCCCCTACAAAATTAATATTGAAATATTTCTAGGGATTATTTCATGTCTATGGAATATCTAGGGAATATTTTTAGAATATTTTTATATACTTTTCTTAATATAAATAAAAGATAATCTTTAAACAAAATAAGAATTCCAAAGGACAAGTATAAATATATATATATATTTACTATTGCCAGATCATGTACAGAAATTTCCTATTCATAGTTTTCATATCTTTCCTAATAATTACTCTGTAGAAATATGCCAAGGCACACAACTTTTGCATTTGGTAAAATTTTCTACTTCTGCTGTTATTTCATAAGTATGGCCTTATATAATTCATTTGAAATATCTGTGTAATTTATTATTTGAAAGTATGAAGGAAATGAATGAGGACTAAAATGATATTTTTAATTAAGCAGAGGGGAAAGAAGAAAACTAGGAATGATGAAGCTGATACAGAAATTATTTAAATGTTGTGTTCCATAGTATAATTTTTTAATAGGTTTTATTTTATTCATGATTAAACTTAAAATCAAATAGTAAGGCATGTTGAATGATAATATCTAAAAGTAAAATTCATTTGCACTCATTGAATATTATAAAATAATGAGAAAATAATTATATTAATTTGAGAATGAGATTTTTCTTTTGCAATCACATGACAGCTTTTAAAAAAATGGCATTTGCAACCTGAAAGTGATATCATTAAATATATTTTTAATTAACTTGTATATATATACAACTTGTAACTTGTATACTGCAAAAAATAATTAAAATAGTGGTAAGTGTATTTGATTTTCATGTACGATCTCTGCAGAGTCAACCTCTGTCTTATTCAAAATGTATTTCCTGTGTTTTAGGCCAGGACATTTTTCATATTGCTCTCTTCTCCCTACCCCTCCCTAAAACACATTTTGCTATAAACTTCTGCACCAATCACTAGGAAAGACACAAACAGCAGTACAGTTCAGGAAGCAGTCCTGTGAATGTAAAAAAAAAAATCACAGACTTTGATTTTATAAGACAAGTTGGATAGGAGTCAAAACTGCCACATGCAGTGTGAAAAAATGCCACCCTGGTGTGAACAAAAGGTTTAAAATGGAGTCAAGAAGCATGCAAGCTCGATGTCTAAGCTTTTCCTGTGAATTGTCTGCCACAACCTGCAGGGTATCAAGTGGGCTGGGAAGAATACAGAGCTCTTGGAAGCTGCAACTGAGAAACATCGGCAGTCGGATGTGTTAGTTTTTTTTTTTTTTAATTTTGTTTTGTTTTGTTTTATCTCATCTAAGCATCATTATACTAAACTGTTTTACCCAAAACATAAAACAAATCCAAAAAAAGCCACATAATGTGTGAAGAAACTGTTGCTTACAAATGAATTGTTATTTTTTTATCCTTTTTTTTTTTCATTCCTTCATTTATAGCAAAGTGAAGTTCCCAACTGCACTTTGTATTTTAAATTCTTTGTTTTGTGGGCCTGAGTTTTATTTACAAAGGGTGAATAGGGGAAACGTCTTATAAAATCCTGACTACCAGAGTAAAAATTGCAATGATAATATTCATGTTTGCTTATCTTCTAAATTATCAAGAAAAGAATGAGGCAAAAAGACTAAGAGTTCACTATTGGAAACAAGTATTTCATATTTTAATAAATAATACAATTATAATTCTGAATGAATATTCAGCAGGAATAGTCCTTCAGAAAAAATACTGCTACAATGCACTACTACAATATACTAATATTACACCTTACCTATTATATTGGAATGTAAAAATTTACTCCACAGCCAAAAATTTTTATTAACCGAAAATAATCAGTCAAATCTAAAGTTAAACCATCATCATTCACTTAAATAACCAAAAAAGGCAATTCACTTTTAAGGACAATTAAAAACTATACCACTATGTTATAACCTCCACTTCAATAATCTTAATGTGTTTATAAAGTCACATATGAATGCTAATCACATGATAAATTATGAATAGCATTTAAAGAAAGTAACATTTCCTAGGTGATTGTGATCTAATCTATACAACACATCTAAATGCAAAAAAGAAACATCTTTGATGAGCATTGAAAAGATCCTTAAACTTTGAAGCCAGTTTTATTACATTTGCATCTTATCTCTTATTAAGGATTGGGTCTAAAGCCAGCAAATCCCATCGGTTATGAATGCAGGTCAAGACAGGAACTTTTTTCTATTTACTGTTTGTAACACTGGATAGAAATCAATCTGTTACTTTCATTACAACCACACAATCAATTCCATTTAAAGTATAATACAACAGCCAAGTCCAAAGACAATATGGATCCTTGGAAAAAGCTCATACCATTTGCAGGGCTGTATTTGATATAGCTCCTGGTGAATTGTTTTCTTTCTAATTAGTGTACATGGTCATTTAAAGCAAACATGCCTAAACTGGTATTGCAACATAGGATACAACCAAAAATTAATAGTACAATCTTTGTCAAAGTTGCATTAAAAAAAATCATTATTTTTAAACAATGAAAACCTTACAAAAAAGGATTCTTTCTCATTGACTATAATGTGAGCAAGACATTATTATAAAACCATTTTGATATTCCCCCCAAAAATTTATGCACAACAAAACTTCTACCTTGAAATTAGTATATGAAATCCTTATTACAAATGCCACCTTCCTCTCATCTCTCAATAAAAGACTTAATTCTGATAAACTTTATCTTGCCTCAAAATTACCAAAATATTTGCTTTTAGGAGTTCTCTTGCACAAAGCATAGCTCAGTAAACAAAAGAAACATGTCGATTGTGTATTCCATTTACATATAATAGAACCATCATTTCAATTATTTTTAAATATCAAAACTAAGATAATCTTTACGTTCATAAATTATTTGAAAGCACAAGATAAGCCACTGTACACCAACACTAATGGTAGTTGAATGAATTATTTTTCCTTTATTTTATAAGTGAGGATATTTTCCTTTTACACATCAGTTTCAAGCATTTCAATTTACATATCTCCTGATTTCCTCAAACATATGATAAATGAATCTCTTCAAGAAGAGCACAATCTACAATTCTCTCGGGTATAATTTTTAAAACATATTTGTTATTCAAATGTATTCGACCTGTTCCATATAAAAGGTACACATAAAAGGGTAACTCAAATTTAAATCGAATAATTTTTGGTTGTTTTATCAAAACGCTATGTCATTTATGCAAATTACATGACCCTGACATTTTGGACTTTGGGAAAGCTTTCTCCACTAAGAAAAATACAATTCAAATTTTCTTTCAATATTTTTTTTTCTGCAAAATATTATGAGGACATGCTTCTCTGTCACCAGTCAGTGATGATTTTATTGTCACTATGGTTAATAAAATTCCCTTTCTAGTGACAGAAAGTTGTTCCTAAAGCTGGGCTTTCCTCAAACACAGCCTGTAAATAAGGTCTGAGATGTGAAGGTACTCTCTTATGTTTTAAGGGGTCCTAAATGTTTCTGACCAGAAAGGGGTATCTTTCGTGCTATATTTCTTGCATAAACAAGTTCAGGCCAATGAACCCAATGTCAAAGTTTCCAGACTGTCACTGCCTAGAAGACATTCTTCTTCACCTCCAGAACTCAATTTCTGATAGTCTTAAATAGCTTTGAGTGGGGCTACTGTTGAGTTGTGTTTCCTTGTGTTTTATGGCCTTCAACACTGAGAACATCTAACTCTATTCCCCTTCTTTCTTATCTGCCTGCCAGGCTACCTTTTGCAGACTGAGCAGGCACCACACCCAAAGATGACTTGCAAAAATCACGCTCTGGGGCCCCATGAACTTGGAGCAAATTCGAAATGGGAAGGTAAAAGTTAGGTAGGCCAAGCCTCTGACAGCAATTCAGAAGAAAGACACCAGGATGGCCTAAGGCATTTCAGAGCCATTTTAGAGTGACGATTAGCTTGGGCCATTCACAATACAATTTCTTAAAAAGCAGAAAAGTCATTTCAAGTAGGTGGGCCAAAACATAAAAGGAAGATGAGAATCACTTTATGTTTAAATGCAGGCAAGCAAACTAAAAACCCTTGTGTGCTGATTTGTCTATGTTTATTAGCTTTGGTTTTAACTCTCATGTTGTTTTTAAATGTTCCTGAAGTTATACGGGGGTTCCTAAAAACTATGGCTTTTAAACTTGCATCCTGACACAGTAGTTAATATTTTATGTATTTTAAGTTTCATATTCAATTCAGAAATGGGTTCATCCTTCACATTCTATCCAAGTTTATCTGGAATGCAGGATTTGCTAAAGGAAGATCAGAATCATTAACTGTATTTCCTTTGTTTCTTCATTTTTCTTTAACATTTGAAAAACAAATAGAGCTAAAATGTAATTTATTTTTCCTTTCTACATTAAAATTTGTCCATGGAAGTTCAGTTTTAATATATCCAATGATACTTTATATATTGAAGAGATTTTAAAGAAATCTAATCAATATAATTTACCATTACTTTTCCACTGGATGAATTACATTTTGATAAAATTTATGCACTTGAATTGATAAATTTCAAATTTTATATATTATATAGAAATATAATAAATATATCCTAAGTGGGCAATGAAAACTTTATATGCTTTCATTGTTAATCTGGACTGTAGGTGCAACCCAATCTATCAGCTATACTGTTCTCTAATCAAAGAAAATATGTGTCACTGTGGTTTTAGGAAAAAATATATCTTAGTCAATATTATTCCTCAGAGTAAAGCCTCAAGTTCAAATCTGTTTCTAGGAGCCCAGTGCACTGGCTTACACGTCTCAATTTCTACCTAATTTGAAAAATACAACTGAGATATTTGGAGTAATATAGTCTTTGCTATCAAAAGCCACTATTCTTCAGTTGTGTATATTTGTGAAACGTTGTTTTGAAAATGGAAAAAAAATTGAGATTTAAGCTCATATTTTACTTAAAAAGAGATGATTAAAAGTTGGAACATAACTGTATTTCTAGAGAGTGTTATTTCTTCCATAGATTAAGACCAAAAAAAGTTATATACAGTTTGAAAGATTAATATGATAAACCATGAAAACTTTCAACAAACTGGCAACTGTTCTTTGGGGATGTGAATCATTTAATAGAGGCCTGTTGTCAAAAAAATCATTTCTGAAATAACTCATAAAGTGAAATGGATATTGACAATATTTTATATCAAGTAGTCTTTTGGTCTTAAACCCATTCATTTAGTCAACTAACATTTTTTTACTGCCTTTGTGCTTTCCCAGGTTTTGAGGACATTATCCATTCAACAAATATTCGTTGCATATCTATTTAGCAATGTTCCAGATGCTAACTATGTAATTACAAAGTTTTAAAAAGTGATTATATATGCTATGATGGAGAAAAATGAAAGTGAAAAGGAGGAGAAAGTTCCTACATGGAGAAGGTAGTCAGGAAAGGCCAAGAGGAAAGGTCTCCAGAGGCAATGTGTGAAATGAGATTTAGAAAATGAGAATGACCTAGTCATGGGAAGAACAGCATTTAGTTTCTCCACTAGAATGTGAAGGACCCAAGGCAGAAAGATATGCAGCATATTTGAAGCAATAAATAGAGATCAGGGCTACTAGAGCACAGCCAGAGATCAGAGGAGGAGGGACCTGAGGCCAGCTGGGATGGAGGAGCAGGGAACTCACCGCTCAAGGACTTACAGGCTCACGGGGAGGAGTTTGGATCTTATTCCCAGAGTAGTGGTTGCCTCCTGCGGTAGAATCTCTCCGGAATGAGACATTGCAATATGAAATTTTTTTAACCTCCTTAAATTCTGGGACCATCACTTATAACCCAATGTATTAAGCAGCGGTTGTTAACAATATAAAAAAAAATCCTGTATCATTTAGGGAATAATTCAGGCTTCCTAAATGTTCTTAACTGAAAACTGCACACTTGGGATATTAGTTTATGGTTTTTGTTCCCAGGAGCTAATGAAACAAGTATCTTCCTAAAAGCAAGTGCTAACTTGGGTTACTTTGGCTATCAGGTAAGGTATCTGCTTCTGGAAGCCAAGATATGTAACATTCTCTATCAAGAACAGCTGCATCCTATGAGCTTGACTATTCACATGGTAAAATATTTCACCAATGAGATTATTTTATTTAATTGTATCAGCTGTTTAAATATTCAACTGAAAATTTTACAGGTATCACAACACATTCAAAAGATTGAATCAGGTATTTTCAGTTTATTAACAACTGATGAATTGAATAGCACATATATATAGATTACTTCTTTATGTTACAAATAAATATGATTTTCTTCTATTTTCTACTGAACAATAACCAGGAATATTCAATTAATATATCATTTAAGTTTTAAGAATTTTTTAACTGATTAGATCGATTTTGGAAAGATAAAATATGTTCATTAAAACCAAAAGGAGCTCTAAATATTGGATAAGCAGTTGGAATCAATATTAGTAAGCTATGACCAAAACCACAACTTTGAAATTAATAAAACACTACTATTAAGCTAAATTACAAGGTGTTTCTGCTGACTGAGATACTTAATCACAAGTTTTATTGTACTTTATCAGCTCCTTAAAGACAAATCATTACAGGACTGTAAATTCTAGATATTAAAACACATGATTAATAGCAACATGCTTTAAAATTACCGTGGAATTGCTATAGTTGACATTTTTAATTGGGGCTTCCCTTTAGTGAACTTCTCACCAAACAAATATCTTTCACCTCTTAAAAGAATAGTATCTAGATCCACCCCTTCCTGCAGATTTATATTTAACCATGTAAAAGATGAAAATAATGCTACAAGGAATGCTTAATACACTTACTTGTAGAATTTTTCACCTAATGTCGAGAGTATACTTTTATAAATGCATTCAATATTTTGGTTTCTATTAAAAAGTTTTTCAATATGTCATCTATACTTCTCTTTATATACTGAAATGCCTTTTAAATGTCCAATTTGATAAATCAAATTAAAAACCAGAGAGTTAAAATTGTCACTGTATATAAGATCTTATCTATTTTATGTAAATATCAATTCACTACATTAAAAGGTTTTTACTGAGGTAACTACATATGACATAGTAGATCACAAAGCAAGTTTTGAGACAGACCTCCTTGTAGGAATATCAAAGTAGGTGACTCTGAACACACTGAAAAGGCTCGGATTGAGGAGTTGTGAGAGGGTTTTCTGGAAAAGATTTCTTTGGGGAGCACTGTGTCTGCCCCTCCAATCAATTTTAGTGAGGGAATTTCTGTAGGAACACTTGGAGAGCTGAAGTTTGGAGACAGAGTAAAATTGCCTTTGACTCCTAGCTGGAAAATATAAAGTACACACATGGATGAGCTAGCTGCCCTAGTGTCAGATTAAAGGAGAGCTTCCTACAATGTTGATATTTGCTTGAATTTCCAGAGTTTGTTCCTGCAAAAAATGCATGAATATGGCCCATGGAACAATGCAATTCCAGCATGAAGAGAAGCTGCCTAGAGGAGCACCTCGATGGAGGAGGTGGAGACCATGAGAGTGTGTGTGAAATAGATCCCCAAAAATGCAAGCTGACGATGGTGCAGCTAAGAGAGAAAAATCTATTACCCCATACACAGGAAGTGCAGTTGAATATTCCCAATGGGGACGTCTGACGCACGTCCAAAAGCACCCTATGAGCTTAAGACAACTACCCACATTAGACAGTGGGAAGCCCCTTTAATACAATAACAGTCAGATTAGAACTTCCTGATACTCTTTCTTCTCCCTACTGCAACTTTGTTCCTGTGCTTTAGAAACTGCCCTTAGAAAGACGCTAACGGAGAAATGCAAGCCCTAGGTGGGGAAGGAGAGAAGGTTCTCCCTTTTGCTTCCTGGGCCATGGACATCTTACCTGCAGCAGATCCCATCTGGGCAAAAGGAGGGATGAGTTTAGTTGGATAGGCTGCAGCTAGTTGATGCAATGCCTTTAAGACATTTTTAAAAACAGACTTTATATTTTAGAGCAGTTATATGTTCACAGAAAAACTGAGTGGAGGGTACAGAGATTTCCCAATACTTCCTGCTTTCACATTCATAGATTCCCTCATTATCAACATCACTCACCAGAGTGGGACATTTTTTACAATTGATGGACCTACATTAACACATTATTATCACTGGAAGTTCATTAGGATTCACTCTTTTTTTTTTTTTTTTTTTTTTCCGGTACGCGGGCCTCCCACTGTTATGGCCTCTCCCGTTGCGGAGCGCAGGCTCCGGACGCGCAGGCTCAGCGGCCATGGCTCACGGGCCCAGCCGCTCCGCGGCATGCGGGATCCTCCCGGACCGGGGCACGAACCCGTGTGCCCTGCATCGGCAGGCGGATTCTCAACCACTGCGCCACCAGGGAAGCCCAGGATTCACTCTTTGCGTTGAGCATTCTATGGGTTTGGACAAATGTATAACAACATCTATCCACCATTATAGTATCATACTATATGATATATATGATATATATGGTATACGTATGATACTATAGTATGATGCTATAATGGTGGATACATGTCATTATACATACTATAGTATCAAAATATAGAATAGCTTCACTACCCTAAAATCCTCTGTGCTCCACCTATTCATCCCTAGCCCCTGGCAACCACAGATCTTTTCACTGTTTCCATAGTTTAATCTTTTCCAGAATACCATAAGGTCAAAATTATACAGTATATAGCCTTTTCAGATTGGCTTCTTTCACTTAGTAATATGCATTTAAGTTTCCTCTATGTATTTTCATGACTTGATAGCTCATTTCTTTTTAGCATTGAACAGTATTCCATTATCTGGATGTATTATGGGTCTTTTTTTAAAAAGAAGGTTTTCAATCTGTGTGCAGTGGAAAGACTTCGGAAAATCTTAAGGAGGAGTGACATGATGAGATTTATGATTTAAAAATATAAATCCAGCTTATTTATGGGGAAGAGGATAGAGAGGGATAAGGATAAATTCCAAGAAAAAAGTTGGGGTGTTATTGCAATAGTTCTGGTATGAGAGGAGAGAGCCACATTCTGGGGTGGTGGCAGTTGAGATGAACAGAATGAGATAGTTAAAAAATACATTTATGAGGTAAAGGTAATAGCACTCATTGACGAATCAGACTTGCGAAATTACAGAAAGAGAGGTCAAGGATGACTTCTGGGTTTTGGGCTTGAGCGTTTGGGTGGATGAGGGTATTCAACAAGGCTGGGTGGTGAAACAAGTCTGGAAGTCTCACTGGAGTAGGTCGATTCTAGGCCAAAAACTCAGCCCCTCAGAAAATTCTATTAGACAGATATAAAAGTCCTCACCAAACATAAATCTCATTCCCTTTTCCTTACAGATTTTTGGCCACTCCTCCTAGGCTCCAGGGATATAAATAATGCCCTTAATAATGTCAAATAATTTCCATCAATCCTTAATTGCCCACTGATGTGTTTCCACTGTCTTAACCATCTCCTTGATGGTGTTCCTGGCCACTAGTAAACTGGACATTTTACATCCGACAATACTCTCAGTTTTCTTTTCTTTTTTTTTAACTTTTTGTTTTTTGCAAACTTCTATTATTTGCAAACATTTATGTCAGCTAAAATCGGTCAAAATTGTTTGTTGAAACCCTAAATAAATAGCATAAAAACTGTCCATTATAGAGTGCTAGGATCGTCTGCGATAGGTTGTGTTCATAGCTATTGACTAACAGTGTATATAGTCCATCATATTAGCTCTTATTGGTTAAAAGCTTAAAATAGCATTCAGAGCATATAAATAATTGGCTATAATATTCTTCTTTCTATATACAATTTAATTTTAATTAATTAATTTATTTATTTATTTTGCGGTACGCAGGCCTCTCACTGTTGTGGCCTCTCCCGTTGCGGAGCACAGGCTCCAGACACGCAGGCTCAGCGGCCATGGCTCACGGGCCTAGCCGCTCCGCGGCATGTGGGATCCTCCCGGACCGGGGCACGAGCCCGTGTCCCCTGCATCTGCAGGCGGACTCTCAACCACTGCGCCACCAGGGAAGCCCACATTTTAATTTTTATAAAAACTATTGAGAGACTAATAGCATTAAGATCAATTAGCAGTACCAATGTTAGTTTCTTGGTTTTGATAATTGAACTATGACTATATAAGATATTAATGTTAATGTTAGGGGAAGCAGGGTCAAGGATATATGGAAACTCTATGCACTATTTTGTAACATTTCTCTAGGCCTAAAAGTATCTCAAAATAAAAAGCTAAAAAATAAATCATCGGGCTTCCCTGGCGGCGCAGTGGTTGCGCGTCCGCCTGCCGATGCAGGGGAACCGGGTTCGCGCCCCGGTCTGGGAGGATCCCACATGCCGCGGAGCGGCTGGGCCCGTGAGCCATGGCCGCTGGCCTGCGCGTCCGGAGCCTGTGCTCCGCAACGGGAGAGGCCGCAGCAGAGGGAGGCCCGCATACCAAAAAAAAAAAAAAAAAAAAAAAAAAATCATCATTGCTACAGCAGAGTTAAAAGGGAAATATGTATACATGATATCTGAAAAAGACAGATATTCAAATATCAGCATTAAAGGGCTTTAATTCAGTATTATGTCTTACTTATTCTTGATTAAATGCATGAGTTCACTTACATTTGCAAATCAAATCTGATTAAATTATCTGAAATAAAACAGGAATATGTGAATAAATACATGACTACATAAAATGTCTTGAAGCTTAATGAATAAATTGAAATTAATATTATCTTAAAGAGCTATAAAGGAGCTAAGAATCCACAATAAATCTAAAGGCAAACTTGCTCGACATTATAGACCCTCTTGCCCTTGTTCTTAAGAAAAAACTTATTTTATAAATTCCCTGAGCTCAAGGATGTCTTTTAGCTTTACCCAATCTGTTCATCACAAAATCATTTTTCTGTTTACTCAGGTACAAAATTTCAGAGTCCTCATTAACTCTTTCTTCTCCATGTTTTCTTTCTTCTGAACAGTTCCAACATGATTCCAAGCCTTCATCTTCATTATCTTCACTTTTATCTCACGTTAAGTCCTTATTGCTTCTCTAAGGTCCTACACAAGAATTTTTTCCTAAATACCATCCTCACTTTCCCTCACTCAAGTGATCCATTCTACATACATAAGACAAAGCATTCATTATAAATAATAGACCTGGTCATGTTCAAAAGCCTTCAAGGAAAATATATTTCTTTGAAAAAGAAAGGAAAACAGAAAAAAGCAAACTCTTATAGAATCTAGTTTAAATCATGACTCCTTTGTATCTTGTCGAGCTCAACTCAAGCCCTTCTTTCCAGGTATGTTCCCTGCCCTCATGCCAGAATGAATTGCCTACTGTTCCCTGAAGAGGCTGTACCTTTGTTTTTTCATCTCTGCCTTTGTTCATGTTGTTTCCCTCCAGCTGAATATTTTTGTCTTTCCAGTTGTTCAAAGGACCAGCCTTAATGTTGACAACTAGGATGTTAACATTAACAAGACAGAGTGGTCTTGCCCTTGAAAGGTTCCAAATGAAAGACTGCTTCGCCCATAAAACTTTTCTGATCTACCTGTTAGTACGTAGACTTTTCTTCCTGTGACCTGCATTCTTTGTTAAGGCATTGATATGACTGTACCCTGATACATATACAGATACTGTGCTCCCAGGTGTTGCTTTCATAAGGTCTGAAACTGTAAACAAGTGTATTCTCCATCAGAGGAGTGGATGCTCAATAAAGATCAACAGAATTAAATTGAGTTTGAAGGTACTCTCTAAGCAGAGGGATGACTCAAACTCAGTTCCCGATCAACTCCTCCCTTTCCAACCCTGACCTCCTTACCACAACAAATTTATCCAAATATGTTTTAGCTTAAAATATTCACAAATGGGACTTCCCTGGTGGTGCAGTGGTTAAGACTCCACATTCTCAATGCAGGGGGCCCAGGTTCGATCCCTGGTCCAGGAACTAGATCCCACATGCATGCCGCAACTAAGAGTCCGCATGCCGCAACTAAGGAGCTCACGAGCTGCAACTAAGGAGCCAGTGAGCCATGACTAAGGATCCCTCGAGCTGCAACTAAGGAGCCCGCCTGCCACAACTAAGGAGCCCACCTGCCGCAACTACGGAGCCTGCCTGCTGCAACTAAGAACCAATGCAACCAAAAAAAAAAATTCACAAACATGCTACTTGGGTAATAGCACTTTTTTTTTAGAATTTGAATTAACAATAATCAGTGAGCTATAATTAAATATGACATGATTATAATTGTCTTCCGGTTATAGAAACCATATGTCTCATTTATTCAGCAGACTGTTCAAATTTCCAGTTGAAGGAAAGCATAACTGAGCTGAAACCATGGACCTATCTTCAGTTCACCTTATTCAGAGTCCTAGTCTGTCATCGTATTCATTGTCTAATATTTACAGGGCCCCTGCCTATGGTTGTTTGGGTGGGGATCTCTAAAAAGGACACTGGCTAGGGAGTGAGTGAGGCTGAAATCCAGCTCATACTCTGCTTACCAAACCACAAGCACGAGTCCAATTACACCTGCAAATGTGCATGTGGCCTCTGCACAGAGGAAAGGGCACCTTTTTATAATTCACACAAAGTGCAAGTGGGGATTAATCTAGTCAATGAACTTTAATATATTGTACAGAAAAACTTTTCAATACTGAAATCTTTGGTGTGTGAGGTTTTTTTAATCCAATTTTGTTGATAGGAATGCAATTTTCATTTAAGTGTATTCCAACACAGAAGCAGTGAAGAATTCTATGAATTAAACATACATGCTCTGTCTAGAAATAGTAAAAAGATACATTAGGTCATTGGATCAATTTCTTTTCCAGTGTAAGATTGTTCTCTCTTGTGTATTTTTCATTGTTTTGTCCCATATGACTTTAAACTATTTAAGCTTTGGTTCTTATTCTATTTCCCAAGGGCGCATATTCAAGTGCCTAACAGAAGTGCCTGATAATAAACTGAAGGGTGGGTGTTTTTGGGGTTTTGCTTCTTTGGTGAGGTAGACTGGCCAGAATTCAGGGAACGTTCATATTACTCTTATATTTATCATCATCATCATTATTATTACTATTATCAGTAAACATCTGTACTGGCCAACTATTGTGTTTATACTGTTCATTACCTCTAACCTTCTCTACAAATTATCCTGATAGGTGGTGTTATTCTCTTTCTTTTTGCAAAAGAAAACTCAGGTGTTTGGTGATTTCCCCCAATCCAGAAGTTATGCATGAGTCCAAACTGAGATTTAAATTCAGGTCTTCCTGGCTATAGAAAAATTTCTCACTTAGATGAAGTCTTGCAAAATATGCTCCACTTTCTTTAATAAATTTATTCAACAAATGCTAATAGAATCATTCTTATGTGCCCTGAATTCTCCTAGATGCTACAGATGAGCAAGAGAGACATTATTTGCTCTTATGGAGCTTACATCGAGGAAAGAGACAATAAACAAATATATAACATGAGTCTAGGTATTGACAAGTATTAATGACATAAAACAAATAGGGTAAGGAAATAGAGAGTAATGAGTTGGAAGTAGTGGTTGGGAGGTAGGTCAGAGGTCTTTCTGAGGAAGTTATAGTCTAGTAGTGGTCTGAATGTAGTAAGGAGAAATTCACATGAAGGTTGCGTGAAAGAGTGTTCCAGGCTAGAAGGAGCACGGCATTTTAGAGGAACTCCATGAAGACCAGCATCACAAGGACAGAAGGCACAAGTGGGAAAGTAGTAGGAGGTGAAGTCAGCGTATAGGGAGAGATCTCATCATGCAGGCTCAAGCAGGCAAGGGTAAGGAGTTGGGATTTTTTTTTTTTTTTTTCTGAGAAGTCATTGGAGGGCTTTGAAAAATCACCTTGACTGCCGTTTGGAAAATTAACTCTAGGGGGAAGAGTGGAAACAGAAATACCAGTTAGAGGCCACTGCAACAGCCTCCACAAGAGATGACAGTGACTCAAGGAAGACTGGAGGCCTTGAAGTTAGGGGGGAGTGGTTATACTGGAACAGAGTTAGTTGGCAGGACTTGCTGATGGAAGAGATGTGGGTATCAGAAAAAGAGAGAAATCCAAGACCACACCTTGGTTTTACGCTTGAGGTACTTGGTGGATGTTGGTGCCATTTACTGAGACAAGGAAAATTGGAAAGGAGCAGGAGTTTAGAAGTAGATAAGTGGGAAAGGAAGCATGTTTCATACACATTATTACTTCTTATGGCATATTATACATGTTTTTGTACCATCTTGAGCTGTAACATTTCAACTAAATCAGAAGAGACCTAAAAGTTTTTGGCAGATATATATATATATATATATATATATATATGGAGAGAGAGAGAGTGAGAGAGAGAGATTTATACAAGAGGTGAAAAAACGTGTCTCTATTCATATCCACTCACCCACAAATACAAAAGTGCTCCTACCATTTTATATTATATCTACATAATTATTCACTGGGACACATAGTTTGATTTGGATCATCAAACCAGTGATTAAGTCCAGCCAGAGAAGCAACATGCAATGAATATTAATCTTCTTTTTGCTCATAGATCATCTCTATGATGCCCAGGGGCAATTGTTAATAGGTCCATTTTCTCCATGTAAAATGTGTGTTTTCCCATGGTCCTGAGGTTGGGAGCAGAAATACAGTTCGCTGAGATTTTGTTGTTGGTGGTGGTGGTTTCTCCATCTCTAATTTTCTTTCAGAACAATTTTCAAAACAGATCTATTCCAAAAGCCTTCGCTGACAGCTCCAGGTCACATTAAAAAAGAGCCTAAATCTTTCCTAAGTCTGAAGAAGGTATCACTTGTATCCCTTCTTGCGCACTTAGAACCAACTTACAATTCTTAGCTTTCCTTTTATTACTAGGTGCTTTCTACCTAGGAGGATTGCAAGCTTCTTAAGAGTGATGACTTCTGTGCACTCATAATCACCTTTTGCTGAGCATAGTCCTCACATAAGAGGCCTTTGATTCATTTCTGCTGATTAAAAAAAAATCAGAAAAGTCTACTTTCCAAAATTCAGAAAGGATACAAAATAGTATAGTTGTTTGGCGACTTTTGTTATATATTTGTGAAATCGTAAACGTCTAACTCCGGCAGCAATATTACAGATAATCTAATCCAACTTTATTTTGTATTTGAAACTTTGCTAGGTAAACTGCTACCTGCTTAAATCACAAACAGACAAATAGGCAAACAAACAAAAAGGATCAACATAAACATCTGTGCCAGTGAAATGCTTTGATTTGTTGGCGACTGGTTTGTTCTTTGGAGTTTTACTTTTCAAAGTTATTTTTGTCTATTTTGAGCTACATCAGCATTCTTATGATTTATTTCACCTATAAATGGTGATGATCTGAATGAATACTAAAAAGGGAGGAGATAACAGAGTCCATTTGAAGGAACCTCTTCCCCAACCAAGTTGAGGACTCCTCGCCACTTGACTGGAACTTCAGGTGATAATTATCTGGTATATCATTAGGGTTAATGTACACTATTTATTTTGATTTTATAATCTGTAAGCTTCATACAAACACTAATATGGTTTCCTGAATTGTCTATTATACTGAGAAGAAAATCTTTTGACCAGCAAACATAGTATATGTGTCTATATATCCATGGTAGTTTGTTTTTTTCTATCAAAAAGTCTCTTATAAACTTGAATTTGTAAGAGTTAAGCTTAGAGAACTTTATAACCTTTGGATAAAATGATCAAATATGTTTTTGACCAAATACAACAGAGCCCTGGAACACTTATGCCCAACTGAGATGCAAATCCTTTTCAAGGTTCAGCCTAAAATAGTGAGTGAGCTTTTATCTTTATGAACCTGTTTCACTGGGAAAAAAAAACAACATGAAATATCTAACATGACAGAAATGAGGCAAGAAGTACATGTCTATATTTTAAGACTTCTCCAATTATGTATAGAAACACCAAGTCACACAGCATGTCCAGATAATTCCCCCTCCCTTTCCCACACTTTTGATTCAATCTGTTTTTTAAGTCCATCTTTTAGGATGCTTGCTGTGCCTAGCGGTCAGAGACCAATCCGGTTCAATACCAAACTGAGTAATTCAAGTGGACAGCCAAATAGCTGATATTATTCTCATTAGTGACTGAAAACAAAACAAAACAGTAAAACCTACAAGGCAAAATTAGATTTTGGTGAGAGAGATGGTAAAAGACCTTGGTGAGAGTACAGTGAGAAGGTTTGTCAACATGGAAAATTTCTATTTTTCTTCTCTAGTATGTTTTTTTGTTTGTTTGTTTGTTTGTTTGTTTTTCTCTAGTATGTTTTAATGTGTGTGCTTTGGGTGTATATCTTATATCCTTAGCATAATATTTCTCAAAATTCCACTATCAAAATAGCTTGTCACATTCCCATGTGTAGCAAACCACCAGGAGTTCTCAAAGAGAATCATACTCAGCAAACAAGTCTACATCTTCTAATTTAAAAATCATGAAAATATTAATGCTAATTGTCTAGAAATGGTCTGAGGGGAAACAGAAAAATAGGGCCCTGATTCTTTCCTCTAGAGCAACAGAATCTCGATGAAGAATTAGCAAGACATAGTTATAAAACATTCAAACTCCTGTTCATGATCAGAAAAATGCATAATTACCACATCTGTGTTTGGGAAGATAAAATTTAACTCATCTTGTGTTAAAAATATCTTCAAATATGGCATAAAGATTCATAGCTATTTCAACAGGCATTCATTGACCCCCTCCTGTGTGCTAAGCACCATGAACAGAAAGATAAATAGGACAAGGAATTGTCTGCAAACTCCAAGATAAGATGATAGTGTTGATTCTTTAAAAAGGCATCTAGGTTTTTTCACAAGGCTAGGACATTTTCTAAATTTTCTCTTTAATATGAGCAATTATGACCTTAGTGGGCCTCGGGTTCATGCCAAGTCTAAAACTCTAATTTTACGTTTCCAGAGAGTTGCCAACATAATTAGAGAAGAGGTGATGAGTAAAGCGTGAAAAATAAAAGAGAAAAAGAAACAAAGCGTGAATGAGAATGAGCCAACCTAGAAAATGGATTTAACTGAAACAGTTCCACTTGGAGAACAGCAATTTGGATTTGTCTTAGTCTGGAACATTAACAAAAATACTATTAGGAAAGACTTTTAAGTTGGAAAAGAATGATATATTTGAGATATGTGATCATGGACTGCTTGCTGAAGTAGCATTCTAAAACATGTTGTTATGGCCAGAAAGCCATGCATAAAGGCTAAGGTTTCTCTAAGAACCAGGAAAAAGAAGATAGACCAAGAGAGAGAGATACCGATCAGATCCTGAAAAATCTAACAATAGACACAAAATGATGATAAACAATAGTATTAATTTGTATATAGGTATCAATTTGAAATTGTTCATATCCTGCAATCAACAAAATGCCCAGAACATCATGTGAGTTCAGTAACAAACATAGAACAGATGCTTCAAACTGCATGCTTATAGAGTAGATTCCTGTTCCGTAATCTGTAATGTTAAGTGTGAGTGTTGAAGAGAAGGGACAGCCAAGGACTAAGGGTGGCATCATCCTTGAAATCCCTTTAATGATCATAAAATAGGAATGGAGACAATACAGCAACATTCTTGCTTCCTGAGGACACCCTTAGTACTGTCAGCATGATTACTTTAACAGATATTCCTTGATCATCTGCAATTGTTTTTTTACTTCACAATGCTCACGTTCTAATAAAAAAGAGAGCCTATAAAGAAGTAGAAGGTAAACAACAACAACGAGGAATTCAATTTAGCTGAAGGCAGCGGAGAATTTTTTAGAGAAAAAAAATGTCCTTGGCCACTGGTGCTTAACTAACTATCTTGTAAATTGTGATGAGAGCAGTTCTTTAAGAATTTAAGAGGAGGCAATATTGCCACAAGGCTTAGGTTATATGCTCTCCTGGAATTGAAAATGGAAAGTTATAATGCATAAGGTAAGATCTCAGTACAGGGGTCTCTGTTTCTGTAAATTATAATTACTTGCAATTTTTTTAAAAGTCTACCTTCTGAAATACTTTAATTCTGTCGGTCAGCCATGCATTGTGGTGCAACTTTGAAAGTTGTTTTTCAGTAGCACCTCCTTGGACCCAAGAAAGTAGAAAAGCACTCCACCCCCCTAATTGGACCTGAAATACCTCAAAGGGTGATTGAGAATGACCAAAGACAGCATGGTAATTCCTACCTTACTTGGGGGAAAAATGATCATTACCCTAGGACATCAAGGAGCACTTCTCGTACCGCCTATGAAATGAGTGAATTGGCTGTATTAATCACCCATCCAAACACACAAATACATATATCCCTGTGTAATGCTGACTGAATGCAGAATGATTGTGTGAGACTGTAGGAATCTGTTAGCTCATTATATCTTCAAGCAAAGCGTTGGTAGTTTTCAGAAAGGATATAAGAGGCTGCACACACAAAGCAGATAAATGAAAAAAAGAGCGCAAAGTTTAGGATAAAACCTTCCTTTCACCAGAAACACTCTAGTTATTTACTATGTTTTGTTCATGGAGAAAAATATGTTTTTCTTACTACCTATCCTTTATAGATGTATTTGTCTTTAATAAATGCCAATTACACCTTGATGTGTATTTGAGGTAAGCCTTGATTCATGAAGATGATTTTCTTAGAACACTCTATTTAAGCATGCATGATCTCAGAAGGGAGTGAAAATGAAGAGAGTCAAATCCCATCACACATACATACATTTAACTTTTAACAATGCCTATAAGGCTACGCATGTGCCAGCAATACAAGATTTTGTGTTTTTTAGCTTACCGTGTGTGTTATGATGTTAACTATAAGTTAAACCCCCAAATAAATCATTTCCGGGTGCCCTTAACCTTTATGAAATTAGCAAATAACTGCTTTAGCTTACTGCCGCTCTTTAACTTTAAGGTTAAAGCATGACAGTTAAAACATCTTCGACAAATACAACTTGGATTGAGATCTAATACACAGAGTTCCTTTCACAAAGAAAGTTTTAGCACAAACTTCTAGTGAACAATAGGGAATTTCTTTAATAAAATATCACAGATTGGTAAATTAGCTTCTATGAATTAGGATCTGGAAAAAATTTTGGACTCAAAGTGGTAGGGTCCAACTGTATTACTTTTCTTAGTTTACATTCCTAATGACTGAGCAAGCTTATTAGAGGATCAAATTACTCAGTGTCAAAACCATAAAGGGGGATTCAGGATGAAAGTAAACGTGTTTGAGACCTCCTGTGTGCCAAGTACATAGGACAAGCATGGAGTAGACATTTCCATATACTTAATCTTGTAATTCTGTTTGGTTATTTTTCAGATAAAGTCATTAAGTTTTAAACTAGAGGTTGCAGGTATCTCATCCAAGGTCACATACCAAATACCTAGGAGAGCCTGGACATGAACATATTTGTCTGATATTAAAACTCCTGCTTATATTTTTATTCCACACTGCCTTTCAGTGCACATTAATTATCAGAAGCTGTAACCTTGATTAGAAAATCATGAATGCTCACTTTAAATCTGGTATTGCTTTGGGAGGAAGCAAGAGAGTTTGCTTAGCATAACCTGCTTTTATGATATCTGTTTGCACTAATTATTTTAATTCTTTAAAAAAATAAAACTTTGCATACATGAGTTACTGGTTTTACAGCTTCTCACATCCATGAACTACTATCACTGTCATTATAACAGTGGCAGCAAATATGAGGGAGTGATGTAGTTAAGGGGAAGCATGTCACCAAGAGTAAGGATCAGAATTTATATTGTAGTACTAAATTCTGATATCTAACTCACGACAGCATACTTCTTTGTAGCATAGGCGATAATAAGAATGATTTATTTATTAACAAAAAAAACCTTTATGTAGTATTTTTGTCTTACTAGCTTTAAAATATATTTGCCAAAAGGACAACCTAGAATCACAGGCCCATAAAAAAAAAAAGAGAGAAGAGAATTTTTCATTTTCTCAGACTTCAAAGATGGCGTGAGTTGACTCAAGTCTTTTTCCATGTTGCTCATTTTTAATTATCTTGAGCTGGCAGGAGGATGATGATAGTTCCTCAGTCTTTGAAAATAATAAGCAAGAATTAGCCCTACCTTAAATTCTAGTAACCTATCCAATACATCAACAAAAGTATTCTGTGTATGAGAAAATAACTGAAAACATAAACATAGTATGTTTGACATTTTGGAGCATCCTTGGAGAGACATTGATTTGTAATTCAGATCACATAGCATCTTTGATTTCTCCCATTTGCCCATGCCCTTTCCTCACCCCTCCCCCACTCAAAAATAAAACACAAAAGCTTTATCTGCAAAGGACGGAGAGCAACCCAGGAATCTGTGCAGAGACTATCCATCACATTTCTGTCTTAATTGAATGACACCAGAATGAGATCGATAAAATGTAACAAGAGACAGCTTTGCATTTCCACACTCTCTTATTCCTCCTCTCTATTACTCTCAGTCACCACCGTGACCAGAAAGCCCAAGTACAGAACATGAACCCTGCTGCCAGGCAAGCTGTTAGGATATGAATAAACTTGTCAGAGAAACAACAAAACTTATAAACGTTAGAAGGGAGCTGGGGAGGCAGAAGGTTATTAGAGGAGTATTGAATAGGCTTCTTTAAAAAAGCAATTTCATAGATGTATTCTCGCCCCTGAATCACCTCCTCAAATGCAGTGTTTCAGTTACATAATCTCTACAGCTCTCCCTACGCCCCCAAGATTTCTTGAGAATGCATCGATGGCTGGCTCAAAAGCAGATGTGGTGACATCTCAGCTCAAATCTGCAAGTCCTACAATAAATGCTGGTCAGCTGTGATGTCCGTATGTACAAGGTTCCTGAGATCTCCAATGCATTATTGATAACCTCATCACCCTGCTAAAAGCAAAGGCTGACATTGTTATAATCTCAGCCTTCTCCTGAAGAACTCTGGCTTTGCCTGGGCATCGATCAGAGAAAGAAAGAAAGGAACCAAAGAACAAAACTGCACATGTAAAAATCAAGAAGGTTAAGAATTGCCTACATTCACTTCACTCTGAGTGTGTTAACTAAAATCACATGGCCTGCTCGGCTGTTTCTGTACCTTTGACAGTTTACAATGTGGCCATACTCTAGGCTATATGTTGTAATAATTCATTGAATAGTCCACATCTTGAGCTTGTTAGTAGTTATCCCCAGAACAAAAGTCTGTATTTGAAAAGAAAATTAAGTTTTTAATGCAGTTTCCAAAAAGGCAGATTTTTTTCTTCATTCTAGTAAATTTTCTCTGTATCATTTTGCAACTTAATTAGATATAGGTGACTGCTCTGTCTTCACACAGCTTCCTTCCATGGCCACGTGACACCTTATGAAAGATATGTACCTCCAGAGATACGCTACATAATTTTACTCTTTTATATTTCAATAATGCAAGATTATAGCACATATTAGTGCCTAATATCTTTATAATTTTTTATTTTTTATTTAAAATTATTTTTTTTAAATGAGACATTGAATAATATGACAAAATATAAATGTCACATCTCATCCTAAGTAATTTAAAGAGAGAGTTAGAAGATACACCCAAAGAGTGATTTAGAGCTTGAGCTTTTTCTTGTTCATCCTTGGAGATAAAATCTTAAGTAGCCAGCCTTTGCTGTTAAAAAGAAAAGTTATTTTCTTAGGTAACAGGTGGATAGGTAATTTGCAAAATAATCATTAGTTGGAGATTACTCCTGGATTCCAGAGCAAATGAGTTTTCAATTCAATCATGATTTGCAAATAAAAACAATAGGCCAAGTGGAACAAAGGGCAAAACATACACAATTTCATTTCACCTGCAAACATTAGGCACCTGGAGCAGGAATTGATGGCTGCCTGCCCAGGTAAGACACAGGGCATGCATTAATGAGCCTGTTTTATCCACCTTTTACTTGTTGAGGCCTGTATTTGATATTATGTAAATTTTCTCCAAGTTACAGATTGTGTTATGGCTCAACACAGCCATTCATATGGCTCAACACAGAATAATGCCCCAGAAAAGGTGAATATTATAGGAAGAGTAGTATATGTCTTTAGACATGTATGCATATATTACAAGACAGAAAATTGTTACTCTCTACCTTCTAAATTAAGTAAAATTTAAAGCACCTCAAGCACATTATCACGTTGTTTTATCATGGGTTATGTTTTTTAATGTAGTCATTGCCCACTTTCCGAAGGGCTTCAGGAAGGTAAGCCCTGGAAAAAGACAATTTTCATGGAATGTGGAACTTATTTGAGCAACATAAACTAAAACTAACTTGGAGTAAATATGTTCTACCTCTGATTTTTTTTTTTTTTTTAATTGGAGTAAAATTGCTTGACAATGTTGTGTTAGTTTCTGCTGTACAATGAAGTGAATCAGCTATATGTATACCTATATCCCCTCCCTCTCGGACCTCCCTCCCCTGTCCCCCATCCCACCCATCTAGGTCGCCACAGAGCACCGAGCTAATCATTTTAAAATTTCATTTATTGCTGCTTGCCTTAGTTAGTGGGTTGTACAATTAGCAGTAAGACAGTGCGGCTGATATGAACAAGCACATCACTGAAAAAACACACAGTAAAATATAACAAACACCACCAAAGTCTGGTAGCACCAGAGTGGGATCTGGTCATCCTAATGTGTGTGCACCTCCCATTGGGGCAGTTGATTAACCCCATGTATGGCCCTTATAGTTCAGAGGCTAGGAACTGAATGCAACTTGTATATAGTGTGAGTTCACACAAAGAACGTAGTTATGGCTGTGGGTGCTTCTTGTTGTTGATGTTATTGCGTGTGGGTTGTTTTTCATTTTTAAAATGAGACCATGGCTAATTAGGGGTGTTGGCACAGTTTGGAGTGATGAAGAAACCGATTACAGTTATAAAAGACTTCTTGGGCCAGAGCAGTCAAAGATGCTGATTGATACCCGTGCTAGCCCCAGCAGTGTCTCTATGGTTGTCAAGTATGATTATGTGAGAAGCAGACTGGATTTATTAGTTTTTTTTTTTTTTTTACTATAGGATTCAAATGCCCATGGATGTGGCTCACAGTATTACCAGAGTCCTAGTTCCTCTCTTGTGTTTTCTGTGTACACTTAGAATACTCCAGAAAGAAAAACCCCATCCTATTGTACTCTCCAGAGTCTCTGATAAAGCAGCATGAATCAAAAAGGAAAATTATCTTCCCAGAGTAACTTTTATAATACTTTCTCATTTTTAAACCCAAAAGTCAGTCTCAAACTTATTAATATTTCACATTCTATACATTTAAAACTGATAACAAGAGAATATATTGGATATCCACCAATAAGGTGAAAAAGGAACAAACTGCATTTTACTTTGGGGAATTGGGGAATTTATTTTCTAGACAACAAAAAAAAAAAAAAAAAAAAAA